>NW_007577752.1:869455-947127 GCF_000690725.1 Stegastes partitus | reverse complement strand
AGCGGACTAATGCACTTAAAAAGACCCAAGGACTTTGCCTCAAAAAGGAAAAATTGGCCTTTTGTCCATTCCTGAAAAAGTGCTGTAGATTTTTTTTTTTCTTTCACTTCTACTTGCATTAAAAAAGAAGTATATGCCTTTATGCAATGTTTCAAAGACATAGAAACCCAGAAACTGCTAAAGCAGTTCCCTTCAAAGTTTTTTTTTTTTTTTTTTGTTGCATGATTTGCTTTTGTTCAGGTATTGCATTTAGCTTTTTAATCATTGTTAAAGGCTTCCCGAGGCTGCTGACCCTTGGAATTCTAATAACTCCCCCTCCCAGTTTGCAATTGCTCTCAACTTTCATTAGCTGGAAATCGTCTAATGATATAATCAAAGGAAAAATTAACTATACATTTTACTTATGCATTACATATAATGCCCAATATGTGCTTCAGCTTCAACTGTACTGTATCCAAAAGCTGCCTCATATTGCAGTGTAGTTCGAAGAACAGTTAGATGAAGAAAAATATCTCTCAAATGCAGACTTGTAGACGACTTTTTACCTGCAACATCACACAAACTGCGCTCATCATGAAACACTGTCAGCTCAACGGAAGTGCAAGGGTCAATTAGCCCCCTTTTGAATCAAAAGCATTTGAATGATTAAGCATCATAAGCTCAAAGAGGATGGTAGCGTGTTGCAGCACCATGACCATTCTGTGTGCTTTAATGAGTAGTGGAGCCTCCATGATCATAAACAGGGTGGCTTTGATGCCTCATTGAAAGAGCCTCTCCAACACGTCTGAAGGGGGCTCCTCCTTTGTAATAACAATTTTTAATTCTCTTGATCTAAATGCCCGATTGGTGCAGAGGAAAGAAAAAAAAGAAAAAGAAAAGAAAGGATGTGGTTCTCTCTACTCTTCAAGATGGTTTTTAAAAATCAAAAAGTGAATTTGCCTAGAGGGCCCATCTAACACCAAGCTTTCATGAAGAAGGCATGTCATTATACCTCATCATCCCCGCACACACCAAACCCAAGAGAAAGGAAAGGTAAATTTAAAGTCTGTGCAATCACTCCTTAGTTTATCACAATGTCAGTTCCTCCCTCCTTTGAATGGAGCCATTGTCATGGTAACCAGACAAGTCGTCAAGTTTTACAGCAAATTATATTGTTTTGACTCTTTGTTTTCTGTTCAGCTTGTGCTTCCATCGTAGGGATGATCTGATGTGTTCAGTAAAGTTTGCTGGGTAACACACAATACAAAGGCTCGTGGGATGTTGCAAAGTCAAACAGAAGATGTGGACAGACTGTTTTTGAAGAAAGAGTGCAATAAGTGAAACAATAAGTGCAATATTCTGTCTTTCGCCACTCGAAATGTGTTTTGCTTGATGGGTGCTTGAGAATGATGCACTCTATGTGCAGACTTCTGGTGTCCAGTAGTTACAGTTTGGGTCTCACACTGCATACAAATAAATTCAGAATATTATTTACAATCCGAGATCATGTCAACGGGATTATTCTGTTATTGTAAATGTAAACACTCTTTACATTTAGCCACCAGTAGCTTTAAGAACTGGGAAAACGGAATGGAAAGTCAGCATTGCGTCATTTTCCTTCAGGGATAAATGAAGTTTGTATGAGTGTAGGTGCATAGTTCTTTAACTGTGACTAATGAACTACACTATCCTTTGTTGAGGTGCTGAAAGCTTTGCATACACTCACACCAACTGTGCACACACTCAAGCAATCTGTCAACTTGCAAACAGCTAAATGTTCATCCTGCAGAAAGGAAAAAGGAAATGTAAATTATGATGACTTATTTAACGAGATTAGCATGGCAACTGCACAAGTATGATTTCAAACACCCCTCCCAAGTAAAAGCTATAGCACAGCACACACACACACACGCACACACAGAAGTGCTCACAAAGGAGTGTGTGACAAACTTGTCGGCGCCCCTCGCAGGGTGACGCTGCAGTTGATTTGGGAATTACAATTAGATTTATGATGTGGCTGCATATGGCTGAGCTCTCTGTTTCTCTCTCTGAAATGCTGGGATTGGCTGCAGCGAGCTCCGGCGCCGTGGCGTATACACCACAGCACAGTCAGAATGTGTGGCGTTACCTCACACACACACACACACACACACACACACAGACACACACACACAGACGCGCGCACACTCACAATGGAACAATAGGCCACATTTACTGTAATGGGCCACCAAAATATAAAGACTAAGTGGAATAGCTCGACTTTGGAAACAGAAAGCCTTGTGTTGGAAATCATTAGATCCCTGGAAAGTAAGAGCACTATTTAGAGTAATGGAAATAAAAATTCATGCAGCACTACCTGTAAGTTGTGCACAGTGCTATTACACACACACACACACACACAGAACACAATACTGTGGTATGAGTGCTTTCTCTCAAGTGAACAGTTTTACAACATATTCAACGCATCTTTCCACAAAAGCCAAAGAAACACTTGAAAAGCAATGATGAAGTGACAGATTTGTAAGGAAAATCTCAAGTCTTTACTTTTTTTTTATTTATATATATTTTTTTTGATTGTCTTTCTCACCAAGTTGTACTGACACTTTTTAGAGCCAAAGTTGGCTAATAAATACAATGAAATGTTAAAACGCACAATTGAATTTCAAATACAATACTCATCACAAAAAAAAAAAAATGTGTGCGACCAGGAAATTTGTGTTCTGCCTCTGCAGGTCACAACTGACAAGAGCATGAGGTTAGAGGTGATGTGACCCCTTTAGGCGGCACTAGAGCTGCGGCATCAAAATTTGCTTAAATAAATGAAATGTTTCTAAAGAAATGGCAATTCACTGGTGCCTGGCATGAAGGAGGCTCCAAAAATGTGACTTTTGACTGTTCTAATTTATCATGTTTAAATCAAACAACAACTTCACATTAGTCAAATACTACAAAAAAAAACAAAAAAAAAACAAACATAGAATTTATATCCAGTGCTTAGAATGTGTATGACACTAACAGAAATGTCTATGCATGATGGGTTTTTTTGTATTGCAAGCAAAAATCAATGTTTAGTCCCAGCTTGTGAAGCTTTTCCAAGTAAAAACTACTAGATATGGTCATAAGGAGAAATTTTGGAGTCAGAAGATGCATGAAGCAGCTAAACAGAGCACCCAGAAACCACCCAAAGATTTCGAAAATGGAAACATATTAAAAAATTGTAAAGAATGCAGTGAGAAGGAGATGACGTAAAACTACGGTGCGTCTTCAGAGAAAGAACATGACATTTGGGTAAAACAGAGGAAAAAGTTTGTGCGCTCAGCATGCTGCTGACCGCTGGGCTGCATCAAGACGAAAGAGGAGCATCTCGCTTCAGACTGTGGAAAAATGTGTGTGCTCTGACTGGGGCGGTTGTGGCTAAGAGGATGATTGAGAATTATGCACCTTTTTCCTCTCCATTCTTCTCGTAATAATTTACTCCTCTTCAAAATATACACGCAAGCGTAGAAAAAGGTTATCTTCTGAAATAACAGCTAATAAACCCCCTTTTTTTTTTTTTGCAAATATATCAATTCTGTTTTAAAACATATCTTTCCCACTTGATGCTAAGAAGACAATTAAAAATGAAAAAGCTAATAAAATAGTAACATTTTGTACAATTTTGTACTGATTGAAAACATAATACAGTAAAGGGATCCATGATATTAGAATCTCTTGTCCTACAGTAGGGTCGTCATGGGGCTGCTCCTTCCCCTTTCTTATGATGTTGTGTGAGCAGAGCTTAAGATGCACATTTAAGACTCGGGCATTCTTAAAGTGAAATTAAGCTGAAAATATATATATATCCTTTAGCCTGATTTAAAGGGACAGACTCATATGCTGGTACTATACTGCACCGCACTTACTGCAAAAGTGTTTGGCCACAAGGAACTACGGGCAATGTGGTTCATGAAAGCACCAATGAAGTGGAATACAGGAACAGACGCCTTCGATGTTGCTCTCCTAACTATGTCTCGAGGCCGGTGGGGCTGCCAGAGAGCGACACAAAGTGTGTGTGACTGAGCGAGTGTGATTAAAACATATCCTCCCTGAGCTCTGCCTGTGATTGGGCTAGGAGGGGAGCCAGCAATTACTGAGAAGGAAATCATCTCATCAGATAGAAAAAACTGATTGTATAAGACTTTTTTGCAGCATTGGAAATTAAGACTACAACATCCCGAGTGAATGTGAATGTTTGGCACATTTGAAGAAAATCTGTACAATGTCTGGGTACTCACTTACTAAATAATAATAATAATAATAATAATAATAATAATAATGTAATAGAAGGGATTTTCTCCCTTTATTTCATTGACAGTCTGAAAAGTCCTACCACTCTTTTTGTATGAAAACAAACAAAACAAAAAACACATTCACAAGCTGGCACATCATACCTGAGCTGGGATATTTAAAAAAAAAAAAAAAAAAAAGGAATCCAACAGCAATGTAATGTAAGCAGTTTGTCAGAAAAAAAAGATGTAGCACTGAATTCGTAAGAAACAGAAGTAAGACTATAAGATTACAAGAGCTAGTATTTATATTAAAAATTTTCCAAATTTCAAGTTCCGACAGTCCAGAGTTTGTACAGGCAGTGACCTGTCAGAAAAAAGTCTATAGAACAAAAAGCAAAAGGGAAAAAAAAAAAACACAAAAAGTAAATACATAATGATAAAAACTAGTTCACTCCTTAAACATTTAAGACCAAATAGCTGCTGAAGACCATTTCCTAATGCTTCAAAATCCATGCATGCTCTTTACAAACCACACAGCAATGTGTTCGTCACTCATTTGTTCTTTGTCCCATTCTCTCTCATTCTCTCCCTTGTCTAACTCTTGTACGCTCCTGTTAAGATTGTCAGAGTGTAGGAAACTGAAGTTCATTGTCAGTTGGATGTCTGAATGATTGTTCGGGTTCTGTTCTTGGGTCACATTTCCCCCTCTGGCCCTTGTCTTCAAATGGACGTCCATCAAAATACTGTCCGAGAACTTTCTGAGCATGTCTGCTGATTTGAAATCCGATCGGGGCATGCTCAGTGCATGATGCAACATGTCCTGAAAGTCAGCCTGAAGGTCTCTGTAATAAACTGTGTTTTTAAGAAGTGTCTCTGAGTATAACGGGAGTTGTTTTCTTCTTCTCTTTTTACATCTGACACTCTGAGCACACTCAGTTGGCACTGACAGCCTCCCGTGTCTCATGGTCGCTGCTATAGTCTGACTTGGGCTCGTCCTCAAAGTCGTCATACATGTCCATGTCGTCGTCTCCGTTGGTGGGGTCGCTGGGCAGATCCAAGGCTGCAACCCCACCACCGTTGCTGCCTCCGCCACCCCCAGACTCGGACTTCACTCCATACGTGCTCTGAATGACAGGGATGGCGGGCTCAGGGCTGGCTGAGTTGCTGGAGCAGTCTGAGGTCAGATGTGGGGATGGTGTGGCCGTTGTTGCCATAGTTATGGCGCCCGGGTAAACTCCAACACCTCCTGGGCTGTTGCCCAAAGAAATCGGTGGCTGAGGCCTAAGAACCAAGGAAAAAAAAAAGGAAAGATGGAAAACAAAACAAAAAGTGTTTAATGCAGGTAAACAATAAGCAAGTTGATGTACATTATGCACTCTGACCAAATGTTTAGACACAACAACAAAAAATATGGTTTGTCTTTTTGAGTTATTATTATTATCTTTATCCAACAAAGTATGTTGAGTTTGGGGAATGAGGTTTTTTTTTTTAGACAATTAGTGGTATTTAAATTACCAGTTGCTAACTGCTATCCACATAAACACATCTTTTTAAGTTATTAAGGACTTAAAACTGTGAAGTCATTGTGGAGAAAATGTCAACAAGCCAATTAAATTAATTTACCACAATTTGAATTTTGTTTTTAAGGAATAAAGACAGACATTTTTGTTTAAATTACACACAATATTAAGTTGGTTTAATTACCAACATTGATGTTGGTTGGATCAACAGTTGTTACAATTCATTCTCAGGGAGACACGAATGCTCACACAAAATTTCGTCAAATAAAAATCCATCAAATAGTTGAGTTTTTCGCTCAAAATCACAAAAGTTAAGGTGTTGGTAGCACAACAGGAAAAGTCAGGGATAACCAAAGTAAGTAGGATCCATCCTCTGGAGACTATGAATGTCTGTATAAAAAGTTGTGCCAATCCTAGCAGCATGTGTAAAAAGTCAAAGTAACAGCATAAAATTCTTCTTTTAATGATGAGAACGTGAAAAAAAAATCTAATAATTTAGTCATAACAGCACTTTATATATCAGCTGGTTACTGTGGAAGCTGGACAGATCGGCTTTTGATCCCTGATTCATTATCCTTAGCTTTGAACAAAACATTACTTCTAAAGCCGCTTCTGTTGAACAGCAACGCTTCTCATCTAGTCGAGCATGTCTTAACATGGAGCTCTACCTGCCAGCTCACAGCAGCATCAGTTAAATAACCTGTTAAGATATAGATGGAATGAGGGTAAGTGCACATCATTCAAACAGGCCCTCTGGCTCCACAAATGAACCACATAAAGCAGGAAAATTGCTGTCACCTTTCTCACCTAACAGTTTTCCCTCCTCTGTCTCCTGAAACAATTACTGCTGTACACTCTGACAGACTCATTTTCACGTTAAACACTTTAAAACAACACTGGTTTAGTTATATGGAATGTGCCAGAAACTGCTTGTGTACTGGCTCCCGGTAGCTGTATGATTTAGCTTTAATTGAAAGTCCAGACCTGGAGAATCTAAGCTTTTTTGCATTTACTTGACCACACACAGTAAATGTGGCATTCAGCCTGTGACGTCTGCCTCGTGCTCATTCCCTCTTAAACATCTGCTTACATTTCATATTCCACTATGTCTGTCTGTGTCCAATTTCACTGGCCGCAAGCGCCCAGCATTGTCCTAATTTAATAAATGACAAGCTATTAAAAATCGCTCCTATTCAAAGCTGTGGCCTCTGGTAAATCCATTTCAAACACAGGCTGCTGTGATGGCTTTAAACACATCCACGACTGGTTCCTATTAAGACAATGCCACTGTTTTTCCCCTTGCTGCACTCACTACGCTCGAAAAAAATATTATGCTCTTCAGCAAATGTTTAAAGGATTTTGCAGATAGAACCACAGGAGGTTCCAAACCTTTCATAAAAAGTCCATAAACCCCAATGGTCACTCCACAAACCTCCAGCAAATGGATGCAGTTACAAATGTTTCTTTTCTGTTCATACTGTGACACATTAAGAAAAAAGACCTCACATAAAGTGAAAAATTGTTTAGTGTCTGAATGAGGTGCTCCCAAAAATCCTTCACGAAACACGAGAAAATAATTTTGTGATTACATATTGATGTTTTATCTTCTATTTTGGTAATTCTTTTCTGTGTACCCATATTTGGGTCAAGGTTGCTGGCGGGATGGCAAGTTTATTTAACAGATAATTGAACTGAAAGGCCTCTGCTGCAAAGTAAATGACTCAAAGGGTTCTTGAGAAAGACAAAGCCTGTCCAAGGCTTTTGACTTCCAAACTTCGTGTGGTACATGCGTTCATCTCAATCTCGATGGCATGACTGGAATGAAATGTCCTGAGGTTAGCATGCCTCATTAGCCAAACAATTAATGTGAGAAATGTTCTATTTATCTACATATTTGTCTATCTATTTATATTTGCACTGCTGGAACGGAAATTCCAGAACACAAGTTTCACCCGTAGCATTTTCCCTGCGACCATAGTACAACATGCTTGAAAGCAGGATTACCTTCGCTAGCTTAGATCATGTACTGTGGATACCGCTGCTGTTTTAATTCCACATGTAAGTGGGAGGCCAGAGCTACAGAGTCACTCCAATATATTTAGATCCATTGTGTGGGAGCATTATAGCTTTCCAGTTAGCTACAGTGAAAATGGGCAAAGAGAACTGGATTGGGCAAAAGCTGCATTCAGTATTGTTCAGTTGAAGTCAGGTTGGTATGTGGAAACATGCAAAGTCATTTATGACAGCATCACTGGAGTGTTGTTTAGAACAGAAACCTTTCAGCCCCAAAATAATGGTGCCAGACTCATGACCTCCGAGGTCCTCAGAGATGGGTACATTTACCTAGTCTTTCTGTCTGTAGCAATTGCTAGCATCTTGACCCCAACCCCCACTTTGGGAACCACTGGATAAATGGATTGACACAGAAACAGACTCCTCCAGCCTGTCCCTGATGATCTGGCCAAAGCAATAACTAATGCTACAGGGATGTTTATTGCTGCGGATATGCAGCCATACTAAGTTGTAAAAATAACAGATTTAAACACATGGTCAAAGTGCTGCAACTGCACTACAGTATGCATTTTAGGCAGTCTGTCGTGCCTGCCTCGTACAAGCAAGTGCAAGCATTAACATTCAGGGACAACTATACTCACCCCACGAAAAACTGCCTCATCTCCTGACGCCGTGAGCGCATCATCTGCTTGTACTCTCCGATGCGCAGCTTCTTGCCGTCGATGATGCAGGTTCTCTTGGGCCGCGGCTTGTACTTGTAGTTGGGATATTTCTCCAGGTGGATCTTGCTTAAGCGGGCCTGCTCCTCATAGTATGGCTGCTTCTCCTGGTTGGTCATGGCTTTCCAGCGAGAGCCTGGAAATAAATAATTTTCGTGTTTGTTTCGTAGTTTTTGGTTGTTTTAGTGTCACTAGGTCATGACACACAGTATCTTAATAAGTCAATGCTACTGGACTTTAGGAAGTGACAAAATGTTAGGAGGTGACTAAATTTAAACTTCTGTCAATTCAAAGATTTGTTGGGAAGTACTTTTAATAAACAGTTTTGATGAATGGGGCTCAGCACCACAGAATTTCTCAAAAAACTGATGTAACGAGGACTTCATCAGTGACAACGCATACATACTCTCATTTCTAAAGTACATAATTCATTCATACATAAGAGTCACAGCTTTTGTATTTCATGGCGCTTTCTTAAGGTTGGACGTCTTCATGTGAAGAGACACTGTTGAGTCTATAACCATGGAGGCTGTTTAAAATCAGGAGTGGATTACACTCTGCTCCCTCTTGGCTCAAGAAGAATGATGTAGTACATTGTGTACTTCTTATTTTCCTCGGTAAGAGGACCTTCTGAACAAGTGCAGGAACGCAGCACATCTGTGAAGCACTTTGACAACTGATTATACACACACAGCCTCGCTCCTCTGTTTATCAAGGTTTATCACAAACTCTTCTTGTACTTTTGTGACACAGGAAACACAGAGGAGTTTTTAAAGCCTGTCGCCCACCCACGCCCCAAAGTCCAGCTGTGTTATTTTGTTGGAGAGGCATGCATTGTACACATACAGTCATATACATGTACACAGTTCTGTTTTTTTGCTGCAATCTTGTCGCAGAAGTTTAGTAAAAATCTAGAAAATGATTTGTAGTGGTCACTCTTCATATTCAACGTCAACTACTTTGCTTAATCAAATAATATCATTGTAATGGTTCATTAAATTAGGGGTTTTAAATATCCCACTTAAAAGTAAATCCTGTCACTGACATAATTAGATTTTTGAAAACAAAAAGGAATAATCCAATAAATTTAGGTTTTATTTCGCAGAATGCAAAAAGACCACTTTGTAGGAGCCCATTCAAAGATCCAAGTCAATAACGCCAACCCACCAAAGAAAAAGCAATTTGTTCACGTCGCTCAGGAGGAGCATTTACATTCGGCAACCCTCAAGCTCGCTTGAATGCTGCGTTGGACAGTAGAGGTCTTAAGAACATTTCACGAGCAACCGTTATGCTCAGCGCCGTGTGAATGGATATCTGTGTTGAGGAGGTAGGAATCTACATGGATTTTAACTGAATGCATCCATCACACTGGTCAGGCCGACACAGTGGAGCTCTGTGTGTGGAGTGTTCCAGGCTGAAAAACACACTAGTCCTTCTCATGGTCCGCCACTTGTCGGGAAGAAACCCTGTGAACTGTAGAATATGGTGGCAGGGGAACCTAATGAACAGAGAAGGTGGCCTTAAAAATCTGAAATGTGCACCCTATCGTTGAATGTGATATGGAAGAGGGGACAGTGATGAGTTTGTGTATGTGTCTCTGTAAGATGTTGATACATAGCATTTAAGGCGAATTGTATTTGTTTTTATCGAGTTCCCGATTTAAGGTTCATGTGTGACTTTATATGAGATTTAATATCAGTTCATGCTGGGAAGAGAACCTGATCGTCGTAGTTCACATAAAAGCTCTTATGCCAAGAACAGCTCAGAAAATGCTTCCAGTAACAGACTCTTGTAATCATCGTTTAATAACCAAGACAAACACTGATATGCTCTTGTGTGCATTTCACTCTAACTACCTCTGAAACAAAAGGAAATAAAGATGAAACCCTCGAAGTGTTCATGCAGGTTTTTCACTGATCAAAGATAAATCTGTAAAATCTCACCAAGAATCTTGCTGATGTTGGAGTTGTGCATGTCAGGGAAAGTCTGCAGGATCTTCCTCCTCTCGTCTTTGGCCCACACCATGAAGGCGTTCATGGGCCTCTTGATATGGGGCTCGCTGCTGTTCCTGCCTCGTGCCTCCCTGAACACTCGCGCCTCTGTGATGCTACTCCCTGGGCGACACAAAGGAACAGCATTCGCTGTATGTCCATCACTGACACATGCATCGCTCATACTTTTATGCTTTAAATACAGTGTATAGCACCGCTAGGGATGAGCCCTTCCTGTTAGTGTCTTCATGAGGCCCCTTCTCGGAAGAGGATGTATAACAAAAGTATAACAAAAGTCCAATGGGGTCTTGTTGGGATGCCCTCCACGTTAACAAACACACATGCACACTGTAGTCAGTTTGCGTCCGCCTGATATTATCTCAGTGCCTGGGCTCCTGTGTTTACTCCTCTCACTCTAAACTAAACCACGATGAGCACCCCTCGACTGCTCATCGCCTGTAAACAGTAGTGCTTTATGAGAAACAGGTGGGTTGGAGAGAAAAAAAAACTTAAACACAGAAGCGCAGTGTGGAGACTACGTTTAGAAAAAGTGATACGAACAGCGTTTTACACAGCAGTATCTACTAAATGCATTGACTATATAGTACATAAATAGTGCATAAAACTCAGTTAATAAAAAGCCATCATTTAAACCATTTGAGAATACTTATTTCTAATTAACTACAACAAACATGCTGCCTGTCTTCACCTACTTTAGTTTGCATACTTGAACTAAACTGGGTGGGATCTTGTGTTACAAGCACTACTTGTGGAAAAAAGGAGGAGAATTCTGTCTCTTGTCATGTGCTTGCACGAATAATGACATTAGAAATTTTCAAGAGCCTAAAATGTTAACACTATGCACTTTGTTTAATTTTTGAGGGTGTCCTTCACTGAGGCCTCCTGAGGAGTCAATTAAATATTTGTATTTGCTGAATACAACATGAATACCTGCATGTTCAGGCTTCCTGGCAATTTTGTCTGAACAGGATGTGACTGACTTAGCCCCTAACTTTGACTGTGTTGTATTCTTATTTTTACGCATCTAAATACATTTCTGATTTACAAAGAATATAAGCAACCAGTTAACTAAACAGAATTTACAAACTAAGAGAAAAGAATTAAGGAAAGTGAGAAAAGGGGCAGCACATATATAAAAGACAGAGGTGCTTACCGTCCAGATCTTCTGGTCTCGTCAGGTCAATGACTCGATGGACCATCTTCCCAGCATCCTCCCCAAGCTTCCCTAGGTGCTGGCTCAGAGTCTCATAGTGCAGCCGCTCCTACGATATAACAAAACGCACAGAAGGGTATTTTGAAGCAAGATGCAAATATGATGCAGTTGAAGTTTGAGGAACGTGATGCAAGCTGCCAAAAAAATAAATTCTCTTAAGTTTTCAACTTCTATTCAGTTTTTATTATTTAATGGCTGGCTCAAGTAACCTGGCATCTTTTAAATTGGGTCACGAGGGATGACTTTGATGGTAATGACAATAAAACAAATTGCTGGGTTGAGCTGGCACAGAGAGGTCCAGCACCGCCCTCCGAAATGGGCTGCTCGTTTTACCGTTGTTTTTTTTTTTTTTTTTTACAGTATCTAAAGGAAACAAGTAATAATGTTGGTTAACGCAATAAACTAATAGACAAGGCATGGCCCCATTAAGGCTAGTCATCAGGATCGTCCTCGGTCTCCCATCATCATTTGTGCTCTCTCTGATTCGGACCTCTCGCCTGCCACTCCACTTCTAAGACAAATAACTTCTACGAGCAGCTTGCCTTGGGGCCTTCCAGCTAAAATTACCCCACCACGCTCCTAAACTGCAGTGGAAAACATCGAACCCTCCGCACAGCTACCGCACATCTACACTCTCCCCCTCCACCTTCCACCTCCCCCTTTCTTCCCTCTCGGCTCTCCTCCTTTTTCTGGTGACAGAGGCATTTTGTTTGACGCAAGGAATGGTTGCCGGGTGAAGTCATGCCGCGGTAGCCGCTGGCAGAGTTGGTGGAACTTAGGGGCCGACGTGTGTGCGTGTGTTTGTGTGTGTGTGTGTGTGTGTGTGTGTCTGTGTGTGTGTGTGCGTGTGTGTGTTTATAGACGAGGAGCCGGTGCGGGCCAATGTCAGCACTACAGCAGGGCTGTAATCAGGCCTACCACAGAACATGTGCCTGGGCAGTGCCATGCTCACCGCAGGAAGCAACCGCCTAACAAAGGACTAAAGAAAAGAGAGAAAGAGGGACGGACATAGAGAGATAGAGAAAGCAAAAGAGGAAGGAGGAGGTGGAATGGAAAACTAGTCTAGAGACAAGAATAAGTCCTTAAATTCGCTGCACCTCCCTTTAAGCTCACGGTGCTAAACGATTGCCTGGGGAAAGCAGTCATTGCTCATGATGATGCTGTCAGACCTCTGGAAATGAGTCGAACTTTGGCATTTTGTCACTGGATGTTGGACATCCTGCATGTCAGATGTCCTATAGTGCATAATTTCTAAACAACCTAAGTAGTTAGAGATGTACGACTGTTTCTGTTGAATGGGAGGAGACCAGTGGAAAAGTAATGTAGAGTAAAGTTAGGGTTTTGGAAAATGGACTAGGACAGCATCAATAGAGGTAGAATGATCCAAACTACAGATTAACAGCAGACCTGAGTTAAAATTTGCAAATATTCCCTGCGGTTGGTCTACTTTTGGTCTTCTTGAAAGTTCTTGTGGCAAATGCAATAAGGAGCTGTCTTTCCTTTGTTTAGTCAAGATTGAAATAGGTTTGGCCAGTGCGCCTGCTGGTTTGCAACTGGACTGCTGCCTTTTGGAGCAGCATTATAGATTTTTTTTTCCACATTCATTGGACTCCATTTGTATTTTGTACACTTAAATAAAAAATTTAAAAAACACAGTAGAAAAAGAGGAGTGCAACATTTACTTTACAACATTCATTCTGCACAAACAAGTACCTCCAGAAAGAAATCACAACTCTGCAGCCACCATATTTTTAGCACACTATTGCTTTCGCTGGTCTCTGAATGTGTTGCTGCTGAATGTATATTTCTAAATTTAAGAGACACCCGACTCTTTTTGTTCTGCTTGGTCTCTGCTCTTCTTGGCGTTTGCGTCTCTCCACTGTTGCTAGGGTAACACTCCAAACATTGCTGTTTTTTTTAAATCCATACTGTATTGAGCTCATTACCACAGTTACAACTCGCACACTGCCAGCACAGCCTGCCTCCAGCTGACCCGCAACCGTTTACTGTCTCCTCCCGGACCAATCAAGTTTGGCAGCCTCCTCAGTCCCCCTGCCTGGCGTTTTCTCTCTCCTCCTATTTTCTTCATGTTTCTTTCTCCCTTTCCTCCTCCAGACTTCGCTGTGTGCCGATAGAGCTGTCACTCAGCCCTGTTCTGTTTTTTTTTCCTCTTCCCCTCCTTCTCCTTTTCACCATTTCTCCTATTCATAGCCCTTAACACCCCACCGCCAGCCCTCCACCCCTGCAGGCTCCAACCAAGAAGTAGACACTCAACAGTCTATTTGCAGGTGCCAGACTCAGCTTTGTAGTGTACATTATTATAATGTATATCATTCAGGCTTCAAATGCAGCAGCATTACGTCGACCTTTAATCAAGACTTGGAGCCGTCTGAGCTGTTGGTTTCACAGGCTCGCTTCCTACAAAGACCAAACTCACCATCAGAGCCAATATAAACTTCTATACAACCATTTCCTCCCTGCTCTCCTTCTTTCAGACTTATTCTGCCTCGCCACCAGAAAGCACGCTGACTGACTTAAACAGGGTACAGACAAAAGACATTTCTCTATAATGGGCTGCATGAAATCAAAGTAAATTTACAGGTCTGGTGAAATACAAAACTGTATAAACTATCCACAGTTAGGTGTTCGAGGAATGCACATGTAGTTTGAGGGCTATGATACAATTTATTACAGATTTTGCTAAATAAAATATTTTATTAACAGTTTAATGAACTACAAGTACATACACAAAAATGTGTGCTTAATAAATTGCATTTACAAATTCCGCTAACACTGATCTTTGACAGGAAATAGATCTTTACTGTTTTTGGTCAACAAAATTTGATGTTGTTTATTGTAAACTGATTTGAATAAATGTTTTCTTTGTTTACATTGTGTTTCTGTTTTCAGACTTATTAACTTTTTTTTTTTTTTTTGATTTCAGATTTCTTGATGGATCTGTTTACAGCCTTAGAGAAGTACAGCAGGTTTCGGCACATCAGCCCTTCAGTCAACTTCACAGTTAAATTATGCAAGCAGCATAGATGCCAAAAAATTCATGTGTCCCCATCATTCAATGCTCGCAGTTCAGAGCTGTCTGCTGAGTGATTGTGTGCATAACCAACATTACCCAAAGTGAGAAAACAGATCTTATGGTAATAAAAAACTATTTGTGTTCCTTCTTTTGTGACCTGCAGATTAACCTGCACTCAGTCTGCTGTCACCCACCAGATTCATCTCCTATGGAAACAGGAAAAAGTATTCCCTCGTGGTTCAAAGCAATGTGTTATTATTTCTTTTTCTCTTCTATGTCATGTAAATGTTACCAATGTCTTCTTCAAGGGTACCAGGCATATCTCAATGTGTACAGTTAGAGCTTGCACAAGTTTTCCTTGTGATTCGGATGTTTCATCACGTAACATGTAAGCTGAGTAACGTGCCAATCTCTCCGAAATTTTGTGTTTTCCTTAAAGTGGGTTTAGGGAGTGTTTTGTGGCTGTTTAGATGAAAAAGAGGCACACAGTGTTTTATGCACACACACACACACACACACACAGTCATACACAGTGGCTATTTCAGTGAGCTTTGGCAGCCTTCGACCAGCTGGAAGCAACGTAAGCGTAAGGTGATACTCAACAATGCCACTAACTGGCCAGGCCTCTCGTCTGTACACCAGCTATAATGACATTAACATGGCCAAGGCCAGCGCAGAGCCAGGACACACACACGCGCGCACACACACACACACACACACAAAGGAGCCTGGGATCACTTTCAGCTCTATGTCTATTTCGTCTATGCTTGAAATGAATGCTGTGGGACAGAAATACACAAACAGAAAGCCTAACAAACACAAACGCACACGCTCAGACGTCACCGCGACTCCCTTTGAGTCGAATCAGCGTTGGCAATAAATAGCTCAACATTCAACATTACACTGAGATACCATTTGCAGCAGTTGCCTCATTCCCTCCAAAGAAGCCGAATCTGCTGCGTTAGTACAATGTCATAAAACAAAAAGGCTTCGGCACAGCCTCAAAGTTTCGGAGGGGAGGATTTGAGTAACAAATTTATTTGACGAACAGAAAACAACATACAAATCCAAGGTAAAGAAAAAGAGTTGGTCTTGCTGCTTCCCGAGGTGGAACGGGTGAGTCACACTCTCAGTATCCAGCAAGTTCCATCCATGAATTGTTTAAGACAGAGTGAAGCCTTTGAGCACTTTAGAAAGAAAAAAAAAACACAAAAAAACTTTCTCCATCCCAATGAAAAAATTCTGTATTTGAAGCTAAGAGAAAGAGTCTTTGAGCTGCTGTTGTTAGGTAACGAATAACAAACTGACAACAAACACCAAGGCCTGCTGTCGTCCTCGCACCGGAAACAATTACTTTGAGACTTTCCAAATGAGCTTTTTATTAGGAGGCATGCAGCTATAAACCAAATTACTGCATTGCTTTGGTTTTGTTCCTATAAAGTTGGGAAATATAGAGCTTGAGAAGCACGTAGGGTTCTCCCTGCAACACACTCACCTTAATATGTGATTATTTCAAAGTTAACTTTGGGCAAAAAAGCTTTTTTAAGCACAAACTTATTTGAGAGCATTGCTGGGATTTTTGCTGGACCTGCAGCAGACAACTTACATTAAATCTTAATAAACAATTTATCAGTATGGGCTGTTGTATAATTTATATTTATGAGTTTTCTCAGTGTTTACTAGTATAATGACTTATAAAAAAAAACAACTTGGGACTGAGGATAAGTACAGCAGAGATATATTTTGCCAGATTTTGGATGTTTTCTTCCTGAAGATGCAAGGCAAACAAGTCCAAAAAAATTCAAAACAGCCTATCCTTGGAGTGCACCAATCATGACCTACTTGGGGTTGGTGGGTTCAAAGTCTCCACCCCTAAAATATTCATGAGTTCCTCTCCTCCTCCTTCTCCTCATCCCTGCAAGCAACATGGGATCAATTGCGCAGGAGAGCCGGTCTAATCATGTTCCTTATTTTACTGAATGTCTGATCCCGAGAATCCGTGATTGGCTGATCAGACTGATTGAAGATGTTTTGGAATATGGATTTCCCTCTGGATATGAGATCTTGGTACAAAGACCCTGTCTCCTTCTGCCCAAGGGGGAAAGATGAGCGGGGGTAGAGGTGAGTGTGGAGGGGGGGAGGCGCATTCCCTGAGAAAGGCCCTTTAATTGGGCTAAAACCCTGAGGCCGGGATCCCCCCTCCAGGGCAAGTGGAGAGCTGGACTCCATTATACACACACACATACACACACACACTAATGTTAACATCATCTCTTCTCCAAAAAAACACCCACTCAGTCAAGGCAGGCACACAAACACACACACACACACATTCACACACACACACTAACACGCCAAAACCATCACTTGTCATTGGCCCAGCTGCTCCCTCTTCAAAGCTGTTGGCTTCTGGGTGGCCGTGGAGATGAGAGGAGAAAAGAGAAGTTCTCAAGAGCTGCAGCCCGAGCCAAATGACACCAAATATCATCCATGAATATTTTTTAAACTCATGCACAAGCTGAGCAGAAACCTTGAACACTCGGCCAATGAAATGCTGGAGAAAATTTGACACAGGAGCGAGGAGTTTGCAGAACCACAGAGGTGTGTCTGTGTGTTTCTATGTGTGTGCGTTAAGAAGTGAGAGAGAGTACGACACAAATCTTGAGAAATGTAAGAAGGATCATCTCCGTACCACACTGTTCTTCTTGCACTTCTTCAAGAAAATGTGCTCACATCTTTAATTGAATGAGAAGCAGTGCCAGTGCATAGTGAAAATACTCTATTACAAGTAAAAATCCTGCAATTATAATCTCAGAAGGGTAGATCAAAATCATGAATACAGTGTTTTATGGCTTAGTGATAAGAGAGCTAACTAGTTATTGTATTTATTTAGCAGGTTTTTAATGTAATATATGTGACCGTATTCTGTAACTAGATCAGAATTCTTTCTTCACATGAAAGAAAATGCCTTTGAAAACTGCATTTAGACCATGTGATTCTTGTAAGCCTCATCAGTGAAAAGTTTCTGTGTGTCTGTGCATCCTCTCATGCATCCACATGTGACCCATCTGTCGCTCTAACCTTGTTGCCGTTGTTGAGGCTCATGTTGCTCAAGGCAGACAATTTGGCCTCCAGACTCTGGTGTCCCGGCTGCTGCTGCTGTTGGTGGAGCTGCTCCCTCTGGATCTGCTCCCTCATGCTCCTGGCCTCCTGGATGGCCTTCATCACCGCGTCCTGGTCCCCGAACAGCGCCGTGGAGTTGAGGCTGGACAGGATGTCTGTAGAGGAAAGACAGAACAGAGGAGAGAGACAACTGCATGTTACTTTGACTGAAAAGACAAAACACCATAAGTCTTAATAAGTGGTTTGATGAGATTTAACTGCGTAGGAACATATGCAACAACCTCACACATGTCATTGTATTGTTATTCAAACGCTGCTAAATGTTGAAGTGTGTGTGCATCGTACATAAAGGACCAAAATTCTTACATTTTTGGCAGGAGATGCTCTCTATTAAACATATGAATACAAGGTAGATTGTCAGGCATTTATCTTATTTTAATCTTAACCAAGTAGCTAAAGCATGACTTTTTAAATATATTTTCAAATCAAAGACTTTTTATTTTATTTTATTTTTTTAAAGCCTACACAGTCTTTACACAACAAGTACCACAGAATGAATCTTGAAACTTTTGTCCTTACACATAACCTGTCACAAAAGTTCTGTATGGCTCTATTATGAAATAGTTCAAGCTAAACTACGCTGTTAAACTCCAGCATCCCAGTTTTCAAAGCGCTAATTTACATAGCTTTATAAATTCTGATTTGTGAGTCCTTTTCATTTATTCAGTTTAGTTTGAACAAACCAGACAATTGTCAGTCAGATGAACCACAACTAAACCTTGAAGAACCCAGTTTTGTGCTTGTGAGTGACGTTCATGCTTATTCATAAACACTACTGGGCTTTGAAAACAAAGCACCAGCGCTAAAAACCAAAAAATCTGAATGGCTGTGCATAAATTCCCATTAAAAACCGCTTACACAACTGTGTAAAAATAGGGTTTCCAATCTCATATCAGGTCCAAATGTTGTTTAAGTTGTTTTCCAGTCCACTTGTGTCTAAGCTCAACACAGCCTCCTCCCCCTTGTTTACGTGCTTCACACTTTTGAAGCCGATGCACATTTGAAGAATAAGAAAAAAAAATAAATAAAAGGATGCAAAGTTTCCGTCGCCCTCCTCGTTTAATTAGCAGACATGTAGGAAGCACTGTATGCTTGGGTGGCCGTTAAAAAGGGCAAAAAATAACTTTGCAGGGAACAGAAGCGTTGCGTCCTCAAAGCCACTCCAGATGAGCTGGTGAAATTGTTTTCTGGGGGGATATAATGAGAGGGTTTAGATTGGCCTTAATAACAGATAGCAGAGGTAGGGGCATAAAAGGTCTAGCGCGGGCAGACAATGATGTGAGGAAGCTCTTAAAAACCAAATAACGTGTGCTGGGTTTCACTGCTTCCGCTGCCGGGGTTTTCATTGGGGCTAAATACAGGGCTTTGGACTCCTGTAAAACACAAACACACACACACCAAACACACACACACAGGTCTCCTCATGGGGTTGAGGTGTCTGCAGTCTATCAGGCGCAAGCGACGCTGCTCGGTTTGTCTGTGGGTGGCGGGGGGGGAGGAGGGAGGTGTTTGGGTGGGTAATGTTTTTGTTTTTCCGGTCGAGGGGAAAGCAAAGTTCCATGCTGGAGTGAGGACGTGTTTGCTCTGGGTGGATGTACAGTACAGATGTGAACAATACGGTGGTGTATGAAAGTACATGAGTGTTTGTTTGTGCACCACAGAGCATATATGTGTAGAGTGCGTCAGAGTTTCCCCTCACAGTTTTTTTTTTTTTTGGTTATATGATTCTCATTGAACATGTCAGTAAATCCAATGCTATTGTACTTCTAGAAGCAAAGTCGCAGAGCTGCTGCACTGGGTGGCCGATCCTAGATATGTGTAAAGGAGTGTTAAAGTACATGTATGTGTTTGTCACCTACCCAGAGAGGTGTTCCTGCCCATGCTGGGGATGGGGCTGGGGATGCGGCCTTTGCCCATGCCTGAAGGGCTGGTCTTGTTTCCGGAGAACAGACTCTGTGTCGGGGACGTCGGGGAGCGAAGAGGCTCGGCTGTCTTGGGTCTGGCTGAGAGGTTCAATGGCTGTGTGGATCCTTCCTCCTGTTAGAAGGACGGACGCAACAGAATTTAATGCAAGTGCAGCCGATGCTGCGGAGTCTGAAAGAAGCCATATTACAAAGTGATGGATCGCTAAAAAGATTTCAAAAAAGGGAATTATTAGTATGTGGTTCTACTTATCGCTCAATGTCAGGAAGAAGTGAATTCAAGCTAATCACAGCTGCTGATTTGCTATTTGGTTCAATATAACACTTGAAGTGCTTTCAGTACTTTCAGTGATGCTCCTGCTGACTGATCAGTCAGCACTATCAGGTTTTTGCCCTTCAGTAAATGAATTCCACTGATAACCTCTGTGAACCTGACTGGAGAAAAGTTGCAGAGCACCCTCTTATCTAAACAATGGCACATTTGTTTGTGTGATTCTTCTTCTTGTGATCAAACGTTCATGACCACGCTGACCCACATGAGGAATCCTTGGGAAAGAAAAAGCGGTGACAGAAAGTAAACTCCCGCATGTCAACACAGTCTGACTGTGGCTCTTGTGTTGGTAGCAAACACTTAATGAACGTGGATGTAATTTGGAGCTGAGCTTCAGCTGAGGATGAGAGAGGAAGGAGTTCAGGACGGTTTTCAGCGTGGGGAGGGGGGCTTAGACTGCGGGTGGCATGCCAAAGTTGGGGGTGGGTTTGATATGTGTGGGGGGTTAGTGGAGGGTGGGGACTTTGGGGGGCACGGCACTACTGTTTGAGTGCGGTGAGCTCTGACGCCAGTCTATTGTGATGCCGGTTGCAGCTGTGCCCCACACACACACATGGCTTGCATTACTCCCTCGTCGTTGAGTAAAGATGAGGCGTGAGCTCTCTCCAGTGAAGGGGTCTGGGCTCATGCCAAACAGCAGCCAGCGCCAGTGTCAGTTTGTGAGTGTGTACGTGTTCCTCTGTGTGTATCAGTGTATGACTTTTAAATAAGCTGTTTCTAATTGACAGTGAAGTGCACAGGGCCATGCGTAGATTGTTGTTTCAACAGCTTCCAAATTTCCAGCCTCTTACTTTTACTTGCACTGATCATCTGATTATTATTATGCTTGTGTGTTTTTCTGTTGCACATATTCTGAACTCACACTTTCCTTTGTCTGATTATATTGTCTGTTACTTTATACACCCCGAGACACTGTTTTTCCTTTTACATGTTGCTTACATAGAAAGTTCCTTGTTATTTGAACATAGTTAAATTCTCTGCATGGTGCTGTTATTTTTGTCTTCTGCTCGTTGGTATGTCAACTCATGTTCTTACAGGAACATTATCAATCTCTCCTGTGTCTCTCTCTCCTGTGTCCACCTGGCTTATACATGTCTTGTTGAATCATTTGACAACATTTGTAACAAAGTACCTACCTTAATCTGAGCAACAGGACTGGATGCTCGCTTCTCGCTCTTGAGGGTGGATGGGGAAAGGGGACCGGAGGAGTTGGGAGCCTGTGGGAGGGGAGCCATCTTGGCTCCCGGTGAGATCTGCATGCTTGCCAGCTGGGCGGCATACAGCTGCTGCAAAAAGGGAAGAAACCAGCAAAACCGACAGGCTATTAACATCGCTCGCCAGCAGCTAGTCAGTGGCTTTCCTCTTTCATTCTCTCTCCTCTCTTCTTCTTTACACACACACACACCCTTGATCCTGTTGAGTCTTTTTTTTTTTTTTTTCGCTGTATCCTCTCCCTGGTACTCCCAGCATCTTCTGAGGTTTGGTGGGTGTGTGTCTGAGCCAAAGACACAAAGAGCTAATATGGAAACAGATGTGCGTGTACACACACACCTACATGTAAGGTTGACAGGAGCATCCCACACAAATGGAAGATTTGTTTAAGGTAGTATTTATCAGGGAGGCGTTCCAGCAAAACATTTTTATGTTAGATTATCTACTATCCATCTCTGACAGTTATTTTTTGAACAGATGCTGGGAGCAGCCTGTACATCGATTAGCATCTAGAAAATAAATCCAGACAATAGCAAAAGAAACTTTTGATTGCTTCCCTTTAATCCTAATTAACAAAACTGGATATCTGTTACTTGTGTCTGCAAAAAACATTAACGTAGAAGTAAGGAAATAAGCTTTTCAGACAATGCTTGGCTCAGTATTGCTTATAATAAAAAACAATGGGAAGTGGAATCAAGCCACATGGCTGTTTTTGTTATCCCAAATATTTAACCTTCAGCAGAGTTATAATTTAAATGGTGAGGGTCAAATAAACAAAAATTAAATGAGGATAATAAACATAGTTTTATGAGTCTTAAAAAAGACTGGAGACTAATCTTGTCACATATAGTTAGTCGTTGTATTAATGGTTCAGACAATTGAATTTCTTCACTAAATTTAATCCAAAAGAGAGACAATTGTGGGCAATCATGTATAAGTAGGTGTAGTCATGCTGCAATTACATCTTCAGCATGGGATCCAATTGGAAACCACTTGAAAATAACACAGAAATAATAGAAGAAAAAAGCTGGGAAAGTATAAAAGTACAAGGGTTGGACGAAAACATTAAATGACAGAAAAAAAACGGTACCGACTTTCCATCCAAGGTACTTAACGAAAATCAAAGAGTCAAATACTCGGCCCACAGTCCAGGGTCTTCTAAATCAAAGCTAGCTGGCCAGACAAACCGCTGCCTGAAACCACTGTCAACCCCTGTCTAAATGCATTGGAGTGTGAGTGCTGGAGTATCAAAGAGCCTGTCCTCAGGAAAACCACCCAGACGTGGCTGGCCTTCAGTAGATTCCCTCCTCTCTTTCTTTACTGCTTTCCCCCCTTTCCTCTCATTTTTCGTTATTCTCTCACCTCATCTATACTCTCCCCCTCCTTCGACATCTCTGTCTTTATTTTGTCCTCCTCTCTTTTGATCTCCCTTTGACTCTCTCCAGTTGCCTTCTGTCTCTTAGTCTTGTTCCAGAAATTATCCCTCGTATCTACTCCTCCATCTCCATCTCTGTTTCTTTCTTGCTCTGTTTTTCCTCCCTGCCCCCTCAGCCTAAATGGCCCCCAGTGTTGTGAGATCTGATTTCCCTGTAGTCAAAACTGTAAGGCCTCCTGGGACCAGAGATCCAAAAGCAAAGAAAGTGCCATGGAGAAAGAGAATGAGAGAGGGATAGAGAGTTTTGCACTGCAGACACACGAGACCACCGTCGCTTCACCAGCAAAGCGCCAGGCTCAGCAGTCGGGGCCAAAGAAATTGGCTGGCCCTCTTTCCACTTCTCTCAGAGCGATATTAAACACAAACAGAAGGGGCCTCGCCGTTGAAACAAAGCCCTGATGTCACGCCGCTTATTTTCCTTGGAAGGTACCAGGAGCGCTCGGGCCAACCCCTGGCGATATGAGACCCCTGTAAGAATGTGCCTTGAATGGCTGGTGGTGAGGCCTCTCGCGTCAATCAAGCCAACCGCAGAGTTACTCCTGGTGATGCCTGATATTCTTACAGCTCTGAGGGGAGCGGAGGGTTGGGGCAGACACACGAGTCTTTGAGGTAAAACACACGGCTAGGATCTCGCAGCGCGCCTTGGCAAACGCACACACTCAGGGACTTTTCTGCAAACACATCACTGGCAATTGTGCCGTTAGCAGCAATCCTGTCAACTGTTACAATAAGAAGAGGTAACTGTTAAACAAACACCAGATTGACAATAAGAGCTTTTACTTTATTCTTTCTCTGTTTCTTCGAGACACTCAAAGATTGATTGTTGGGGAGGCCAATGTGCAGCGTAAACAACCCCAACTGGAGCTCTTGCCATTCAGTCAAACCCCAAGGGAAGACAATGCAATTTCCTAAATTACAAATTGACAAAGAGGGCCTCAAACTGCGCCTCAGCTGTCCAGACAATCTGACTAGCCTTTTGGATGTTAGTGCTAATTTGACTAAAATCCAAATGATTAGTCTGTCATTTTTGCCCTCCTGATCATCAGCAGGTTTTTTTTTGTTTTTTTTTTGGCCTACTTTGGTGTAATCCTTAAGAAAGCAGACAGAAGGTGATGTCTATCTGAGCTGTACTGTATTGTAGTCTGCTAACAGCCTCCTCCACGCTCAGACCACTCCGTCCCATTAGGGCTGAGTGGAGAATCCCTTTAGACGGCCTCTTTTAGTGTCGAACTGCTATCGATCTCAGGAGTACACAAAACAAATGAGGTTTTGTCTTTTTCAGCAGGTTTCCGGGGGGAGGAAGAAGGGGGGAGGAGGAGGGTGAAATGGATCGACTGTCACTGAGCTGGCCCACACGGAGGACAGAGGCTAAATATTGCACTGGGAGGGTTAGCTGTATCCAAGACAGTGAGAGAGATACGCAGAGAGACAGGCTGCATAAAGACAACCATTATCTCACCTCAAGTTCTCTTTTATGCAACAGATGCTCAGTTTCTTTAAGTCAACATCAAACATTGTTCTCACTGTACAATACAGAAAATCATTCACGTCTCATATGTTGTCAGAGTGGCAGAAATCACAAGTCTGGGCCACAAAAGTTTGTTCATCACCTTTGTCTCCCTGCCTCAGATACTGAAACAGAAACAGGCTGAACTTAGAGACAGACAGTAAAAGATGACTTGTGATTTCAACAAGAATGTCTGCTTAGCAACTGTATTTCCCTTGCATTAGCTGTGCACAAAGAGGGCCTTTCTTTCACAGAAATCCACTGTTTGCGAGGGGGTCTACACCGAGGCTCTGGAAACAATTGGTGAGATCAAGTTCCCACGCTGATAGCACAACATTTGTGCTATCAAAATTATTAGGTCAGGTCACGATAAGCCGAGCATGACATCGCAAGCTTGTGCCAGATATTTCTATTATGCTCTTTTTGATCAGATTTGGTTTTGATGAAGCCGTAGCACTTCATAGAATTAAGGGGTAAAACTGAACATTTACTGTCACTTCCAGTGATACAGAGAAATGCTAAACGTTGTGTAGCTTCAGGTTCATTTTCACAGTCAATGAATCTTCTTATTCTGGATGCCAGTTTATGACCTTTGGTGCCAGCCAGCTGTCTAAAAGACAGCTACAGGGCTCAACTTTAAAACATCTGGAGCAGCCTGGCTACAACATCTGTCCATCCTGCACTGAGCGTAGATCTGGCATTAGAAAAGGTTTGATGCCAGCTGGTGTGTACTTGACTGCAGTATGTAGCAGAGGAGATTGCTCACGTAGAACTAACATGGTATAATTGTCTATTTACAATGCTTTTGGAATCAGCTACTGTACATTTTCACACACTGGAATTAAGGCCATTGTGCACTTAAGTGTAACTGAGACTAAAAACTTAAAAATACTTTAACAGACAAGATCTCAGTTTGTGCACCGTGTCAAGACATTTCTGTGACAGAAGAGCTTTGTTTAAATCCCAACCAACTGACTCACTGAAAGGTACTAAAGCAGCAAAGGACAATCACATTCTACTGATTACAAATAAAGATTATCTCATTAATATATGCAAATACATAAACCATATGTTTACCTCTCCCAGTATTGTATAAGGAAAATGGTTCTTGATACACTACAGCACTGCATTTGGACTCACACAGTGTCTACACAAGAGATGCAGGGTGAGCAGCGCATTAGCAGGACATTGTTCTCCTGCTGTGTCTACAACAGATATATTCAGAAACAGAATTAAGTGTTTGTCAGTCAAGTTTTGGGAGCACTTAGAACTGAATACAAGGTCACTGTGGTCATGCAAATAAAACTGAAAATTGTAGTTGAATGTAAAAGACAAGTGAAAGACAAAACGGCTTCAGAAAAAAAAGCATCTCTGCTGCGCTTAATCTTTTTGTTGTAAAGCTGTTAGATCAGAATTGTGTTATTTCGGGGTTTTCAGGACAATAGTTTATGGCTAAGGTGGAATGCCTTAGCACTCCAAAACGACCTACCTATGTAATGCATGTGCCCTGCAAACACACTGACCTGGTGTACAAACAAAAATGAACATCACGACACTGAGGTATTGTTATTTAGTCCATCCCATCTAAATTCTGTGCTAACCTGAAAAGAAAAAGAAAAAAAAAACTTCTGCTGGCATCAGAAATGCAAGTAAGCAAGTAAACAAGCAAAGGTGCTACAATGCATCAACAGTGAGGGCTGTGTATTTAATAAGTTATGCTATTGTCTAGACAGCTGTGAGGAACTAAATTGATCATGAGACGAGATACATCAGAATCTGTCAGACTCAACTCAGCTGTCACTGATGGATCACATTGTGTTGTCACTGTATGGGGATCAATCAACCACATATACCTCAAGAGAAAAGTTTTCCAGTTATGAAAAGTATGAATAAATAGCTCATTTTGTGTCCTGAGCAAAACTGAAGTTCTCCCTCTGACAAGCAAGCAGCTCACACATGCAACAAAGGTACTCCAGAAAGATGCAGCCTATGTATCCAGTGCACGTTAGCTGCAAACACATCCACGCTGTGTAACAACAACTATCACCACAATACACACAGGTGTTTTTATTGTGTGCATCCCATCTACATTTTACACTATTTATTAGCAGAAATGCTGCAAGCACTACTGCACCATGGTACAAACGGGGCTACAGGCACATTTTTTGCGATGCTGATAAATAACTAAATCAGTTCAACTCATAAATTTCATCATGATTGCTTTTGGCGTAGGCATTATTGTCAAAACAATGTCCAAACATGTGCTGGAAGCCAGCGCCTCCATCTCACAAAATTTCCTACAAAAAATCCTCCCTTTTTCTATCGTTAAACACTTCCCCACGCTCTCTGTCTTCCTCTTACTGCCAGTCTCCTGCTCGATTTCAGCCGGTGCCTTGATGAGAAACTTCCTCTTTCATTCAGGTTCGTCTCTGCCTCTCATTCTCCACGTCTCAGGCAGTGTTTAAATGTGAATGAGTTTGCGTCTCTGACATCATTCATCCTCTTACCTCTCACTCACCGTACAGCTCTTTTGATCATTTCAAAGCCAGGAGTGGAGCCAGGAGGCTCCAATCCCCTCAGCACAGCACGGCGCTTTGCTAAGTCAATAGCGGCTAATGAGGGCCTCGATAAGAGAAAACCACAATACAAATTGAATAAACTGAGATAAGGATTCTTGTAACATCCAAAAGCCATGCTATGGTAATGACTGACATGATGAAGCAATATTGTTTGCCAGTGAAAAAGCTTTTGAGAGCTTTTGTTCTTTCAGCTGATAGTAGGTACAGCAGGAAGGGGGTTGGGGTTGTGTTGTGAAATTCCAAACTGTCTTTAGGGAGTACAGATTTCATTTTCCTTTTCTTCTTTTCTATTACACTTTTTTTTTTCTTTGCAAATATGTTCTATGATAACCATTATGCGTAAGTGCTATTCTCAAACCACAGGTGTCAAGCAGCAATAAAACACTTGATGAATTGCCTGGGCCAGGTGTTGTGCTGGTGGGGCGGAATTCCTCTGTGATTCATCATAACAGCTTTTGTCTGACACAGCTGACAGGCAGTAGATAAGCGGGCTAGCATGTTAGCATTGACCTATCGAGCTTGATCTTTAACCAATGCGTCATGTTGTTTGGTTGGAAAGTGTTACAGTAACTCCATTAAAATTCTGAAGAAGTAAGAAGAAAGCCTGTGATCTGAGCTGATTAATGCATGCTGGGCCTACTCCAGCTTCCATTTGTGTCCCCCACTCCTTTAAATCATATTATCTTGCCCTTATGGATGTTTTTGAAGTAGTAATGAACACATTGTATAGTCAAAAATAGAGCAACTGAAGATATTGGTTAGTTGAATAAAGAAATAAAACCAGGATAATGGCATTATGGGAAATAACCATCATAGTGGGGACTTTATTTTTAATTTTAGTGATATTTTTGCAGCCAAGACCTGCACCTCCACCTTTCAGAGGTCACCTGTAATTGTAGAAATTGAACGCTTTTACTTTTTTATTTTATTTTTTGTAGAAGTTTGACCTTGTGCCTGTAGAACTAACTTTTTCTTTAACAGTGAAGTCATCGACAGTTATCATTTTACATGCAAACGACCAAGTTCTTTTTTATTGCAGTTGTTGCCTCTCACTTGAACTCAGGGGAAGGTTAGAAGTAGCCGAAGTTTCCTTTGGTCTGCCAATGTTCCTTATCTTGTCTCCTTTTTTAATTATCTGCTCACTTCTGTACAAGGGCGGTGAATTGTTCAGCACCGTCGCCTCTCAGCATTGTTCCAACCTGCTGCCTGGTCAGCCGTTCTTTGTGGAGTTTTTTCTCTCTGTGCCTGCGTGGGTTTTCACCAGGTACACCAGCTTCCATCCACAGTCCAAAGACATGAATAACATGCTAATTTGTGAATTTCTAAAGTGGCCGTAGATATGAATGTGAGTGTGCTGAGTTGTCTCTCTTTTTGTATTGGCACTGGTGAAACGTCCAGGGTGTACCAACTCTCCCAATGTCAGCTGTGATAGGCTGCAGCCCTAAATGACCCTCTGCAAGATAAAGCAGGTGTAGCTAACTGTTAAGTGTCTTTGGTTCTGACCTGCAGGCTACACCATCAGGATTACAGCCACATGTACTCTCTCAGTGTACAAACTAACCGTTCACTGATATAGTCACGCTAAACTGAGTCACAACAGTGTGAAAGAAAAAAAAAAAAAAAAACTAAAGTTGAACATAACATATCCATTAGGTTGAATTAAAGCAAGGAAAACAGTTTTGCTTAAGGTGGGAGTTATGCCTCAGACAAAACGTTGTAATTTTAGTCATTTTTAAATATGAAAAGGACTATTTTTTATGAGTTAAGAATTGAATCCTGGTGAAACTAAAGCATATCTCACACACAAATAGACACACACCCGAAAACTTCCACACCCTTACTTTTCAGCACTTCCTTGTCAAACAGTCTGGTTCTGGTCTTGAACCAACATGTGATGCTTTTGCAGTAGAAAAAATGTTCTAACCCTTTTTGTGCAGGTTCATTTCAAAGGTAGTTAATCCAGAAAAAAAAAAAAATTATTTTTTTTTATTTATATCAAGTTGTATCTAACAATGCAAATTTTGGATTGTGGATGGAATTTCGAAGTGTTTAAATCTTACCTGTAGTTGTAATGGGCTGAGTCCTGATGCTGCTGCAGCTGCCATTGTAGATGGAATGAACTGCATCGGGTAATTTTCACCTGTTAAACAACCAAGACAACACATATTTTAGAGTGAGGTGTGGATAGAATACAAAAACCAGCACAATTCATGGGATGTAGATTTTGGGAAGTTTCACAGAGCTCTCCCCTCCCTTTCCACTCTAGGTGTCTGTATGTTACCACTTTCAAATTCCCCTTAGCTACTGGAAACAACAACACCAACCTCTGAGCAGCAAACGTACACGCTGACAATGTCAAGTTTTAAAATAGATTTAGATGAGTCAGGCCTACTCTGCGTTTACGATGTATTACCTATTCAAATGACCAAAACAGTTCTAATATCATTATTTTGCAGGGGCACCATCATTGCATTCTGGGCTCAGCAGGCCAAGACAATTGTGCAACAGTGTTTTTTACCCCCTACAGCAGAATGATAATGAGGTCCAGCCAGTCCATTCTCTCCTGTGAGGAGATTGGTCTGGCAATGCGAGACTACACAAGAACTAACCTGCTCTTTACCTTCAGTCGGCCTCTCTGTCTCTTTTTCTCTATCTCGCTCTTTGTCTCCTTCCTTGTTCCTCTCATGTTTTTATTCATGCCAAATGAAACATGAAGGGTCACGAACGTTTTATTCAAAGGTTAATAACACTCACTGGCGGTACACACGGGTGCTTGAGATCAGGGTGAGCAGAGTTCAAGTCCAGAGCTCACTCATTGGGATGCACTCATAAATTCATATACGAGTACCGTGTATAACCCCTACTGTTTCTCCTTAAAAGGCTTTCCATGTCCGAGCCTTTGTTGAAAACAGACCAAAGTCAAAGGAGAGCGAACAATAATGGCTTTTTAATCCCTTTCTTCATTTCTCCTTCTCTTTGCTGCCTTGTGGGAGTGCATGCTCATGCAGTAGGAATAAACATGGATTATTCTGTATGAAGTATGGAGGGTTGGTGCTGCACTGTGTCAGGCGAGCACCTGGAGGAATGTATGGAAGAGAGGAATGTGTGAAGGACGAAGAGACGTGAAGAAAGCAGGTGGTGCAGAGAATCCTGCAATAAGAAGCCTGTGTATTGTGTGTTTTTGTCTGTAGGTGTGGCTTCAAGAGGTTTGTGGAGCCTGTTTGTGCAAAATCCTTGTGGATTGCTGAAACATGCATGCCTTCTTTTAAGTACATTTTTGGGAATGCACGTGGTTCGTCTGTCTGAATCATCCTCGTGTGTATATTGTTGTGTCAGTGTATACCAGGAGAAAATGTTTGAGTGCCTGTGTGTATGCATGTAGTTGTGTGCGTGTGTTTGCGTGTGTGTGTCTGCGTGTGTGTGTGTGTGTGTGTGTGAGAAAGTGTGACATTCCATGTTGCAGATGTGGTGTGCAACTGTGGTGTGCAACTGACATGCTTTCAGCATGCCATGAAAGAGACATTCCAGTCTTCACTGTGTCAAATGTATTGATCCTGAAGTGAACAAGCAGGGCTTGTAAATCTCCTCGCTCATTTCCAGAACATTCCTCACCTGACACACCTCATTAACATACACTGGTATCCCAGTGTTTGTATTTGTGTGCGAGACAGAGTGTGTGTACACTGTACCTGGCTTGTAGGACATGCCTGGTGGGAAGAGGAAGCCTTGCTGTGCAGCAGCAGCAGCAGCCAGAGACCGCTGGTCATGGGGAAATACTGGGATCATCAGGGGAGGCATATGACCCTGGACCTGGGAGAGACAGAGGAAGAGGAAACAGAAAGAGGAGAGAGAAATGTGTCAAGGGAACTAAAAACACCTTGGTGATAATGCAGCCACTCCTGTTTCTACAAATGCTACATGTATGCAGAACATAGTCAAAGACATACACAGTACAGAAACACCAGCAACCACAGAGATCAGAGACTTTATAGAAAGAAGATGAAAACAGAAAAAAAAGGGAACATAAATAGAAAAAAGTAAGAAAAGGATTTCAAAATAAAGAATGAATGAAAAGAAAAAAATGCAAACAGAGAAAGATAAGAAAAAGATCTAATTCAATCAAGAAGAAAGAAAGGATGAGGGACAGAGACAAACAAAAATGGAGAGTAAAGGGATGGAAAGAATATATACAATAAATAAAACAACATGAGACATTACTCTGTCAGATTCTGCTGACTAAAATCTAACATAACAATTAGTAAAATGGTAACTTGTAAAAAAGACAAGAAAAATAAATGATCAACAAGTTTGCAGAGTTTAAGAGCAGAAACCAAACAACAAATGAAGACATACATTCCAGAAAGACAAGTGTAAAAATGTAAAACAAAATGCCTTTAAAACAACAGAGAGCTGCCTTTCATGTGGTCTTGAAAGACTTAAAACTGTGGGTTTGACTGAGTTAAGACGCTGAGGGCTCAAACTGAAGAGAGCATATCAAAGATGACCCTGCGGGAATCTATTAGGGCTGTCTGCGCTAAACTAGCAGACTGCACTCTCTTCCCTTCCATCTCTCCCTTTATCTTACCCTTTTCTCTCTTTTCATTAGTGCCTTTCTGTCTTGTAAAATTGTTTGTCTCTTTCCCCTCCATGCCTGCTTTTCTTGTTTTTTGTCTACTTGCTTTCTTTGCTTCTTTTTCCAGTTTTCTAACTTGTGAAGGTGAGGAGATTTTGCACATTTTCAAACATGTTGAAAGCAATGCTTTAAAGTAATGAAATGCAAATTGGGAGATGTTCAGTTCTTTGGGTTAAAGAGCATATATATTGTAAACATCTACATGAATAAAGACAGGTTGATCAATATTTAGACATTTTTTAAGCCTCTATTAATTGTGTTATCTTTTCATCTCTTGTAGGTAAAAAAGAACACATTTTGGGGAGATTTTGTTTAAAACATGCGTGTTAAAATTAGTTAAGACAGTCCTTTCTTAAAAACATACACATACAGGTTGTTTGTGTAAGCAACTTATTGCAATGTTTTATTACATTTTATTGTTGTATTTTATTGCCCAGTGGTCATATAAGACATCAAGTGACAGCACCCTAAATGAGAGCAAAGGAGAAAGTTAGGTGATTTTATTATAGAGCCAGAAAGTCCACATATGAGGAGGTGGGAGCGGATGGATGGGTCGACAAAACACTAGACTTCAATACCTGAGGCTTCTGCTGATTTCAAAGGTTCTCAAATCTAACCAAGTAAATATTGTGGCTAAACCTAGCCCATGGCATTGACACATTACAACAGGGCTTTTAAGTAGTTCTTTATATTTCAGGAGCTTTCAAAAGTGGATTTGTGGGATGTCTTCTGCTACTGGTTCTCTCATGTGGGTTCTATCAGAGTGTATCTTAATTTCATTATTAACAGAACCTTTGACATTAACGTTTTTATAAAAAAAATGTTTTTAATACTAATAAAAACTGCAACCATTGCTTCCATTTTTTCCTCATTCGGCTTTATTTTGATTTGCCTCCAGTTTTTCTTGTCTTTCTCGTACTCCTGTGTTTGGTAGTTTCTTCCTCCTCTTCTGTCCTTACTTATGAATGTTTATCGTGCTTCTTCCTCTCATATTTCCTTTGTACTTCCCATTTTATTCATTTATTTTTGGTGACAAGTTATTGTTAAGGATGATCTTTTTTTAAAAACTTCTTTCTATCTTTGAGCTTTTTGTGTTTTTGTTTCTGTCTCCTTTAACCCTTTAGGTAATTTCACACCCTCTCTTTGACCTTTTTTTTTTACACTTTTCTCAGTCTCTCTCTCTGCTTTTGTGTGTTTCTCTTTGCAATAAATGCCTCCTTCCATTTCCCTCCTCTGTTCAATGCCATCTACCTCCATACATCTCCTTTACTACCAATTCATTAACCACTCCCTTCCCCTGATGACCTCCTGGGACAGTTCATCATTCCAGCTCAAACTTACGCAATCAGCATGTTGTGTGATTACAGTATTTCTCTGCGTTTGTACATCAGGGTTACGTTGCTGAATTAGTTGAATAAGATGACGTCCTCTGGGATGTTTATAGTGTGTGTGAGGGAGGGTTTGAAGAGTTTGTGGTGGGGAGGTTCAAAGAGCATGACTAAATACAGAGAGAGAGAGAGAGAGAGAGAGAGAGAGAGACGGGGATGAAGAGGACCATCCTTGACTTGCTTGTGTTTGCAGAATGGTTGAAATTATTAATCAATCAATAGAAAGATCCTCAGAAAATAAATGGAGAATGGGTTTGAGAATCAGTTGATCAGGCATAGCATATAGCATTTGCTGGCTGAAGCAAATGTAAGAATTCGATGGTTTTCACTGTTTTAAATCATTGCTAATTAAATATATTTTCTTCTAGTGATTTTTAAAATGTCACTACAGCCTCTGGGGACTTTTATCAGCTAATCAAAAATAACACAATGACTAAACATGAAAATAATTACAGCCCCAATGTGTCACAATTTCCAGAAAATTATGCTGTCACACCATATTTAAATATTGTTAAATGTTTTAAAAAGTCAGCTATACATGCACTTCACTCTGCTCACTTTTTTCAAGCATAAAGCATCATAAAGTGATACGCTGCATATGTACAACAATTAACTGGCATAAAATGTTAAGAAGACTGGTCCTATATTAATGTTCTGTCCTTGTCAGAACGCATTCGCTGTTAACTTCTTTGGAGGGGACATATTTTATTAAATCTAATCATTATTATTATTGTTTTAAAAAATGAATGCAGTCAACAGAAAGTCCTTAAAAGAAAAGAGGTGTGTATGCATGTGTGGTCTTGTCTTGTACTTCTAGCTTTCAAAAACCTCACAGTTATCGACCTTAAAAGAGTCAGGACATATTTTGGTTGGTCTTCATTTTAACAGCTGGGTCGAGGTTAAAATTAGGTTGTGTGTGTACGTGCACATCTCTGCCACATCAGGGCATCAGACATCTGTATTATCCAGCCTCTGCTTTGTTCGGTAGGCGTGGAGGTACATGTGTTCATCACCTGACCGGCTCCTCAGACAATGTTGTTTAGGTCACACTCCTTAAAAGCCAGATATCTTGGGAGGCACTCATCGCACGCACGCACGCACACACGCAAACACACACTAGAAGTTCTGAGGCATTCCCATACACGCACACATGGAGAAGAGGTCCGACGTCTTGTGACACAGAGAAAAGAGAATGAAGAGAGAAGAAAAACGAGTCTGTGTGTCCGAATGGTTAAGAAAAAAAGAAAAAACAAAAAAAAAGAGAGAGAAGAAGAAGAGAGAAGTGGGGGGGGGGAGGTTATAGAGTGGGACAAAATGCTCCCATTCATTGTATTCCTCTGGGAACACTGGGACTGACTGGGGCTGCTTCACTCACACAAACACACAAAGATCTCCTTTTACTGAAGGGAGGGGGGTGGGGGGGGGACGCTGGATGAATGGACTGGGGAAGGTGGTGCTGCAGGGGCCCCCTCTGCACAGCCCCTAAGAAAACACAAGGTCCCCTTCCTCTAACTGCCCACCAGACACATCGACATACACACCTAGTCAACAAGGAACATGTGTACACGCGTAGACACACATTCAGAATTAATGGTGCTCTTGTATAAGGGCAGCAGGGTTAGGGGGCAATGAGTACGTATGCAGTGCGTCTGTATATTGATGTGTTTGAGAAGAGAAAGGAAGAAATGTAGTCGTCTGGTTGTGCAGTTGGCAGGTATGCATCAGTGTGCTGACTTGCTCTTTGATTTTAGTACAAAAAATTGGAAAAAGAAATGTAAAGTTCCAAGGACAAAAACAGGTATGGTGCCAACTATACTTTATGATGGATAGGTAATCTTTGGAGGCAACAGTGAGGATGACTTAGCACAAAACCTTCAAAATGTTGACAAAATTTTCTATAGTCTAATTAGTTCGCCACATCATCACAGGAACTTTAATTCCATTGCTGCTGTCACCTGAACTTTACATCACATAGGTTTCCTTGTTAGACGGTAAGGGGTAGAAGAACAAGAACTACAGTGTAGGGTTCCAATCTGATGTGACTTTCATAGTAATAATACTGCATTAATAATGATAATATTTACAGCAGTAAATATCTTTGCATCACTGTCCAACACATGGACCAAAATATGCAGTTTATTAATACTCCATTGAACGACATGATGATATTTGATATGCTTCAGTCAAATGCTTCCTCAGAATAAGACAAGTAACACAACTGAGAGCTGTGAAGCTTGCAGCCTGTGTATAAAGTGTAATCTTGAATTTTTCTTGTTCAGATGGGGTTAAGGGTCTTGCTCAAGGGCCTAACTGTGGCCATGCATTGGTCAAGTCAATGTCAATGTCAACGGCACATGCTGCTTCCAAAGTAAAAGGATGTGTCAAATCAACTCGACAATGGCCGGATCAGAAAATGGTTCAGTGTCAGGCATCAGAGTCCTGCAAGACAGAGTCTGCGATTTTCTGAGGTTGTTCACAAATTGTTTTGGTCCTATAACTGCAGTAAAACCAGATTTGAAGATATAAAAGATGAATGTTATTGATACAGAATTTTTCCATTCATGTTTTTGCCTGGAAAACAAAGAGATGTCTAGAGATGTAATACCATGGTTGTCGTAATTTAACCAACATCTAGGGAAATGAGAAGACACCAACTCCAGTACTCCTTGCAAATGTGAGGGTTTCTTGTCACTGACAACTTTATATCTTCAACCTGTAATTAGTTTGTTTCTTCATAGATAAATAAATATTATTTTCTCTCCAAATGCAACAACCTTTAAGCAAATGTTGCAAACAAGCTTTGTAGATCTTAACAACTCTTCACCAAAAGAATCAAGCAGGCCTTCACTATTTCACAATCTAAATCTTCAGCAGGTTGTTACTTGGAGGCTGTTGTTGTTCTTTCCTGTAACAAGGGGAATTTTGAAACGAAAACACGCACGAAGCAGAAGAAGAAGAGAAAACCACATGAAATGAGCAACCAATGGCAGATTTAGACGCGCAGTCTATATCCGGTGTGTCAGACTAAAGTATATCAGATTTTATTTCCTCAGTCTGTTGTCATGTCTTACTTCCCCCAGCGGTCAGAATTAGCTACGTGCAGTAAGAACACAACATATTTACAAAGAATTATGGCTCAGTTTTGTTCGTTTACTATCTTGCTGCACCAGTGTAAGCACAATAACGACACATTTTAATTGAAGCAAACAGTATTACTGTATGCTGCGCATAGCATCTTTCTTTAGGCTTACTAACACACAGGTTAATAGAGAGCCAATTTAAAGTCAAGAGTTAGCCATTTTCCATAGCTGGTGGGTCCAATCGACATTATGGGCTTTCCGTGGCTTTCCGAGTCATTGTGTCTGAAGCTGTATGTGCTGACGTAGGAGCTGCCTGTCTATCTAACAGCCATTTGCCTGCTCCATTAGTTCTTATGCATGTGTGTGAGTGTGTGGATTATTGTGTTTGTGTGTGATTGTGCTAAGACAGGTTTAGTACCCCGACTGTTTGGTACCTCACCAAACACCAGTGCTTTATTGACAAGCGAAAAGCTTCCGGCTGTGATTCAGCTTAACAGTGATGAAATGAGGAATTTAAAGAAAGATAAAGCGACTACATTTGAAACTCATGTAGTTGTTATAAACTGTCTGTTCTGTGTCAAAAGCTTAGATTATGGATCTTGGTAGGCCTTTTAACAGTGTGCAGCATACTGAAATCAAGGAAGAGGATATAACATGAGGAAAATAAAAAGTAAAAACAATAAAAAAGCAACACTTGGGGAAAAAAAGAACTCAAAGACGAGAAGGAGGGCAGGCGAAGGAGGAGACAGAAGAGTTATAAATGAAGAACAGAGAGAGGGAGGAGGAGGAGGAGGAGGAGTGCGGCTTTGCAGTCATTAATTAGCCCGTTAGCTAGGGCCCGGGCGGTGCGGTTAGGGCCTGTGCCTTTGTGGGCCCGAAGGAAATGGGCCACATATGAGAGCCATTATAGGAACTGACTTAACAAAGACACATGCCTGTCAGCCACCAGGCTGGGCTGGGCCGCTCTGCCTACGGCACACAAAGGGCCGCCGCCACTGTGTGTGTGAGCTGTTTTTGCACGTGTGTGTGTGTGTGTGTTTTTCTATGTGTGTATGGATGTCAACCATCTCCTCTATAAGTTAAATCAGATGCCTATACTATTATTTACTATTATGTAACTAAACTACATATGAGTGTGAGCTTGTATGCATGTATGTGCATTTTATCTATTAATATCAGTTGTTTTGTACTTATAATCACACTTTTGTGTAAGTGTGCGTGCCTGTATGTGTGGTAACCATATCTATCAGAATGGGGCCTTCGGAAGCGTTGCTTTAACCCATGGACATCCCCCGCTGGCTCTCCACACCATTTAAAACCACATGACAGGAAACCTGGGTCACTTTGAACTATGTCCCCCCCACCACCACATTAGCTGACAAACACACTGACACCATCCAGGAACACAAGACAAACAAGGTATGACAAGATACAGAAATGGAAAAATGGACTGAAAACAGATCTCACTAGGCCTGTATTTGTATTCACACAGTTTGTTGCATTTCAGTGCTGATCTATAAATTTAATAAAAATATATATTATTGACAAAGTAAAAATTAAATGCTATTCAATCACAGAAGTCTAATTATGTTTCCCCCCCATGATAATGCAACAGAGAGTATGTCTTCGTGGAAAACTGCACATCAGGGAGTTGCAAGTATTTCACTTTACTAGGAGAAACTTTGTTTTGGTTTCTTATTTTTTCCATCTGGACAACATTTGGTGTTTCAAATTAAGATATGAACAACAACTGGCACTTCTAAAAAGCGGTTTTACCACACTGAGGCCTATTCTTTTCAGCTGAAACAGTAGCATTTGGTCAGCTCCTCAGAGTATTGGCCTGAGAGGAGCTCAGGTCTGGATTTGATAAGTGGAAACAGACCGGTGCAGTGCTGCCTGTGTGTTTAAGGCCAACACACATCCGACACAGCGTAAACAGCCCGTACCCCAGTGACTAAACCCTGGAGCTTAGCCATTATAATTCTAAACCTCTGTACAGTAGATAGGCCATATGCTGCTTACGAAGCTGGGTTTGTTTGCCAAGTAATGCTATTGTTTCAAAAATAATTTCAGTAACATGAAGTTGCCGCACACCCAGCTGTGTGCATGCAATATTTAGCAACTTTTCAGGGAAAACAAATACTCTGTTTTGGTCTTTTTTGTGCCTTTAATTTCGATGCATTTACTAAACAGCAGATTGCAGTAATTCTGGCCAATTTTAAATGAATTTAACATAGAAAACAAGTGTGAAACTAGAGTTAGAGAGTATTAAGTTTTACCTGAATTTACAGCAGATGCTCGTGAAGCTATACATGATAATACATTGCTTAAGAGTTGTTTTCTGCAAACCCCTTCATCCTAAAAACTAAGCAAGACACAGTATCCATGCTTCACAGCGTGGAAGAGGATCCAAGTAGAAGCTGGTTTTTATGGTCTCGCTCTCCCCTGGGGCTAAGAGCTCTAATGAAGTCCGATCTGCGCTTTATTAAGATCCAAGGTGGGGCCTCGCAATAAAAAAAAAAAAAGAAAAAGAAAAAGAAAAAAAAAGAAGAAGAAAAAGAAGAAGAAGAAGTGAGGGGGAAAAAAAAAAAAGTCCTCATTAACTACATCACACCTCCGGCACACAGGGAGATCCAAAGCCCGGGACCGATGGGGGGTAAACAGGGCATGGGATGAGGCTGAACCGAACACAGCAGCAAGTGGATTCAGACAGTCGCACAAGTTGATGTAATTTAGCAGCAGTTCAACCACTTAAAAAAATAAACCAAAAATTCCCACATGGCTATCAGCCACGTCGAGCAAATTTACCAGCATTTGGTTCACAGCTGGTGGTAATTTCTTGGGGAGTATGTATGCGTATACAGCACACGGATCATGAATTTCAGTGCATCAGGTGACTCAATGAAACAGATGTATGAATGAGAGACGGATGTGGTAAAGGAAAACAAAAGAAACAGAAGCAGAGATAAATAAGAAATGTGAATGAAACAGCAATTACATGCATCCATCTATAGGTGTAAGTTAGTTCATATGTGTCTACTTTTCTCATCAAGCTTGTATTGTTCAATTTTCAGTGCATTATAATAGGATCAATTTACAAAATCTAAAAACTGAGCAAATGTGCATAACAAGCATGTACAGTCTACCCATATATGTGTACAAGTGTGTGTGTAAAGGTAAAATAAATCATTTGGTTGAAGACAAGAGGAATACACAATAGAGTAAAGACAGCAAAACACATGTTGATACACAGACAGCCGCGGTGAGAGAAAAAAAACAGTACGAGGCCCAGGGGATGCTGGGGTATCGATTACCAAGTGATCAATGCAACAGTGAATGATCCAGCTATAACCAGGGCAATTACTGGGTCACCGCTGTGTGTTATTGTGTGCGTATCTGCAGGTCTCGGCTGTCGAACCTCTCAATACCAAGGCAGAGCACAAAAGTAGAGGTCATGACCTCTTGTGTTATTGCCATTTTCCAATCACGCACGGCACATTGATAATGTAGCTGGAGGAAAGTCAACAATTAGATCGTCCAGGAGGAGGACAAAAGAGGAGAAATTAACAGCAGCATCCTCGCAGAGATGGAAAAAGCAGAAGAACGGACTCTGGGGAAGAAATGAGAGGAGTCTGCAGAGGGCAGGTGGAGTCAGCTCAGAAATGTGAAGAATGAACAGAAGGTGTGTGCGTGCGTGCGTGCGTGCGTGCGTGCGTGCGTGCGTGCGTGCGTGTGTGTGTGTGTGTGTGGATAGTTGAGAAGGTGTATCTGCCTACTAACCTGGATCTGTTGCTGGAGAATGTTGATCTTGTGCTGTTGCTGCAGGAGCTGCTGCTGTTGTCTGGCAATCTGCACACACACAAAGGCACAGAGGGAAAAGGGTGATTAATCAAACAAAAAATGTGTGTTTTCGTATGATATCTGCTCCATAATTTTGAAATAATAAAAAGTTAACAGCATGCATAGATTGGCAATTTATTATGTACCTTTTTACTATTATTGTTATTTTTACAAAAAAAAAAAAACCTATGAAAAATCTAGCTTGCACTGTGTTTGCTTTTTCGTCATTTTTCCTGGTCTGATATGTCGTGAATGGCATGTTATACAAGTTTTGGATTCATGGTGACACAAAATCTGACTAAAAATCAGTTCCAGTCTGTTTTAACACTGAGTGAGAGAGTGAGAAAGAAAAAGAGATTATGACAACACTACATCAATAAAGGGAAAAATGTTCAAGACCCACTGAATAGAAAAACAGACGAGTGGAGAAACAAGATAGTCATCCGGTGCTTAATATCAGGATGAGGACGTATCTGTCCTCCAAAGGCAGCAGGCGAACTGTGGCAGCTGGAGCCTGAGTTGTGCTGTTGAAAATTGCCAGTGAGGTCAAAAATGTCTCCAATGCACTACAGTAAATCAGAAACGGAGGTACAGTGGCACTGAGTTGTGTGTCTGTTTGACCTTGGATTATTATCTCTAAAGAGCCTCAGTTTGATGGATGGTGCATTCAATTCGCGCAATCAGCAGCGTGGTTCAAGTTCATGAACAAATCTCTTAACTGACACCGAATATTGTGAGATTGACATGTTTACTACACCAACCAACAACACCCAGCATGTCCCTGGAACGCCCTCACACATATACACAGGAGGGGCGACCATTCCATCCTTTTGTTGTTTTGATGTTCTAATGAAAAACACTTGAAGTCAAAAGTTAAAGGTTTGAGCCTCGTCTAGTGACGGGCAGCTGGGATCGGCCAGTTGCGTGAGGTTAAAATCCTTAAAGTGGCTGCACGTCATCTATTTGATACCGCCCATTCTGATCCAGAAAAGTAAAGCAGCTGCCTCGCTTTTTTCTTGAGGAGTCGTTTAGTATATTTATTCCGAAATGTAATTACAGGCTGCTGAATGGGAGGCGGCGCCCCATTTGCACACATGTCATATTTCATTAAAGGCAGATTTCTTAGGGTTTGTCTGTAGGGCATTATCCTATCAAGTCTCAACAGCCAAATGACTGGCTGATATTGGAATCTGTCTTTCTCTTCACTCTCTCCATCTTGCCTGTTCCTTTGTAAAGCTGTGAAAGGTGGAATGCGTTGTGATGGGAGGTGTGGACTTGTCCAAACAGAGCCTGTCGTATGCCGACCTACAGTAACGTGTCGGCAAACAGGGAAAACAAAGAGCGGCTCACCTAAACACCCCTCTGCTGAGACTCTCTCCTCGTCTTTCACTGTCACACAATGTTTTTTTCTTACCTCAATCTGACACCTGAAGATACACATCTACTACTTTTGAAGCTACACTCAGACATACAGATACAAACATTGACGTATTTTTCGCAGGACTGTCCTGAGCACCATCTCTTGGGCTCTGGACAGCAAATCAGCAGGGATTATTTGCAGCTTCAAGAGGGGGCAAAATTTGGTCTTATAGATTGCCGTACCTCAGAGACAGGATGTGAATAATACCCTGTTTCTTTTCTGTTATTTTGAACTATAATTTTGCATGTGTTAGAGGATGTTAATGGCAGATGCACCTTATCAATAAGTACCCATTAGTTTGGGCTACTCTATGTGTTTTTTTCTTTTTTTTAATTCCAGTAGTTGCCTCAGATGTTCCCACATTATTCCTTGTGTTTTAGTTTAAATATTCACATCAGTTACAACTGTTTGCAAGTGTGTGTTGTAATTATACATAATATTAACGTTTAAAGGCCAGAAAACAGAGGTTAAGTTGAACACCTAGATCCTGCTCTTTAGACAATAGTCTACAGCTTACAGCATTCAGGTGAGTTTTCAGGCTTGTTCTGCCACCCTGGTAGGCCAGTTTCACATTGCATAATTGGCACCTTGCCTTTGTCTTGTCATTGCTCAATTCAAAGTGTTCCCACACAGCAGGGGTTGTTATTAGCCTCTTCAAAACGTGATCTTTTTTTCTTGCTGAATACTGTCAGTAAACTTCATTCTCTAAAAGTTCAACCAATAAAAAACTTCTCACGTGAATTTGTTTCACCTTATAGACAGCAATTTGCAGGACGTTGCTTTGTACTCTGCAGTCACGAGAAATGTAATTTTGGGAACAACTGATCAAACCACTTGTTTCGGAGGTGGAGCCAACAGGGAGTAAGGTATGGTGGCCCTTTTGCATTTATCCAGCTTTAGTGAATGTGCTTTTTTGCTCTGTTGGACACATTTTTTGTCATGCCATTGTACCCTCAAATGTCAGCAATCAATTTGGTGAGTAAAATGTTATAACACCTGCAAGGAATAATGGAAATGAATAATGAGCTATTAAGTTGTCTTAATCCCTTCAACTTTTAGGAACTGACAACTTAAACACCTCTGTCAATCACACACCCCTCCTATTTTCTTTGTCAGTTCACTTCCCATTACTGATTTGCTTATCTTGTACACACACACACACAAACATGCACAAACATGCCAGTATTAACCATGTGTGATTCATATCATACACAAAAACACATCAAAAATACTTTCACCCAGGCCACAAAGAGTTGGCTCCTGCACATACACTACCTACACTCTCTTTTTCTCCTTTCTTTTCCAGCTCACCCTTCACCAATGCACGCCATCCAGCACACACTCAGTCCCTCCCTACCTGCTCCTGCTGCTGCCTGGCCAGCTCCATCTGTTGTCTCTGCTTCTCCAGCTGTGAGGCAGCCATCTTTTTTTGCTCGTCGTGGGCAGCAAGAAGTTGCTCCCTCAGGCTGATCAGCTGACCGATCATGGTGGAAAGTTGGCGCTCCTTCTCTTCCAGCGACTCTGGTGTACCTGGACACGAAATTAGAAAGAGTTAAAACTGGCAGTGGATGTTAAAACAAAAGAGGATGTCCTGCCCAGGCCAGGCAGAAAGTCAAGACGAAATCATTTAGTTACGATGATTAATAACAGAAAATAAAATCAGCAATTCAATACAAAACATCTTGTGAAAGTTTGTGATAATACTTGTTGTGCTACTGCTGAAAAAGAGCCATAACTGAACAAAGTTTCCATCCTTTGCTTGAAATTTCTTGGACATTTATTTATACAAAATCTGCCAACCAAAGCATACCTCCAACAAATGCCTTCAAAACAAAAAACAAGTTGTCTGGCCAACACAAGCCCTTCACAAAAGTCTCATTCCTAAATTCCCATAAATCATCTAGCTTGTAGTTACATCTTACTACTTATTATCTTCTGTCTTGTCTCTACATGTCATCACTTAGTGTCTGCACCCAACAACAATAAAATTGCTTTGAGTTACCGTTTGAAAATAAGTAGCTGTTACAGGCTTTTGTCAGGTTTATGATTTAGACATTCTTGGGAGGTTTGTTGCCCAACAACAGTGAGATTCCTTTTGTTACGGTGAAATGAACAGATTGCACAAAAGACAGAGACAATTCTGCCAATATCTGATTCTATTTTAAGACCAGCTGACTTGAGAAAGGGCTGCAAGGTGGCTCGGTGGTTAGCAAGAAGGTCGCCAGTTGAGGTCACCGGGATCTTTCTACGTGGAGTTTGTATGTTCTCCCCATGCAGCGTGGGTTCTCTCCGGGTTCTCCAGCTTCCTCCCACAAGGTCCAAAAACATACTGAGGTTAATTGGTGATTCTAAATTGTCTGTAGGTGTGAATGTGAGTGTGCTTGGTTGTCTGTCTCCAAGTGTAGCCCTGCTTCCCCCCCCTTGCAACCCTAGTGAGGATTAAGCGGTGTATAGATAATGGACGGACAGATGAATTGAGAAACTTAAATAATCTTCAACAACCTCATGTGATTTTACTATCAAAAGTCTTGGCATGTCGTGTCAAAAGATCACAAGAGTTTTTGATCACCAAACTGTGCACTTAGAAGTGTACTGCATCTCATTACTGCAGTCCTTGTCAGATCAGTATCAGTGTCTTATTAACTTCTATTTTAAAACATTTCCTCATCTCTCTAATAATTCACACAATCTCTCTATGTATGAGTGTTCTTGCATGTGGTTTTTGTCTTTCATAATGTTTATCTGATAAACTTCAAACTTATCAGTTTGCAAAGGAAGTGCAGTGTTAGTAGGAAGAATTTTAGATGAGCAGTTGTTGAGAGACTATAAATCATTTTATGAGAACATTTAACTGCAGTACTGTAGGTATGGGACAACTCAGCCATAGAACAGCATCGTCAATAACATCAATGATATGATGCAAAAAAATGGTTGAACCTACTCAGGGATGCATGTTGAACAAGCACAGCAAAAAATAAAAAAAAAAAACCTAGACAGAAAGCCAACAAAATGTGGTGTTCTATAAACACTGCAAGCTGTAATCTCATTAATATTGAAAAGCAGCAATACCAGAGGTCAAGCCATTGGCCTGTTTTGAAATTTATTTTCACAGTAAAGTTGTTGTTGCTGCTATCTCTTGCTGCTCCCACAAACTAGCAGGAGCTGCTAATGCAATGACGAGAAGATGATCCTGCACCAACTTCACTAACAACACTTTTGAGAGTCAGCCCTGTGACATGGTGATGAATGTGAATAAGCATTACTTTTTGGGCAAACTAACAAACCAAGCTTAACTTAATATTGATGCCAGCCACGTTGGCATGAGTCTATTAGCAAGACAAAAGCAAGAAGTGAAAAGTTGTAGTGGCCAAGCTCTAAACCTGCACTATTGTGGCTGGATGTGAGCAGCCACACAGTCAATGAAGGAGTCCGTGATAGCAAAGCAAACAAAGCAGCTGAGGCAGAATGACTTAAGATGTATTGTTTTAAAAGGTTAAAAGTCCTTAAAAGGTTAGTCACTGTGACTTGTGTTGCTGTTTGTGGCTGGAAAATAGAACCATGTCCGATTGTTTTTGCTTGTTTTGCATTTTAACCATATTACTCGCCAATTACAGCCCAAGCTTTTTTAGAAAAACTAATGAATTTCAAGGAAAGTTTAACACTTTTAATTGCAATTTAGTGTATATTTCAGCACACTTGGTTTTCAGTGAATGTGAGAAAACTGTCCTATTGCCATGAATCTATTTTCAGTGGGTTGGGGTTTATTTGTTAACTGCCACCAGCAGGCACAGAACTCAATTCATCTCTTCAACAACTCCCCTTACAGAAGCAACACACAGTCTGATGATGGAAACTCAGGAAAAAGACGAGGAATTCACATCATCTACAGCACTGGCAATGCAACACTGCCAGATCCCGAAGCTACTGTCACTGCTGTTGCATGTTTGTGTGCGATTCTTAAACAAGTGCACATCACTTATGGCTTACAACTTGATTGTCCACTAAGTATGTGAATGGGTTCGATCACACATGGAAGTTCATCTGTCTTGCTTGAGTTATCGTGTCCTCAAGTGTGTGGAACACAAACTCGCACATATCCACACTGAAGTTTATCTCATTTAGAAGTTCTTGCTTCTGTATGTGCATGTGTGTCTGTGTCGGTCTGTGTGTAAGGTCTTGCCCTGGGGCCATGTAGGGAGATTGCAGGGTGGCCCCAACACTACCTGCATACTAACAGAGTCTCCATTGTAGTCCTGTCAGGCCCCTATTGTACCCCAGACTGCCCCCCCTCCCACACACACACACACACACACACACACACACTCACAGAAATTACCCCTCAGCACCCCTGTATCAAAGGCAACATTCTCCTCTTCTTGTCCCTTTTTTTTCTTGCTTTCATTCTTTCTTTCTTTTTTTCGGTTTTCCCCAGAAGACCTCCCCATCAGTTACTCCACTTCCAAGTCCAGATTCTCCCTGTGGTCTCTCCTCTCCTCTCCTCTCCTCTCCTCTCCTCTCCTCTCCTCTCCTCTCACTTATATTTGCTTTATTTCTTTACTTTTTTGGCCTTTTTCTTTTTCTTTTTCTTTCTCTCCCTCTGTCTCCTTCCATCTCATCTTCTTCTTCTCTTTCATCTTTTCTTTTTCTCACTCCCATCTTGCATCCTTCTTTCACTCATCAGTTCCCCATTTCTCCTCCTCTCTTTTCTCATCATCTCTCCTGACCTCTCCCCCATCTCCTCCCTCTTCCTCTCTTCATTGCCTCCTTTCTCTTCCCCTCTGCTGTTATCACTACACTATTCTTCTCCACCCTTCTTTTCTTTTTTCCCTTTTTTTCCCTTACTCGCTAACTCTCTTTGGCCAATTCAGTCTTGCAACACTGATGGATACTTCATAATCCTGCCATGTCTTAAAACACACACACACACAGACGTCTTCCTATTCCTCTACATTCCTTGCAGTGAAGTAAAGCCTATTGTGTAATCGCAACAACTGCGATTACAGCTCTATGATTCATCTTTGTGGATTACGGGTTGTGCATTCCAAACTCTACGCCTTGCATTCCTTCAACACTCCTGGCACCAATAATCATCTCAGACGTTTCCGTTTTCCATCCATCAGGATTATTCCCAACACCTGCTGAGGGCAGCAGCCAAAACAGAGAGCTATTAACTGTTTTCTCATTCTGTCTGGATGATGGGGATGATCTGCCTCTGGACCACAACACTTCACTCTGCACGAGAGGTTTGTGAGTGTTACTGCTCATATTTCCTCTGCACAGATTAAGCTTCCATTTTGGTATTAGGTGTTATTATCAGAAATAAAATAAGACAATTGCTACAACAGAGCATGTAGTAAAAAAGGCAAAAAATATAATCAAATTGTAGTGTTGTGTTTTAAACGTCTCCTCTTATTAAAAAACTATTATTAAAGTTACATAATAATACATATATCATTAACTTGCTCCCGTTGCTTGTAAGCTTAGGGATAGATGGATGTTTAAATGTATGAAAATGTGTATTTTTCATTGTTATTTATTTAGTAAGCGAATTACTGGCTATAAAGTCACACACTGTATGACAAAGTTGTGTCTCAGCCACTTCCCTTTAAATACACACACATTCAAACACAAAAACCACACATAAAAATGCGCACAAGCCATCACCCACTCACAGTATCACACCTCAGTCTAACATATTGATGCCTCCGACTGCTTTGAGCTTCTGCCAAACCATCGTGTTTCACCACCATGGCGGCTCTGCACCAACCTCCCAGCAGCGCTCTGGATGACTAAACCCTCTCCTCACTGTCACACCACAACAAACATGCTGACACTTGACCCCAAAACAAACCACGTCACTGCCTTTTGTCAAAACATGTGCCCACGATCTCGTCGGGGCAGCAGGGTACAAAGATATCGCATCTGATCTGCACACATTCGGACTCACTGTAGACAAACAGCTCACTTCTCCAGACAGACAGCAACATATGTATATATAAAAATAAAAGATTCCAATGAGTAAGATGCCTGATTAAAGTGACTCTTGAATGTGAATGTGATTATTGCTGCCAGATGTGCCAGCTCATGCATCTGACAGTATAATCAGGCACTTTCCATCCATCTGTTCCTATGAGCATTCTGACTTTGCATGAAAAAATCAAAACGTGAATGCCAGAAATTCTAAAAAAAAAAAAAAAGCCCAAATGTCAAAAAAACAAGTATGCTTGAAACCCTTTAACAAGAGGTGTGAAGATGAAAAAAAGATTCAAACAAGCACATACTTATTTCTGATGTAAACGCCCAATTTGCAGAGGGGAGAGGTGTGCAGATGTTTTTTTTTTCTTTGCTTCAAGCACCATTTTGTTACAGTGTGCAATGGTTTCAGACAGTTTGATCATTTACAGTAGAGGATGACTTTGTTGTCCGCCTTTTATTTCTATAATTTTAACATTTAATTGTATATTTGTGTTTATTGTAAATGTTTTACAGCTGCATCACTGCCATCACTTATTAAATATCAAACCCAATTTTTAAAAAAAACACAAAATAATGATAGTAAAAAAAAAAAACATGCTGCAAAAACATTTACATTTCTGGAATCCATGGAACTTACTGCTTCTTTCACTTATAGGGTGTCTTCCCAGCATATAAAAAAAATCCAAATGAGCATGATAACATTTTAGAAAAAACTTGATTTTCATTGGAGGAGTTTTTAAAATGTGTCAACCATCTTCCCTGCTAGAGCTCAATAGTAAATGTACTTATTTCATGCATAGTCCCAGATGCCTATATGTGCAACAGGGAGGCACAGTGTAGGTAAAAAAGTATGTCTGTTTATTATTCTTTCTTGGATGCATTAAATAAAATAGACATAAACATACAATGTATTTCAGGTTGAAGTGTACAGTAATGAATGTTCCAGTGAATAAAAGGAGGTCATCAGTTTTCTTCACCCTAAAAATAACTGCAACTGAACAAATAGGTTCAGGTTGTTGTGTGAGGAGACACAGAGCAACAGTTGTCTTTGTGTATTTAGGTCAGCCAGACCGGGCTTCATTTCAACCATTGAGAAATAAAACGCTTCAATTCAATCAGAGCGTTTCTTTAGACAGGACACAGCTGGACGAACAGAGGCATCTGTGTGCATGTGTGTAAGTGATCGTTTATGTGCAGGCATGTACTTGTGCATGCTATATTTATTCATGTTTATTGGTGTCTTCAACTAACACACAAGAAATCGATATAGTTCACAGTCCAACCTTGCTGTATGTATAGGATAGGCATGCTGTTGTCATGCTGCCACTGAATTGCAGACAAAATGTAATTACCTAGATCATAAAGTTTCCTTGTACACAAATGAAAGAAAAAGTAATTTCAACTAAAGTTAGCTAAATTGAATTACCTGCAACACTGATGCACGAAGCAGTTTACCACCATAAAAATAAAGAATGAAAGTGTCTAGTAAAACGTGAACCTTTAATGTAAGTTATTATGGTTGTCCATTAAATCATCATTTTGAAGAGCTTTCTTGTCCAGGAAGGACATATTTCTATATCGTGTTCCCCTCAGCCACTGCACATTTAAGTCACAAGTTTCACTACAGAGACCCTTCATTCAGACCTCCGTCTATATCAGGCTTACACAACAAAATTCTTAAGATTAGTGAAAGATTTGTTAAGTGTTTATTAAAGTGTTATGCCTCGAGTCAATTTTGGCAAATTCTGCCAGTGTCTAATCAAATAAAGTTTATTAATGCTGCTGTCAAGACAAGTGGATGTTGAAAATCTTTGCTGAAAACAAAAAAAATACCTTGTCGGTGAACACTTTACCAACATGTTCAGAAATTCAGTTTTTACACATATCCCTATATATTAATGAACAATATTTGCTTATTATTGTTAAATCAGATGTAATTTGGGCAGTACCTTTCCTCCAATATTTATTTTCCATGGAGCTGCCTCCACACGTGACGTGGTATGTTAAGATATTAAGACATGTGTGACAGAATGACAAAGGCTAAATCTGGACAGCCTGAAGAGGCTTGCCCCAGGACAGCAAGTGTCCTTTACAGTGTTGTTTGCTGTTGTTTTTTGTTTGTCTGGGTTTTTTTTTGTTTGTTTGTTGTTGTTTTTTTTGCAGTTTCCTTATGCTCTCGATCAGACTGAAGAGAAAACTCAGACCCCCGTTTAAAGTTTGAAAGAAAGACTCAGATATCTGTCCCACAGTAAAAGTCAATGTCTGCTGTTCTGCTGCAGAAGGCTCTCTATAGTCCCTTTTTTTCTCCACTTTCCACAGAGGAAATACTTGCCATTTCAGCAGGAGACGATCACAAACAGTTTCTCTCACTGAGAGCAGTTCGACTGCACAGACGTTAACGACTAATGTTACGGCACAAAACAGAATCCAGTGCAGCACCATGACAAAAAGCAAATCTCTCTGCCAATACATCAGTTTTTCAAAGTCACATGCTTTCCATCACGATCTATTAATTGTCTTTCATTCAGCTAGTCTAAACAGGCTTTGACGAGACTGACAACATTTAAAAACTGAAGGAATTGCCCTTCTGTGTTTTGGGCTGTGAACTTAGCCAGTAATTGTCACAAAAAACTACCAAATATATCACTCTAGTAAGTGTTATGCAATAAGACTGAAGCGACATCAGAATGACATTGTGTTTTTTCTGTCATTTACTGGACTAACCAGATTGCTCGATGCATTAGCTGCTGTGATATATTATGTCACACAAAGTTCTCCTGTGACAACAGCAGCTCAAAATATGTATAGACTATATTGAGTCAAAATAAAGTAATTACAAAATGGAAATGAACTGGTTGACAACTTAAAGATAATTGTAAAAGTAAATCAGTTTTTTTTTTTTTTTAAAAACAACACTAATCAATTCTACGTATTTTTAATATTGAAAATCAACGCAGCATTTTTTTCTCCCATAAAAAACAAAATACATATTTGTTAATAAATACAATATCATGAATTTATACTGTATTTATTGTCTTTGATATCTAAATAATCCAATGTTAAACAGGTACAATGTATCACAAGACATGAAAGAATAAGATGGAAAATATGAATGTTTTTATTCATTACAAATGCTGATATGCATCTCATTTGCTTCTGTGTGAAATTTGAACGCACGATTCCCTCACAATGCTGCCATTTTCACTTGTGAATACCAGAGCAGGCCGGGAAGACATTTCCCTCGGTGCAATTTATAGCTTCATAGATGCTATTTGCTGATGCGGACAAAAAATATTGGAGCATGTGCAGCCTCGCCTCTCATACACACCCTTTAATCAAAGACACAATTACAACCGGTAGTGTTTAAAGCTGCCTTCACTCCTCGACAGGTAGGCCGGCTGACCGTTTACTCTGTTGCTTTCATATGCAGAAACATGCTGAAAGTATACACACTGAGAAGAGAATTATAGCTTATTTGACCATTTCTTACCCTTGAATTTAGTTTTGCAAAACCGTGTCTTTTTTCTTGTACACACACCATTTGCTCGTTTTATAACACGGTTCATCTTTGGGTGAACCAAAGCACAAAAGCAGAGGTTCCACAAATGCTGAGGATCTGCAGATTTCAAAAAGGTACAGAGTGTAAGAAAAGGGAGCTTTTGTCTTTCTTTCTCTCTTTCCTCCTTTCTTTCCCTCTCCTTCCCTCCAACAATCCACAAACAGTACGAGTTGTTGTGTAAATCATTGCAAAAGGCCACACTGAAGCAGGAGCAGGGTTTGTTTGCCTTCACTAAACCTTAACATCTGACTATGTGAATGAGAAAGTAGATTTAGTTGTAATCGCACATGGATTCTGACCTTGATTTGGATGTTTTCTGTCTGACTCTTACCTTTCACTTCCCCCAGCAGCTCGTTGGCGTTCAGGCGGTCAACACGCTCCTTCCAATCCTTGGAGAGGAGCCTCTCCATGCAAGACGGTTCTACAAAAAAAAAGTCACAGATAACAGTCACTTTCACAAAATTCTCACAATGTGCATGTATTACCTGTTCAGATAATACTACTGGTGTCTCTAAAGATGCCTGATTGGCTTCAATTAACTGTGACACACCAGGAGTAAGTGGACAGTTTCACAGAGGAGACAGTGGGAAGAAAGACACACAACACATTCCTAAGAATTGTTAGATTTCTTACCAGGACAACAAGGAACTATTTCCTCCTGCTTCCCCCCCCCCAAAAAAAAAATAAAAAATGCAGCAGCCATTCAGCTGACCAAATGAGAATGTCTGCATTGTTCAGAGATGGGGTCCTATTTGTGGCTGTCTTCTTTCTCACAATGTGTCTCATAGCCTCAGGATAATAGACATCACAGACACGTGGTCTCATAAGATTCATAAAGTCCCATTTGTTCAATTGGAGTCCTACTGTGAACTTTACTTAAACAATGAGAACTTTTCAATTTTTCACTAGACAGGAAGCAGAGAGACAAACAGAAAGAGAGACAGACATCTGCACATGTTTAGTCAGAGTGTTGTGTGTTACCTGTCTATGAAAGACTCACAAGTAAGTACAGAGTAAAGTTTAAAGCTGTCAGGTATCAGCAAATAACTTTAACTAAGTTCATTTATTTTATGTTACATGCAGGTAGTTTTAACTCCACTTCAGTTATTTGCGAGGTATCATTACCATTTATTTCCAGATTATAATTTTACATACAAAACATATGAATATAAGGTATTGTTATACATTAAGCTACCCAGTTGTTTATAAAGCTCAACCTCTGCCAGCTACAACACCACAATGCTTCTTACAGTTATACATCAACACTGTAATACTTAAACCATATAATAAAATTTAAATTCATATGGTCTACTTTTATGCTACACAATTTGTACTTTTATTTTTTGTGCCTTTTTACTTGTAAACAGCGATTTTTTACATTCACATATACTTTTTTTTATATTAAATTACAGTTTATATGGTCAGCAATGTTCAGAAATGAACATTAAGTGTATACATATGTTAGAAAGTACAGCAAGTAAAAAATAAAAATGAACATTTTAGTGCTCAATAGTGTTCCTGCCTTTCCTGTGTAGGATTGGAGTACACATCTAGACACATGCCTAAGTCACAGGAAATGATTCGTGCACATAGTGTATAATGGAGACTGTCCTCTTAAAAAACCAAAACATAGCAAGCATCTCATTACGCCCCACAGTTATCTATCATCGTGACAGCTCCCGCCCCCTAGTGGCTGCAGTGACTACGATTGCGATAGCGACAGAGGCAGCGAGGAGTTGTAGTGTTAGAGTCACTAAGTCTGTGCGGGGTGGAGGCCGGGGTGGATGGAGGGTCAACAAAACACTGGACTTAAGGCAGGAGAATGCTGTTGCTGTGGCAAACCAGTGGCCACGGTTACTTTTAACCATCACTGTTGGATAACCATAACCACGTGTTTAGTAGTGTTGCCATGACAACAAGGGCCTGCTGTTTGTTTTCTGTTTCCAATTGAAAGTCAGTTTTTCTACTAATCATGAAATCCAAATGACAAGGATCATTTCATGTTAACCCAAACACAAACACAGGATCTTTTGCACAGGACACTGGTGTTTGCACCCAGTGGGCAGCATTTTTCTTTACTTTAATTTTTGCTTATTTGCCTTGCGTTTATTCATTCTCTGTTTGATTAGATTTGGACCCAAAAATTGCTATTGTTTAATTTCCACACTACTTGTTAGAAGACTAACCACAACACCTTTGTGCATTAACAGAGGTGAAAACTAAGAGAACATGTTGGCGTGAGATCCAGTGCATATACACAGTTCTCACTTTTACTTTGTCAGATAACACAAGGTCATGAAGACCACCCAAGGTGACACAATGAATCCCCTTTATCCATGGTTTGTTTACGTGTGCTGCATGCCGATAATATGAGCCGCTCTTTTGTTGCATGTCAGTTACTAGCAAGCACAGGTGATGTCAAATCAGCCAGGACTGATCTTAAGGATTAACGCTTTAAAATCTAATACTCCTTCTGCCACATTCACCATACCTGCTTTCCTTGTGCATACTGTACACATTCACTCACTCCTTCAACCTTCTGAGTTTGCATGTACACTCTGGTTTTCATGCCAGCGAACGCACCACAGATGGTGTCATGGTCACGCAGGGCCCCATGCCGAAGCCTCAGTCACCAAGGACATCAAAAAAAAACACGCACACACACAAAAAGGAGACATTCTTGGGTGCTGTGTGGAAAACATGCCCCTGAGGGCTTGCCTGATTTAGAATGGTTAAGTCAGACAATAGCTCATTTGTGGTGCTTTTATCCTGACAAAAGGCGCTATAGTCATTCATAAGGGCACATGGTCTATTGTGAATGGCTTAATGTTTAGTTTGTGCGTATGGGCCCATTGTGTGGTCATGAGATGCCGTCCGCCGACTGAGCACAACTTCCTCATTGAGTCCATTAAAGCCCTGCATGTTTACAGTCGGATTATGATTGTTGTAAATAAGCTAATGCAGCCATCCAGATCACATGGGATCAATGTAAACAACGAGGGGGACAATGGCAGTGAGGGAGGCTGGCAGACAGCTACATAACAAGAAACTATTTAAAAATTAATGTCATTTTGGATGGTGATTTCCCATATTTGAGAGAAAAAAACAGGGGGTACTTCCAGACAAGTGGTCCACATTTTAGTGAAGTAATGTAATCAAGACAGTTTCCACACCCTCAGGACAATGAATGAATAGATTTTCTGGACAAGTTGCTCTGCTGGATGTGTATTTTGTGTACTTTCCATTTAATAGACGATATTTAGGATCAGTAAAGTGAAGAAGCTCTAGGACCTGGTCAGGATAAGAGGGGTATTTTTCTCATCACAAGACCCAAAGACGCCGATATGCAGTCGTTCATCGGGCCTTGTATCAAACAAAATCACGGAGCGCAATTTATGGGAGCACTTAGAGACGAAAATACAACCTGTAACTTCAAGACACATCTGCGTAAGTCAAGCATGTGTGTACTCTGATGCACAATTTACACCCCTTGTACCGATAAACAGATCAGATGAGGAGACAGTGGGGGGATGGGAAGCGAAAGAAGAAAAGAAGAGAGGGGTTGAGAGGGAGATGTTTTACCCTAGATGGCTCTCTATCTGTCGCCGCAAACGAGTCAGGGATCAAGTGCTGTTTAGATAGGAGGGTGGATAAAAATTCTTTGCCGTCCGAACACCGGCTCCTTCGTCATGTGAAGGAGAAATGTGGAAGATAGATGAGTTAAGAAGAAGAGGGAGAGGGAGCATGGATGGTCACATGGAAAGAAAAACGGGGCAGAAGCATGGGAAAGGTGGGATGGAGGACAGACAACGACAGTCCTGAGGATGCGGAAGATACTTGCTTCATCTCAAACTTAAACGAACGAAATGAAAGGGAAAAGAAATAGGTAATGAAAAGGACATTAAAGAGAAAAGAGGAGAAGTAAAAAGTGAGAAATCCTTCACAAAATTCTATTAATATATAAGTACTGATATATATATGCAGAGATGCTATTCCAAATACTGCTTTATTTCCTTGAATGAAAGAGACATTAGCATTATTGGACATAAAGTTTTTTCTTCCCGTCTAACACTGAGATCAGTTTCTGTTCTTAACTGTTTGTAAGCCATTCAGTTTCAGGAGAGAAAAACGTACGGGTTCAACGAGCGATAAAATTAGGTTAAGGAGAGACAGAAGGAAGGTGAAGGAGATAAGAAGTGGATTCAGGGACACAGTCATAGTAAATCAGCGCTGAGGCAGCCAGCGAGCTGTTTAGGGTAAACACACTTTTATCACCTGTCCCCACGCCAACCTGCCAAGAGACAGTGTTTTGGGTGTTTTACATGAGCCACAGGCAACTTACTGTGTGTTTTACTGCGTGTGTGTGTGCGTGTGTGTGTGTGTGCGTGTGCGGCAGGCAAGAATCAACAGCCTCAAACAGTCGCTGCCAAGAAATACACAGTGTGCCACAGTCTTCTACTAAGATTGACTTTCTCTCTACTACCTCTTTCTGTCTTCTCATTTCTCTGTTTCCTTGTGAGAGCTCCTGTCATTTTTTTTCTCAGTATATGATAAAAGCACATGACAGCGTAAGCACAATAGTTCATTTAATTTATGTTGCAAACACAGGCTTTAATTAATTAATTAATTAATTTCTCGAATTACAGTGATTTCAAAGTTTATTAGGACAAGTTCCAAAATCAGAAAGTGTGTTTCGTCAGTGAAACCTTTCACTTGTGTGTGTGCACAGTAGGTGATTAGGTGTTTTCACGCAACAATATTTCAAAGTCACGTTATAGAAAAGCTTGGTTCGGAATCATGGAACAATAAAATGAGCCTGAAAATAGTAAAAAAATGCTTATCATTCCATGGAATATTGATCGTGTAGCCATTATCTACATGTAATGTACCTGCTAGACTGCAGACTGTGAAAGCTAAAGGGACAGTAACACCAGATTTTAGACGTGCAGTATGTACTGCACATTTTATATTTAATAACATTTCACAAGTTCCCTAATAATTCACCTGACATAAAGTGTCTCTTTCACTCTGTCACACACACACACACACACACACACACACACACACAAATGAAACTGTGCCAGAGCTCAGCAACCTTGAGCTCAGGAGTGTGCAGGCAGATGCCAAGGTAAAGAGAAAAAAACATTAATCTGAAAAATTAGCTAAAGTTAAAAATAACAAAGGCCAATGTTCTAGTGGGCGCCTGATGTTTGTGTAACACACCCGCAGCTGAAAAAACCATTTCGTGTCTTCACTTCACTACTGAATGTGTGTAAATGGAGGCTGACAGCTACACTTGGCACTTCCAAATTTATGTCAGTGGTGCAACTTCAGCTGCAGACCCCACAGCATCAGAGAGCGAGGGGAGAAAGAAAGAAAGAAAGAAAGAAAGAAAGAAAGAAAGAAAGAAAGAAAGAAAGAAAGAAAGAAAGAAAGAAAGAAAATGCGTTGAAGAGCAAGACTGATGAGCACAGGAATAAATAATACAGATGAGAAAAAATTGACAGAAAAAGATATAAAAACACAGATATATTAAAGAAAAAAAGAAGAGTGAGAGGTAGATCAACAGAAACCGGCAGATAGAAGAAAAATAGAGAGAGATAGAGGCAGAGCAAATGATAGAGAGAAATAGAGCAAGAGAGGCACAGAGAGAGCAGCTGTCCTAACAGCTGGCCAGCAGGATTGATGTCTCAGTGAAATAAAACTCAACATATGTCCAAACATGAGGAGACAGGCCAGCCAAGAGGAGGAAAGAGACACACACACACATTCATACACAAACGCACACACACTGATATGAGAACGCTTGGTGCTCTCTGAAGCACTTAAACATACAAGAACGCCACACACACTGATTAAAGAATGCCAGTACACTGCTGAGATGTTTAATTGCACAGAAGGGGTATATAACACACACACACACACACACACACACATACACACCCACACACATACACACACGGTTTCGACGGCCTAGCACTGCTCGCACAGTGTTGTAAAACCATTAAACTGCAGAGTGGTTAGCCTGGCTGCGTGTTAGCACGGTGTCCATTTCACACACACTATTTTCATCTGTCAGATGACACCCAGACTCTCTTGTCACAGAACATGGCCTGAGAAAGAAGCCGGCCCTCCTCACTCGGGGGGGGGAGAGAGTAGCCCTATGTAACCCCCTGTACATACATCACCCCCTTCACACACACACACACACGCCTACATACACACACACACATTCTTTTGCTTCTGCTGCCCAGAAATATTGCCCGTCTTGTAGGAGCAGCACGTTAGTTTTGAAGGTGTCACGGCCATCATTTTAATGTTGATCTGTTGCTGTGATCTGTGTTGATTTATGATGAACGCAAAGCAGAATAAACTTTGAAAAAAATTACATAAACTTTATCACAATATATGTTACATGACAGCCCAGTAAATAAGGAAATTGTTGTAAAAAGTTTGAAAAGCTCAGGGGAACAGATGGGGAGTGCACCTGGAGCTGCTATTTATGTAAACTAAACTTGTTTCTCATTATCAATTTATCTGCAGATTCATTTCTTCTTTACACTTTTTCTGGCTGCAGATGTCAAAAAATAGTGAAAAATGCTCATCACCATAGAGTCAACAATATGAATATTTATTGTTTTTGTCTACATAAACGACAAAGAAAAATTGGCAAATATTGACACAACAAAACCGGTGCTTATTAAAATGAATACTGATGAATTGTCTGTCTGCTGACTTAGTGTTTCACGTCACAAAAACACAGCCGAGAACAGGCCTTTTGCACTTATGTCTTTCGTCCTGATTAAAAGAATGACGCAAAAGCAGCCTGTAGATCACCTGCAATTTATTTGTATAAACACATGGAAGTGAGGTATCTACTGCCAAAAACAAAAAAAAGAAAAAAGAAAAAAAAAAGAGGAAGAAAAAGCATAATGCAAATGCAAACTGAAGACAACATTTATGGGTTTACGGCAAGCTATGAGCTCTAACATTTACAAAATATAATTAATTACTTCATTTTACTGCGCGGGTGCGGCTTTGATTCGTGCTGGGGCCACTCATGCTAAAAATACCCATGTGATATAAGGTGGGCATGCTGCCAAAGGCGCCGTGTTGAAACCCTGCAGCTCTGAATCAGATAAAGGACAGTGTTTCTACCTGTCAGTGACAGTGTGGAGGAATAACATGAATGGAGCACATAACCAACATGTACAGCATCATTAATATAGCAACAGACAAGATGCATCGCATATAATAATCTTAAATTGTACAAGAATGCCTATACTGTGTCCACCAGCATATTTGGAAACTGATACATGCATGAATGCCCATATGTTCTTAATGTTCAATAAAGTCTATTATGCACATTCTACTTGAAGATAAATTGAATAGAAATTATATTAAAACTCAAAACCATTAAGAAAATGAAGAACTTACTCAAAGAGATCTGGAAAATAGAATTTCTTGAAGGCCATTTTAAAAAGAGCAAGTTATAATTAAAGTGAACCTAAAAGTGGCTGAAACAAGCTGACAAAGAGCAAAAATTAGCAGTGGAAACTCCACCAACACATATTGAGAAGATAACAGATAATATATTACAGCTGAATTGAAACAATGAGGATTCATCTCATAAGTTCACTGGTGAATCAGCCTGTCAATATGATTCAAGCTGTCAATCACAGCAGGCCAAACATGTAAATAAAATCAGCCACTGTCCCGAAACATACCTAATATCTACTTACTTGTGGGATTATATTCAGCAGAACCTCCAGAACTCACATCAAAGGGAGTGAATTTAGCTGATGACATTAAAGTGACCTGCAGAAAAAATGCATTGACATGGTATGTCTTGAAAGAAGTTCTTTTTGAATGGCGTTCTATAGGAGTTTTTTGGAGCCATGACCCAGTGACCCTCAGTGCTACTGCACTTTAAGGTACTTCAGCACTGACTTCAATTTCAAGGGTTGATTGTTGAAGCTTAGTTTCTACAGAAAGTGTGAGTTTAATACTAGAAAAGCCTGACTGTTGATCCCTGCCGTGCCGTCAGAGAGGTCAGGCCTGCACTGCATTACAGCACTGATATCAACAATCGCTGCAGCCTGAACATCAGGAAACGACAAGGTGAAAGTTTGTTCACCAAGTAAAGGTGCTGTGTAAGAAAAGATATGCTGATGGAGCTGCTGGATTTTAAAAATCTCTGACTTGCTGAGAGTTCTAACTAACTTGGACAGATGGTGCTTCTTATGTCTGACTGATTTCATTTCTCAGGTGTCACAGGTTTTAAGATAAAATATAATGGGGAAAAAAACCTCTTTCAGATATTTTCTTTATGTGAGAGGTGAAGAACAATCAAGGAAGACTGACTGATGAGCTTTAAAAACTGTACAAGCTTGGGCATATGATGCACCAGAGAAACAACAAGGTCAATTCACTTTGGATTTAATTAATTTTAAATGTAAAGTAAAACATCTATTCACTATTTAGTAACAGAGCTTTCATTAAATTTCTTTTTGTCTCTTCTCATATTTTTCAGGGTTTCCTTTTTTTTTTGTGTTAATAGTCTATGAAGAGAAATGGCCTTTTTCTTTATGAAGATAGTTTTGCGCATTTTTAAATACATTTGCGACGGGCTTTTAATTAGACTGTATGGAGCCAAACTTCGTAAGACGTCGATATTCATGAAAAAAATGCAGAAAAATAATTAAGATAAATAATTAATGATTATTATCATGGAGCCTGACACACACTTACCGAGCCGTAAGTTGTCAAGAAATTTAAATGTCAGGTTTTTTTAGCTAAAATAAAGGAGCACAAAACTGAACGCAGTCACACCTAAGGTACAAAATTGTCTCTTTGTCAAACGCACGCTCCAAAAACACCAGTTTAAGACCCAAGCTTCTGGTTCCACTTTAGGTTTGATATATGAAACCTTACCCTACTTAGCACACACATATCGACACAGACATGCACACACACCCAGAGATGTTCAGACACAATAGAAGGGTTGTTTTGGGGTCTGTTTCCCCAGGGGAGCTGCTGTGGGTGGGGCCTGAAGTATGGGTGAGGGGTCATGCAGTTAAAAGTCAGTATGAAGGCCAGCAGTGGTTTTGGGCTGAGCTGACAACCACTCCACAGATGACCAATGCTCTTTTAGGACCATCCATAAAACAGTTTGACCAAAAAAAATCACAGCGATCAAAATCAGTGTCGTGTGATGAATGGCTTTGTGTCAAAATAATGTGAATCGAGTTAGTCTCATCGTCAGCTGTCAGCTGGAGTCAAACATGCAACTTGTGGAAATCAAATCAGTGCAATTTTATTAGAGCATGATTGAGTTTCTTTATAAACTTTCTCTGACAAACATTGAATATGTTCATTGTAGTTTAAAGTTCAGATCACAGGTAAAAACATAATTTCTCTACAAAAAAATGGACAGATTTAAAAAGAAAAATGCCTTAGGGGTTCTAATTATGCACGAGAGGACTTCTGCTTAATTAATAAAAGAAAAAAGGGTTTGTGTTGCTAATGGCATTTTAATTTTTCAGCTTCACAGATGTTTTTAATTAAAACAGCCAATAATGACCACTAACTAAATATTCAAAAGACTGTGTAGTAAACAAGTGAAATTTTGGCATTTGGCATTTTTTTGTTTTAAGGAAAAAATAACGTTCTTGTAAAAATGCAAAGTTGACTGCAGACACAGTATACTGTTTATCAACGCCATGTGTGTGACGGCTCAGTAGAGACAAACAGTTTTCATCACAGTTTGTAATGCAGTCAATTAAAGTCCACATTGTTGCAGAGTCACGTCAAACATGCTCCACACATGACACATTACACATGATCTGTCTGGGCTGTGACACCGACAATACTTTTCTGTCTTTATTACAGTTATATCATGCTGGCCTTCATCACATTATCAGGAACAATTTGGCATTTCACTAAAATCCTCATAAAAAGGGGGGAAAAAGTACTTGATAAAATCACTATTTAATCTGATTCTTTTGGACGACATTCAAAACTGTTCTGACAAACCACATTGCATGCGCCCCTACCATATGCTGGCTGGCCTGCAGCCAAACTGAGCAGGAGAGGGCTACCAGGCATATCCCACTGACTGTATTTGTAGTCAAGACCCACAGGCTGTGGCTGATCATTAGTAAAGAGATCCCTATCAATTACAGAGGAATAGATTGAAACCAACCACAAGAAGTCCGGGGGGAGTTGGCTTGTTGGCAGAGATGAGGAGAGCAGCACTGACCACCAAACGCAGTCATATTTGAAAGCAGATTAAAAATCCAAGAATAAAAAATGAAGTTTTTGTTTGGATAAAACATATCCTCTACACACACACGTACACACACACCATGTTGCTCCACTGGCCACAATACAGCAAGTTGGGACGAGACTTTGTTCACCAGCATCCAAGTGCTAATCTGCATGCACATACACAGAGACAAAGCCTCTACCTGCACACAATCACAGCTCAAGCTGCCAATCCCATAGAGGAAGGCAAACATAGTGCCAGAGCCAAGGCTTTGTTAATTAGCCAATGAGCTTAACTCTCGGGGCGACCCAACTTGCCTGTTAAGCTGTCATCACAACTACTTCCACCTGAGTGTATGATTTCATAAGCCCTCACACACACACACACAGGTCAGGGGCACACAGGGCACGCCTCGCTCAAGTTCGAAGTTCGGTCATGCACTATAGCTTCTTTTCCAGCTTAGCTGAAAAAAACCTCACAGATGATTTAACCTTCAAACAGTAATACTGACAGGTCCGGGCCAGTAGCTAAGCTGCTAATTGGAAGCAAGATCCATTTGTTGTTCTGTAACAAAAGAGGAATCTCACAGCTAATGTTTTATTCCAGGTAGAATGTCACTGAACATTCACAGTGCAGGTGTTGCCTCTGAATACACAGAGGTATGCTAGTCCAGGATACACATGGTTGCACATCACTCCCAACCCGCCAAGCAGGCAGACCCCCTCCACAAGAGAACATACGTTCCACAGCTTGAGTGGCGGTAACAGCAGAGATGTTGAAACAGGCTTTCAGCAGTGAGACAGAACAAAGCGAAGCCTGGCAGAATATCTCTATTGTCAATGAGAAACAGGGTTAGAGGAAGGCTTGGCCCCGCTCTGACCTCCTCTTCCAGCTGGGGAAGCTATTATATGGGTGATTGGGTGCCCAGCTCTGGCCTGGCCCTAACTCAAGACACAGTGCAGACTCCTGCAAACTGGACAACAGAGGTTTAAACACACAGAACAAGGCTCATAAAACAGTAGCTGCACGAGGAGCTGCAAGGGGTCACAGGATAGTGAAAATGTGAAAAATACAGTCTCTCAACTGCAGGACTGTTTCTTTTATTCTGTGTATATCTGTATACAGATTACACCTCGCATGTAGTTTACAGTGTAGTGTCTTTTTAGATATGGTTGAGACACTATGGCTCTGATGTTATGTATCTTTGAGTGTACAAGGTTTCAAAGCTCCTACAAACTTTGTTTTAAGATTTTGACACTTTAAGAACTTAGTTGATCTACTTCATCTGGACTGTTTGGGCGTAGTTTCATTAGATTAAATTAACAGTAGCCCCTAAATTGTCCTCCCATCCTGATTTTCAATATTGTTAAATTCTCTGTATCACCATGTTTTAAGCAGGCTCCTTCATTTCATACAAGCGACGAAATGATCAAAACTGCATGCTTTTATTATTCCACATATTTACAGGAAAGCTGAAACAGGACATGGTGGCAGGAGAAAAAAAATGCAGTGAAGCTCAGAGTAACCATGATAAAAATGGAATGTTTTAAACTTAACACTTAATTATGAGTTATTACGAGTTCATGTTTCCACAAAAATGAGTAAATCAAGACAGTCATGATGACTTATGAAAAGAAAGCTGGGTTTGTTGGATCCTAGAAATGCATCATCATGTTACCACTAATGCCAGATTGGAAGTTGTGCTTTTGCCCATTTCCATATGGTGGGAGGGGCAGCTGCTGGCGTTCACAAATGTGAAACTGTATCATCGGTCTGGGTTTTTATGAATACCTAATGTGTGCCTTGAGGAATCGACTAAATCTGTTGTTTGTCTGTTTTAAATTAGATGTCTTTAGCAGATAAACAATAATAATATGGACTTTCTGCTTTATGGAGTGGATAAAATGCATTTTTATGAAATGATGGTGTACAAATTTCTCAGAGTGAAGCCTATTTAGGCTGACGAGTGACTGTCAAACAGCGTCTGACTGCTTGTGAACACTGTGAATGTTCACTGATCATGAAAAAAACATGAGTGAGCAACGTCCCTTCCGATCTATGAAGCTGTATACTGTCTGACTTGAAGCCTCGTTCTATTCAGTCACTCTGCATGCTTTCATCTCGGAGAAGAAAAAGCAGATATGTTATTTTTACATCAGCTTCAGACTAAAGTCCAGTTTTGTTGAACTCATAAATTAGTCACACAGGTGTCTGTTTTATAAGCACTCTGCAGCCGTACAGCGTCGCGGTAATTGAGCCTGATCTCATTTGCAAATGAAACACATGAATTGTACAGTAATTCATACAGGCTCGGGTGTAAGCAGGGATTAGAGTGATGTTAAGTGTTTGCCAGGCGCCAGAGCTGCGCTAGGCACATTAGATGGCTGACTAAGTTGGCATGAAGGCGCTTTTGCCCGTGCCAGGCCCCTTTAACAGCAGGTCGGCCCCCAGGAGGTTCAACAATACAGATAATCATAATTCACTCATTAAAACTGAGGGAGCTTGATTGCACTCTTCACTGGATTTAATGTCCAGTAATGTTGGGCAGCTTCCCAGAATGGTTTGGATTGGCATTCACTTAAACGTGTCTACTTCTGACTGTTTTTTGTTTTTTTTTCTTCCCTTTTTGCATTGAGGGCTCAAGGAGAGAAGGCGAATTCAGATTAATGTTTGCTAATGAGGCCCCTATCAGTGTTGAGAGAGAGTTATTGTTTGGGTAATTTCTCTGTTTATTCCAGGCTTCTTATTTCCCATCCTCTCTATCTTTTATTTTTAGCTACAAAATGGAGGATGGAGGAGCATTTCCATTCAACAGCATGTCTGGGCCCCACATTTTTTTTTTTTTCTGATGTTCCCTCATCCTGGCCTTGAACATTTATTCAGCAACGAGCCTACCAGTCTAAGTGCTAAGTGCTTTAACAGTATTGAGAAAGCCTTTTGTATGCAGTAAGCCTTTTTATCTAAACCTTCACACAACACCGGCGCAATTCAACATAAATGCAAAATTGTCAAGAAAACGTCAGACCTTCACCCTCTTGGCTCGTGTGTTGTGAAAGTCCAGGCGAAAAGGACGTATTTTCAGCAACCAGCTGTGTGGTAATACAGCTACCTGACACAGTCTTAAAGAGTTCTTCATAAAGCTTTTAAAAGCTGAGGCTGCAGTTGCGTGAAAAAAAAAAAAAAAAAATCTCCCACACTGCAAAGCGAGGCCATGTCTATTCATTAGAACTGTCACAGGCACTTAGGGCTCCTCTGAGTAGCAGACTGCTAACAGCGTGGCGACAGGGGGTGAGCGCAGCGCGAAGGCTAACAACGACATCATCCACACTTTAGCTCCGGGCTACAGTGCACAGAGGGGTCAGCCATGTTAGTCTTAGTGAGCGCTCAGTGGTTAATAGGGTCTGTTCCATTTGATCATACAGCCAATCTAACCTGGGAGAGCTCAGCTGACAGAGCCCTTTGCAGCGGGAGGCGGAGGACAAGGCAAGGGACGGCATTGTTCAGGCTTTAATGTGCTTGACATTTGAGTGCCGATGATCAAATCTGTCAGACTGCAAGAGGATTCTAAACAAACTACATTTTAAATGTCAGTCTAAGTGAACACATGGCACTGAAGTATCAGAAAAAAAGGACTGGAACAAATGCGGAATAAACCTGTGCAGCTCTCTGATGTGCAGCATTTGAATTGCAAAATTATCTCTAGTCTGTGCCACACCAGGACTCATTATACAGACCTATCTACCAGGATGGCCTTGCACTCCTGTGTGTATTACATTCTTTTAAAAAAAGTTGTTTTGTTTTTTTTTTTTTTAATTTAAAATGCTTCAGCTAAAGACTTTAGAAGTATTTGCCTTTACCTGTAACACACAATAAAGCTTTAACTTAGAACATAAGCGAGGTTGCCTGTTGGAGAGGGATTCCAAAAAGCTGTGGTATAAGTAATTTGAAAGGCTCCTGAAGGTGAAGGATAGAAACAAGAGGAACAGCCTCCCATCAGGTGAGGTGAAAGAAAAAATGGAAAAAAGACAATAATACAGTGAAGGTGACAAAGACTCAGCTAAATGAAGAAGCAGACAAATTGACAAAAGAGAAAAAAGGAAAAGGGTGTGAGGCTCACTTATCTATTGATCACCTCATTTCATTTTGAATAAGCTCATTAAGAAAAAAAAAAAAGAAAAAGAAAAAAGTACCTGTCAATCTCCATATGTGGAGTTACATTAGGCTCTAAATGAAAAGCATTACCACAGCACTGCATGAAAGACATTTTTACAATGCGTCTTCAAGGATCACAGCAATTCACATGAACGTTTACAAGGCCCAGAAACAGAATTACCATTCGTGCCAGCACCGTATGTTTATATTGCACATAAACTGTTTATATTGCACATGTTTATCTCGTTTGTTTTTGTCTAAGTGTTTGCAACGTGATCAATGCCACTTGTTAGTCCCCGGGGATGGCAGCTCTGCTAATTAGCAAAGGAAGAGCAAATTCAATACCTGGCTATGTTTTAGTTTCTTTTTTCCCCAGAGGGGAGTAACAATGTGCAGCAAATCATCACATGGACATTGGATGAATATTTCAGAGGAAATTAATAAAAAAAATATTTTGGCATGGAATGTTGTGTTATGTATCTGTTACATTATATGTATAACAGTGATATAATAAATATTATAAATATTAATATTTAGAAAAATACATGTATTTATTATTTATTTTAATTTTGCTTAGCAATGTTTTGACTTTAAAGCTCGAAGCTCGAGACCTCATTAATGAAAGAACATGGAAATAATTCCGATTTTCTGAATCTGAATCACGCATCTGCAAAACTCTTTATGTTCTCATTATGTACAAAATCCCTTTTGCAACTTCAGATAACTGTTTAAATGAACCCTATGTTTTTCAGAGCAAAAGGAAAACAACAGCAGTGGAAAAGGTTACAACTGAATATATGCACACTCTCTAAAACCAGTCAAGAATCATTTGATCACACATGATATCAAGAAGAGTAACCATGTTGTTTACAATATAACATGCTTTGCTCATCCAATTATAAAGTATTAAATGTTCCTGGTCCAGTAAGAGATGTGAAAACATTTACAGTTAATAAAAATAATTTGTTCACATTTACTGAAATGGATTATTAAGTCTCTTGAGTGTTTCTGCTGCACATGGAAAACATGCAGAAAACAAGTAATATCAGTTAAGAAAACTCCAGAACTAATTAAAAATGAGCAATTTTGTTATAAGCAAGGCCGGGTCTGGTTGTATTTGGATTATACTGTACATGTGTTGGGAGGAAGAAATGTTTTTTTTAAAAAAAGCACACACTTAAAGCTGTCCCCGAGCACTTCCTTCCACTCATGTCCCCTTTGATTTGACAGGAAGATGTCACAACACTTTTGAACACACACACACACACACACTCACACACAAGTGTTCTTCCTTTCAAACCAGTTTCCGTGGTGCAGATAAGAGGCAGAGCTACCTATCTTTCAACTAAAGACACTGCACTCGGTATTACGCCTCTGGCTGTCCTATTCTGGCCCACTTTACTGTATCAATAACAAAGTAAAACCTCTAAATGAGAGAGATCAAGCACTCCTCTGATATCATCACGATTACTATGTGCACATAATAGTAAAGAGGGATGTTAGATGGTTTTAGATCTGGCTTGCTTTGGGTGGGAAGGAGCAAGCTGAGGCATGCTGGGAGACTCCAGCGCTTTCCTGTGTTAGTCGTGTAGATCAGAGGAGCACAGGAGAAAGGGAAACCTGTGTTTTCACTGATTGATATTGTGATCTAACAAGCGAGGGATCTGTCAGTTGTAATTTTAGATGTTCAAAGATCCCCTGGAGAGGATGTGTTCAGAAAGAGAAAACAAAATAGCCAGGCAAGGTTGTTCTCGCTTTATGTGTGAGAGAAGAGAAAATGAGCAACAGCATCATGTCTATCAAATGTGAGGGAATAAACTGATCTAATAAAAGCCCTTCACTCCCTTTCTGTTCACAGCAATCCTGTCACTGTGTCGCAAAATCAGCAATCTGCCACGGGATTAAATATTTATGAAAGGTGTTTAAAGCCAAAATCTGTAAGGATGTATCCTTTTTTGCTAAAATGCCTTTATCTCTTGGTTTTCTTATTGTCTACTGTAGACACGAAGGCCAGCACATGACTTGCGCTCAAGCTCTGGCTGACAATCGAAAACAAAGTTTAAACTTGAACATTTGTTGTACAAAGAATGGTCATACTATAAGCTACATCCATTGAATTATTTTAAAATTAGTCATGTCAAACATTACTTGCAACATGGTATTTTTGCTAGTTTCAACATCAGTTCAATAATAGATTTCTGCTGTAAAACTTCTATTTGTTTATATTTTCAGACTGCTCTGCCATCATTTTATCTCTACAATAGACAATAGTTTGACTGGAAAATCAACAACACTTAAATGACCACAGGTTGCTTTCTCATTTTGCATCAGAACATAAATGTAGAATATGCAAAAATACCTATTTGAATTAACAGTTTGTGATTTCCTGCCCTGAGGGAAACAATATGGATCAAATTAGAAGCGATTTAACTTCTCACATCGGCATCATGATGATATTTAACCAGAGATTACCACTATGCAGTGAAAATCTTGCCTAATTTTCACAATTTGCCAGCTTAAAAATAAGTAGACCAAAGGATTGTATGATTCTCAATGGGTTTTTACCATTTTTCTAACCATTACAAGTTAATAAAATTCTCTTAAAGGCCTTCCAATAAAGCCAAAAATGTATGATTATTCAACCAAAGCAGAGTTGTTTTACTGATGTCTTGTAAAGTTATCTTCCTCTAAACATCTTCACTTGGTACGTGGAATAGTGGCTGCACAGATCTGAAGGTAAGATTAGACACGGCTGAAAAGTAATGATTACGCCCCACGTTCCCTGCTGAAATTACAGATACACACTCACACACAGCGATCTGAAGACTCACCGTCTTGTTCTGTCTTGGTCAGCTCCACAAGCTTCTTCTGTTTCAGTGTGTCCACCACATCTGCCAGGCTGCCTTTGCGGCGCTCTGGTGTCCCGAAGGCGAGGCTGATCATGGGCTCCCCACGATCCCTGGAGCACTCCTCTGGCTTGGGTGGAGAGGTAGAGTTAGTCCGGTAGGAGTAAAGCGAGCAGCCTTTACTGCTTTCATTGTCCTGGGAAGAAGCAGCAAATGAGAGTTTGAAGTTACAAGCAGAAGAAAATACATCCCACAGTGCTTTACTGTGCATCCCCACAGTATTATTTTGGATTTAGCTGATGCTCACTTAGCTGTACTTAACCCTGGCATGGGCTGGCTGGTGTGACACGACAAATGTCAAGTTTAGGATTGCATTTTGCTACTGCCTTGAACGTGATGATTACAGTACTTGATCTATCTGTCAGCACAGCGCTGTAGTGTTGCTCCACTGCATGTCTTTGTACTGCTCGGGTCGCTGACGTGTGATACTACGACCCACTGAAAGATAAAAAAGCCTGACATATGTTTTTTTTTTTTTTTACTTGAAGGCACTAAAAGTATGTCACAACACTGCCTGGTATTTGTGGTCGAAATATTGATTGATGCACTAATTTGAATGCACTAAAGCATTATTTTTGTTTCTAAAAAGCTAGACTTATCTCTTTACTACACCTTGCAATGTACAGCTTTAAATGTTATCATTTTTGTTTCTAAACGATATGCACACAGAAGAAAATTTCATATATCAGGTGATGCTGACTGATATGCTTAAAAAATCCTATTGAGACCACAGCCTTTATATATGAAGCACAAGACATTTCTTTCGTTAGAATGTGGATGAATTCCTGTTTCATTGAAAGTGGCACGAAGCTGGAACTTAAGCCTTGTTCAGGCATGATAGCTATCTAATTGCTCTTTATACTTTCTGCTGTGTGACCAGAGTGTGTGTGTCCCTCTGCTGTTCGCTCTGCTGGGTTATGAGTTAAGCAAGAGGCACAAGGAGTCTATATTTACCAAGAAGATAAGCCCTTCAAGATGACCACATTGTCCCACACAACAGACACTTTAGCACAGGTGTTCTAACACCCGGGTTATTTCTGGATGCTTTCTCCGCCCCTTACAGAGTGGGGGGATCTCCAAGAACTTTAGGAGGCTTATGTTTCAAAGACAAGGGGCTTTGGCTAACAGCGGGATCTTAAGACGCCCTTGAAATGGCTCCAGGAGGCCCTGTTGTGCACTTTGTCTTTAAGCAGAAGATGCCTCTGTAATGAGGATTAGGAGATACTGTGTCACTCGTGGATTGTTCAGGTGTGTTCCTCAGGTCCGTACAAGGAGTTATACAAACAGAATGATGCGAGCAGAAGGTCTAATGGTCGGATCAAATTATAAACTAAAAGGTCACACAGTCACTCTCGGCAGCAGACAATGCATGTCCATGACTGCTCCTGTGAATCTGTAAATTGTCCTTGAGCAAGGCACTGAAATCTGAACTGGTCACCTACTGGATGTCACTCTGGATACAACAACATGATGCTTGAGTGTCAAAATTAAAAAATATCACAATAAGCACAGCAAAAGCTTGAGTAAATTTGTATATTTTCTCCAATTAAAAGTGTTACACTCTAAGGAGGATTATTTGTATAATAAGAAAAACATATTAAATATAATATAAAATATACAAATATTATTTGTATGTAAGAAAAATCACAAAATACATTATAAATAATATTTTATAATGTTTAAAACACACACACACACACACACACACACACACACACACACACACACACAAAAACTGTCTCTCCATTCTGGACAATGAACTCTAAACTTGTCCCAGTAAGTTTTGTGCAAATTTGTCCTCACTGGAGGCTGGAGACGGGATGAAGTGAAGCCCAGTATTGTTTCACCTTCTCTGCCCACCACGTGCTGCTGCATGTGTGTTGTATTGAAAGATATTTTGTGCAGTGTTACTGCTTTACCGTCTTGCTGTCCTAATGGGACCCAAATTTTCTTCTGTTTTAACCGTTGAACTTGGTTCACTTGGGTCAAAAAACTACCTTCCCCTTCTGCATACACTTGAAAGAATTCCCATGAGTCTCCAGGGATAGTCCATCAGGGACAATAGTCACCTTCACAAGTGCATATGATACAAGACCAAAACTATAAATATATTTAGAAAAAAACAGTAAAGAAAACACAGTGAAAAAGAAGAAAAGTTCAAGTATTCAGGAACATTTTTGCCTTGAGGCAACTTTGAACCCTGACCCTGGTGCTAAGTGAAGTTCGGTTCTCAAATATCTTTTTATGAATGCTTAATTGCGTTTAACATCCTTGTTATGTACTAAGAGTGGTTCAATAGCTCAGTTAAAAACTAAAAAATTATTTTTAAAAAGTTGAATAAATAGAATCATGCTTTAGTAATATCTGGTAATCAAAAATTCAAACTTTTCAAAAACAGATTTTTCTTATGTGGGAATGTTAAGTGTGTTCTACCACAACAATGATAGCAAAGGAAACTTCAGTCTCAGAACTTTCTCCTTTCCTCGGAGGCTGAAGTCAAACGCCTCGTCCTTTAGGGACCAACACAACCTGAAGCCAAGTAACTAACACACACACACAAACACATGAAAACAGGCTGTGGAGATGAGAAGAAGCAAGGGGTATAACTCTCCAGAGGACAACCCTCACTGGGCTGCCTACAGCACTGCCTGTAGCACACAGACCAGAAAGAACTGCTGGTGTGTGCACAGTGTGTGTTTGTGTATACATGCATTTAAGAATGTGTGCACTCAAGAGTGCACAATCATCATTATGCATGAGAATTTGCACACCCTGTGTACTCCAGGATGTATTTCATGAGTGTTTTATGAGTCGCATGCCCCAAGTGTGTACACTGTGTACACACACTAACCGCATTTGTTTTATAGATTTGAGTTATAGCAACATATCTCAAGATAAGATATGGTCAATTTCAGTGCTCTGTGCATAATTCACTTCTCACCATCACAGCAGGACCGACATTCTCCCACTCAGCATCCGTCGGTTTCTCTCTGATTGGCTGCAGTTCATCCGGGTGGGGTTGGTCATGCAAAGGGGGTGACACCGACTCCTTTGGGTCCTCTCGCTCGTCACAGGTCCAGGCTGCATTGTCCTGACCTATCACTTCCGCTTCCTCGGACGGTGGTTGAAAGGGAGGCGTTGCTCGCATGGAAGACATCATTCTGAAAGGGAAAAAGTAGAAGGTTTTAATTTTGGTGGCCTCAGTGGATTGCAGTCTTGTCAACCAAGTTGGACGCAAACTGAAGTGACACGTGAATAGCGATAAAAACTTGTGTTGCATCACATGATGATAACGTGAGAGATATCGATCATCAGAAACCAGACATGAAACCAAAACCTTCCTGGTACATTTGCTGTGGAACACTGCACACACTAAAATGCAACCAACAAAAAAAAGAAGAAAAAAAAATTCTATTCAGAAACTTTATTTTGAAGTGTGTAAAATTGTGCAGTTAAAATATTTCTCTACAAATTTAGAGCTAACACACTGTATCATTTGGTTCTGCATACGTGCTTTAATTCACTTCATCAAAGTACAGTTTTCATTAAATTTTTATTTTCTTTTACTTACTTAAAGGAAACGTACAGATTTACCCATTTGACACCATGCTTTACTACTTATCAATAGTTATTTTAATGGTCGATTACTTGTTATATTTACTGTATTTTAAGCTCTGTAATTCAGAAAAGCACATAAAAGTGTATTTACAATTTAAATTCCATCCCATTCCTCATGTCAGAAATATTTCTTGAACAACTTGAAGGAATTTTTTCAATCTTGGTACAAACATTTACTTGGATGAACTGTTGGATTTTTGTGGCCAGAGGTCAAAGGTCACGGTGCCTCTCAATGGTCACTGCTTTTTGATTTTAGCAGAAGAATTCTAACTATGACAAAAAATTTAAACAAATGTCTAACAGTATAAAATGAAGTGGTGACAGTTTATATTGAAGGTCAAAGGCCATCTTGTGACATAATAATGTTCTCTAATTACTCCGGCTGCTATTTAACACCATAACTCAGGGGCAGAAGGAGAGATGGTAACCATACTTCACATTTGTGCAGATTTTGAATTGGTGGCACTGATCTTGGGTGCCCACCTTGAACCAGTTTTGACTGTACAGATCTTTTGTGCTGTCATGGCTTCTCATACTTCAAAGTCTTTACCTCATATATTGACTACATAATATGAATGTGGACAGACATTGATTAAAATTGAAACTTGACTTCATGACAAATGTATAAAACCAAGAGGTTGAGAATTCTGGTTTTACTTACAATTCATTCAAATATAAAATATTATATCTGCAAGACTTCTGCAGGTTATGTGCACTGTTTGTACTGTTTGTACCATTCTTGACTATCTCAATTGTTGGAATTAAGAGTCATTGTAAATCAGGGGTGTTACCAGTCTAATACAACCAAAAAAATCTAGGTTGGTCTACTTTTAGTGTGTAAAATAATTATAGATTTCCTTTTTTTTGTCCACCACCGACTGCACATTGATGCCACAAAAAACTGTTGGAGATTTCAGAACCATGCATTTGAATAGATAATTCAAAGCCACAACTTTACTTAAAATGCTGAGACATAAATGCTGAAGATGTAATTACTGCTCACTCACACATAGCTAAGCAATTTTAAGTACATATCATATTTTTGGCATTTATGGACACACTCATTCAGAGCAACTTACACGCTTTCATGCTGAATGCTCCACACAAACACACACACACACACACACACACACACACGCACACAGGCTGAGGCACATGGGGATAATCTATTAATCTATTAAGCAGCATCAAGGCCTCTCATCACCTCAGAGCTGTTAAAGAAGCAGACGCTGTGCTGCTGAGTTTGAGTGGAAAACTCTCTTTTTTCTATTGCACGCCTCAAGCTGAGAGTGTCATTAGGCAAATACATCATTTCCTGTAATGACTTCCCTTTGTTACACAGTACTTATGAGGACATTCCCTGACCACATTTATTCTCTCAGTCGTTCTCTATGCTTGCTGTGTCTCAGCCCATAGACTGTAGTCCTAAATACTTATTTTATCTAAACACAAGCTCACTTTTCTGATCATATGCAAGCACCGTGCACACACAGATACACATACATAAACACACACAAATTCAAACAGTTCTATGGCAACAATCACAAATCCAAGGCAAATTGGTAGGTGATAACTCACAATATATACTCTAACAGAAAAGGCATCAGTGTAAGTGATTCTTAAAAACAGTGCCTCCCCCCTCCCCCCACACGCCACACACAGACACGCATTAGTAATACCTGGATCTCAACTTATGTGAAGCAAAACAGAATGCTACTTCAGCACTAGTGCTCAGTAAATCACAGCAGGCTGTCCATCTCTGAAATATGCAGCCTCCTGGGTGCCCTTAAACCTAAGTCTGACCCTCTGTCAAACGTCTAAAAGAAAAGAGCAGGGTTGCAGTCTGTGTGCGCAGGGAGGCAGAAGAAGGTGAGTAATAGCTCATTTACAGAGGGAGTTATTAAACACTACGGTAACAGATTCAAAGCAAATGTGAGCTAAACTGAGAGAGAAGACGTGCACACAGCATTATGTAAAAACTGAGAGAAGGAAGGAGTGGACAGAGAAGAAAAGTGCGTGCCAGCGTAGATCCAAACTGTGAGAAGTGTGTGGTGTGTAGCTGTGGAGAAAACTTGCCATTTTTGTTCCGTATGTACAGCGTATCTGGGTAATTTGTGATGCATCATGTGGAAAGAGTCGGATTCCCGTGTGGTTTCCACTGTTGTTCAGTCATTCCGAGGGTCATAATGTTCTGTGCACGTCGTCTTTTACTACCTCGGTAGGAATGCAGCTTCCAGTGACAGTGCAATGCAGGTTGAATTAGAGGAAGGTTGGACAGTGTCGTGGCATGAAAAGCAAGACTTACTCAACTCTGACCTGAAGATGCTGGACAGACATTAATAGTACACCATGGTAACTACATCACCTTCTTCTTTAGACTGAAAACAAACTGAACTGCTGTCTAATTCACTAACCTCATGGAAAAACATTCCAATATTTTATCTTATTCACATTCAATTTCTTTTTTTTTCTTTCTTTTTTCAGTGTTCCTCTATTTTCCTTGTTGCAGGGTTTCCAAACAAAGAAAGTTGAAAATCATTGAATTGCACATTATTTTGTCGGTGTAAATTGGTCTACATAAGAGAACCAGCTACATACTACAAGCTATAGTAAATATTTATGTAATACTAATTTATCAAATCCGTAAGTGCATGTGAAAGGGGACACTTATAGCGATGAACATACAAACTGGACAGCTCTACTGAACATTTTAGCATCTTTTAGTAACTTAACCACTTTGGTTTGGTCTCATCACTTTAATCTCTGCTATATCCACCTTAAACCCCCTATTGTATGTCACTTACCCAGCACAGGAGCCATGGCATGCAGTCAACTTAGCAATTACCTAGTGGTGAATATGCATAATACAAGGCTGAAGACCTGAGTATTTCTTTAAGGAGGTGGTGCAGAAAAAAAAACAGAGTTTGAAAGAGTTTCCAAAATCTATTAAAACCCTAATACCAAATCAATCAATCCCTAAGCCGAATGTAACTCTGAAAATCAAGGCAAGCTTTCTCAGACACCAAAGAGTTTTGGTGAAGTTTGGTTGCACAAGGTTTCCTTTGCTTTGTAGTGTTTTGAATCCTTCATTGTCATGTTTTTTTACAGCTTGCCTCCAATGCCATCCTTACTCCACCCATGGCCCGATTCGACTGATTGGAATTGCAGAAAGTTTCGGTCTGTGTTTTGAATTTCTCCAGTCCTTTGTATTTTTACACAGCGGTGTGAGTACATGAGGTTGTAAGACCCCAGACAACCAACAAACAAGAAGTCCCTAATCCGTGATCAACTGGTGCAATCCACACTGGAGCGATGAGAGAGCGAAGGGGAGCCGGGGAGGGAGAAAACAGAGGAGAGCCTATATTTAGCTGACAATATTGCTGGTGCTGTGTTTATGGGGGAGCTTAAGACTTGGTTTCTTGGAACTGGTGTCTCATATGGCCAGGAATGCCCAGCCCCTTAACTCACTGCCACTGATAGGGTTTCATCATGCAACAGGACGGGGGTTTGTTGGTAAGCAAGCCACGACGCCTTTTGTGATTGGTGGGAGCAGGAAAACAATATACTTCATCAGGAAAAGACTGACATTACTAAAGTTGAGATGATTCCATTGTTTAACTAACATGACAAATATTGAGCTCAACCAATTAATTGCTATGAACTGAGTTAGAAGCTGCTGTAGTTTTTCTGTATATGTGTGTGTCTTTTGTTAAAATTGTTGATCAATACCCACAGTGTAATACAAATGAAGAGTTAATTTGCAAAAACAGTTAACTCTTCACAAACCTTCAGAAAACCCACTTTTCCATCTACCTGAGACAATATCCCAAAAAAAACTAAAGTTATTTCTATTTTTGTCATGTCATTTCTACTGAGTCAAATCCACTCAACATCAGTTTGATATGATCTCAACCAAACAAAAAAAAATTCTGAAAATCTACAAAAATGAAGTTATCTGTTTTTGAAAATGAACTCTTCAAATGCAGTTGATTATTAAATTACTTCTTCAGCACCTTTACTACCTAGAACAGTTGCTCCCTTCAAAATGTTGTAAAAGGAAAAAAAGACTGTTGCCCACTTTTGAGGCAATGCAAAGAACTGATGATAAGAAAATGTATATCAGAATGTAAGAGAAAATCCACTTAAACCAGAATATTAGAAAAGTGTTTCACACCACTGCAGCTGGACATCAGTATTTCTGCAGAAAGACCTTTTAACTACACACTTTTAAGAACAAGGTTCCCTTTAAGTTGTAAAGAATGATACCACTGCACTAAAAAGACAAGCACTGTTTGAAAGGAAGCATTTATGTGTCCCAATTTCCAAAAAATGACAAGCATTTAGAAAATGTGTTGTTTTTTTTTGTCTGGCTGCAGCCCTTACGTGTGACAATATCAGCTCTTTTCCTACTGAGACATAAGATAAAATTGAGTGATTATAGCAGGAGAAACACACTTCTCCCAATGAGACCAACAAAAAAATGAGTTTGGCTACACTCAGACAGTCTGAGGAAACAGTAATGTGGCGATAATGTTACACTGATACCTGAAAAACAAATTCATTTTCACTCACATCGCTCTGAGGCTCTCCGAAAGCCTTTTCATATTGTCAGACATCTAGAAAAACATCAAATCTTTCCCCTGAAAGCAGTTCTCCTGTTTAAGATATTTCTTGGAAAGTGATACTGGTGAGATTGCCTGCTTGATAACTAAACAGTGCACTCACTGTTGAGTTAGGCGTTTTAATTTTTCATCCTCATGAGTTTTCTTATGAGCATGAAGTCAGGAAGATCAACTCACAACTATGGTTAACAGCCGGAGATAAAAAACCTAGGTTGAGTACACGTTTTAAGTTGTCAAAAATAATCACAATAAAGGTATGCTCTGCAATGTTACTTACTGTTCTCTTTGAGCATTTTGCTTTAAGTTCCCTTCCTTCCTTTGTTGCCTATGGAAATTCTTACGGCTTTTAGCTCAAAGACATACTCAACAAACAAAGTGCTGCTGGTGGACAGCTAGCTAAGTCCCCTTCTAAATCGCGGACAGTAACTTAGAATCCCTTTGTGAGTGGAAGAAAAACAAAAACCAGGGTCGGAATTTGGCAGGAAAGCGTTGTTCAGATCTGGCCTGGAACCTGGCGACTTGGCAGAAACAATCAGGCATTGTGGAGCGTGGACGGAGAGGGACCTGTGACAGATGAGAGAGGGAGAGAGAGGGCCCCCTCTTAGAAAAACAGTACACAAAGCGCCATTCACAACCCAGGTCCCTTCTGCCACTTGTGGAGCGAGAGAAGGGCTCCGACAAAGGCCTCCAACTCGACCAATTGGGTGTAAAATCTCCAGCCGTCCCAGCTGGATAGAACTGAGGAAGTGGGAAATACCAAAGAGAAAGAGAGACAGAGAATGAGAGGAGAGAGAAAAAACAGGAGGAGAAAGAAAATGAGGACTTTCCTTGGAATTGTTTGTCTTTTAGACAGTCCCAACAAGAAAATAAAGGGAAAAAGAGCAAACTGAAGGTTTAAATAGAAACACAGAGGTCCTCTCTGTTGGCAAGAAGAAAAATGTAGCAGCACAAGGAAATCCCTGAGAAAGATGTCATTATCAGCGACATGCTCTCAGTAGCATCCAGCATTTTGTAGATCGGTCCATTGATCCTTTGTGTTATAGTAACACTGAACTGACTGGTTTCTCTACGACAAAGTTTACCGCTATATTTACGGGTTAAAGCAAAGTAGATACGCACCCTTTATGTTGCCTTTGTGGATTTTACGTGGGTCCTCTGGTTTCCAACAAGACATAAATAAATTATGATTCTAAATTGGCTATAGGTGAGAGTAAGTGTGAGTGGTTGTAGCTTGAGACCTGTCCAGGGTGTTCCACATCTCGTCCAACTTTACAGGAATAAGCA
>NW_007577752.1:826721-869311 GCF_000690725.1 Stegastes partitus | reverse complement strand
GGTGGATGGATGGATGGATGGATGGATGGATGGATGGATGGATGGATGGATGGATGGATGGATGGATAGGTGGATGGATGGATGGATGGATGGATGGATGGATGGATGGATGGATGTTTACAAGTGATAGTTTGGACCATATTTTTACTGGCTGCCTTTACTATATTTCCCTACTTAGTCTGAAGGGGTTTCTTCTAAACCTGTATGATCTTCAGACTACTTGACTTTCTTGCCGTGTTCTTCGATCTGTTTTAGTAAAAAGCTATCAAAACCAAAAATGATGGTCAAACCTCCACAACTATGACAAATTATTTAAAACCAGAATTATCCCTTACTCCAGCAATTTATAATTGCACTTTCATAAAGTTAGGGCAGACAGAGACAGATTTAAAAAAAAAAAAAAAAAGAATGCTAGAAATCAAAGCACCAGATGCCACAATATCCCGACTTTTAGTGTCTGAAGTGAGTTGAGCTGGAAAAAACAAAACAAACCCTTGATCCTACATTCCCCATACTTGATTGGGTTAGTCCACTTATTTAAAAACTTAATTGCTGTAGTGAAGTTGTTCAGCAGCCATCAAGTCTGTGGTTTCTCCAGGCAAGTCCCAGGTGTGAATAAGTAGCAGGGCGTTGCTCAAAAGAGCGTGTGCTCAGTTACTTTCCCTGGATAAATAAATAGGGGGAAAAAAGAGAGGAGAATTGGCCTTGTATGAGAACAACTCTCCCAGCTACTAAATCTTGGGTCTGTCTGGACCCTCATTAGATCATCGCAGAGCGCCGCAAACAGAGGGCACTGTCATAGGTCAGACATGTGGAATGTGAGCACACACACACTGCCCTGTTTTCTCCCAGAGAATCCCTCATACTGGCCCTTTGGCCCAAAATAGAAAAGCTCAATAGCAAAGCCAGTTACCCCCAAACCAGCCCATTTCGTCACTGCCTTAATAGCAAGAAAAGCAGTTTTGTTTTCTGAAAATTCCAACCTATTAACAGGGATTTCAGTGTCAGAGGCAACTCTGTAGATGAAGCCATCAGAGCCAACAAGTAGCTGCTCTATTTCAAAGCTATAGTTGCTTATCGCATTGGACTGCAGGTATTCTCTGACCTTTTCATGACTTAAGGGAAACAATGAAGGGAGGTGAGCTGAAGGCGGATGCTGTGCACAATTGTTAGGTCACAACAGTACCTTCATCAATCAGCCGTCACGACCAAATCCTTCCATGATTCTCAGGTAAACAGGAGTCATTGTGTCACCATCAGTATGTTACACTGAGGAGCTCTATATATTTAACTCGTTAGACAGTATTTACAACCTCGAGGCACTCAGTGGGGATGGGCAGGGGCCGCTTTGAGGCACAGTACAGAGTATAACTGAATTAACTCTTACTTAACTGAATTATTTGATTCCAGGACAGTAAGAATACATCGCAGATTTAATATTAGTAAATCTTCTGTTTAAAGCTCGGTGGACTAATAAAATTTGGGTTTTTTTGAGGAGAAGAATTCCAGCAATTCTTGAAACCTTTTCAAAGAACATGGGATGTTCAGGCTGGCCAGTTAACATTTAAACTCTGTTTAAGGAAGAAACAACATGTTGCATGTTCCACAAGTGATTGCTTTTATGCTATCTAGTCAGTTTGTATGGAACAAACTAAAGAACCACTAAGACATTTGCATTTTACTATATAGTATTTAGGTAGCGGACCTCTTTTTGGAGTAGTTTTGGATCGACACGAATTTTGCATCAATGTGCCGAAGTATTATTATTATTATTATTATTATTAGAAATCTACAATATCACAACAGACTGTAGGTATTCAAGTTTTATATACCGTGATATACATTTTTATATTTTTAAAGTCACAATTACTGACCAGACAAACTGTTAAATCAGAGGAAGATGATATTGTAGCACCACCAAGACAGTTTGATTGACACGTCACGTCTGGGAGGTGCAGCACTGACATACCACACCAATGCAAACATGTTAGTAAGTAGGTCAGCAGCACATGCACATTGCAATACATCCCACTGGGAGGTGGCACTGAAGAATGGCAGCTATCACATGCTTGGCTATAGGTTGATCTTTCAGATTAAGCATAGTTTTATTTTCCTGAATATGAGCATGTTGACTGGTTCCAAACAATGAATTACAGTGTTATATGAAAAGCCAATCTGTTGGGTCAACCACTCAAAAATTTATCAATAAAGCAGAAAAACAAGATTTGGGGTTTTTGTATAATTGAAATGACAACATAATGTTTAACGTTATTAGTGAATTGCCATATTTACTGTACCACATTAACATTTGATCTATTTAAAAGCATATTATTCTTATCCTAAGATAAACTGCCTTCCAAATTAAATAGGATTTTAAAAGGCAACAAAAACACATAGTTTCAACCACTAGGTGCTCCAAGCAAAGTTCGCTAATAGCACCAATAATACTATTTAGTGGATTCCTCTTTAATGTAAGTAAAGAGAAAATATTTTGATATAAAATAGATCTCTTCTGTTAAATTTGCCAAAACATATTCTCTAAACCATGGGGGAAAATGTGGAGTGAAATTCACTTTACCCAGCGTCCAGAGCGTCCATTTCAATATTACCGACATGGACAAACATTGCAATTTAAGGATTTTGTCCCTCATCAGATGGACACCTGGAGCAAACATGGGGTTTGATGTCTCCATTAGTCCTGCTGATGGAAAATCTTAATCAAAGCCAGTGATGGAACACTCAAAAAATGATGAATGCATCGTTTGTACAGTGGGTGTAAACACGCCACCACTATGCTCTGGGTCTCTGTGTTCAGGCTCTGTACCTGGGTGATGCTGGACTGAAACCGCAGACCCCCAGAAATCCAGAAGTGGCCTTAGTGACCAACACCCTCCCTTGTGCTTGTTATTTTTCCTGGCATGCGAACACACCCCTAGCTAACACAAATACAGTACACATATACATTTATCTACTTCATGGCAACGATACAGAGTAAACCATTGAAGAGACCATTGAAGACCAAAATCAACACTCAGCGGCTCAATAGGACTGTTTGTCTGCTCGCTCCTGCTCGCAGTAGTTAGAAGTCCTGGTTGGTGTGAACATTTTGTCTACTAATCATATATCATCAACAAATTCTGCCCATAAACCAGCAGACTTAATGGTACAATACTTAGGAGTGACAATTAAAGTGGATCAAGACATATTTGCCTGTTAGAGGTTTGACAAGATTATCAAGACTTAGACAGTTGTAGATGTTTCTGTACTATTGAAAACATTCTGTGCCCTCGTCTCTAAACTCCAAACTCCCCAGATCCCAGTTCAGTCAAACATCCATCAGAGCAATATGATTCATGGTGGCTCAACCCTACAACCCACAGGACTCCAAGGATGGTGACATCCTATTACTGGACACCACAGGAGACCAGCAGAGGTCCTGTGTCCATACCCCCACAGGTCAGAGCTGCTTTGGTGGCATGTGGGCGACCTGCACAGTTTTAAGCAGATGGTTTTATTGTCATGATAAGTGTAGTTCAATTCAGAGTCAAAACCAACCATGTATTTGTCGCCTTACATTTTGCTTTTCATTTGCTTTAGGTGCAAAGCAAATTTGCAAACTTATTAGCAGGTAAAAGAAAGTAAATTACATGACAACCAAGACGCCTGTTGGTGAGGTACGGCTGTGCATCATCAGCATAATACTATACAGAAATATTTTTAAAATGACACAATTAGAAATTACTCTGAACATAAACTAAAAAATAATTATTGAATTGTAACAGTAGAAGACCATAAGTAGCCTGTCTGTATTCAAATTACTGATAACACTTAGAAGTGGAATTTCTCTGTTACGTGTAAATAACTATGTCTCAACAACACCTTATTATAAATGTAACTTATGAGGAAACTGAACACCTATAAACTGACAAATATATCACATATGAAGATATTTTATTGTAAAGACATCCAGAGATGGAAAGGAAGCTATCATTCCAACAGCAATAATCTAAAACCCTTCAAAATTCTGCATCAATTTGCCTGCATTTTCTTTCTTTGTTTAAATCTCTACACTAACACGCACTCTTCTTTCTATTATCTCTCTTTCTCCTCACCTCTTTTCACCTCTGATCTTTATCAGCTTAAAGCACATACAGCCTGCCGCTTGACAAACACCTTACAGAGGTAATACGGTGTTTATCAGCCGGAGCTGATGCACCACCAAAGCCAGCTGTCTTCTCACTTGAAGCTACCATTTACCTTTGACCTCTTTGGGGAAGAACATAATTCCAATGCGATGCACAAATAATCTCGTTACACAAGTTTTAAGCCTTGTTGTGCTTCGCTCTCTCCATATAGTTGACAGAAGCTGTAAACAAGGGGAAATCCTATTATCTTAAGAATCTACAAGAAACTAAGTATAACCTTTTTTCAAGGCAAGACTATGTTAACTATTTTTAAGCTTGTCCCTAAACATATGAAAAGAAAATTTACTTGATTAAAGTTTTCCAATTTACAGAAAGTAGATGCAACTGGATATGTTTATAAACCACCAAAAGGAATGCAAATATGTTTACTATATCAGATAAATCAAGCAGATTAAGCAAGCACAGTGGGTTAATTTTCCAAAGGGTTCAATTTCAAACGTATCATTGGCAGTAAAGTCTATTTCAGGGTGACATCAGCAGTAGAAAGTTAACATAGAAGCCTGTGGCGATATGACAGCTGCCCTCACACATGAGAGAGCACATTAGCCCTGAGGCTAGAGGCAGGAAAAAGTGAGTTTCAATAAGTCATTACGAAACTCAAGGGCCTCACCAAAGCTGAGAACAATCATCAGACATGTTTACTGTTCTTCAGTGTTAATTTACTGCATTTGTCCATCCTGGTCCACATTTATAATTCAGGAAATGTTGAGTGGAGAAGCCAAGACGGCACAGAGGAACTAAACCTCTCTCAAAGACAAAAGTGGGGAACAATTACATCACTTGTCAGTTTTTAGTTTCCAGCACTGACTTGATGTCACAGACAAAGGAAAGTAAAGGCATTACGGACGTAATAAATGTTCCTATTTAAAAGAAAAATCATTGCAGTCCTGAAGAACAATAAATGTTCAAGATAGTAAATATCCACAAGTTCTGGTTCTGCAAACAACTGTAAAAAGTGAATTCATCAATACACAGCATTTATTTCACCAAATTAAAATAAATTGTATATTTAAAAACTACTTCTAGCTAGTTTCTATCATCATAATGGAAAACCAAAGTCCTTTAAAACTTTAATGCAAACAAAAGAATTAGAATCAAACAAGGAACTCTAGAGTGTAACATCATCTGCAGGAGCGTCCAAACAGGTGGCTTTTAGAGCACCCAGGAGGCGCGAAAGCCTGCTAATCCCAGATTAGGACTGACAAGTCGTTTCACTGCATGCCCCCATTGTAATCCCAGTTGCCTCTCTATCCTCTGACAATGAGCTTTGTTCCCTATCTGAGAAAGAGCTTTGAGGATTTCCTCAGCTTTGTTAGCATGAAATGACTGCATTATTCAGAGGCGTGCTACTTTCTGTCGGTCAATAAACAACATATTTTTATTCAATTATTGACCGACGTGAATGCGTAATGTGTACAGATGGTCCAAACAAGTCTTCTGCACACAGAACGCAGGATTTAATTTCAACTCATTCTAGCAGTGTGTATAACTCTGTCTCATATAAAGACATGTGAAGAGGAGGAGTTGAGATGGTAGGAATGTAATTGCATTTTAACACATCAGGCGTTCGTCAGACACTCTTGCCTGGATGACCTTACTGCGAATGCAACAGCATAGAATGCCTAAAATTTCAGTCAGTGATATGAAATTATGTTTGGACTCATGCAAGAATCCAAGAAACAGAATTTATCAGATCATAAAATGTATTTTTTATTTCTTCCTCTAGTTGACAGCATGCAGTGTTCTGTCAGTCATATGTGTGTTTGTGCAGTCTGACCTTTACATTGAAGATACCAGGAGCTACTTTTTTAGCTTTAGAGTAAAGCTACATTTTCACTGCTGTTTTTTGACAAAATGCTTTATTCTTTTTTTTCTTTTTAATTTATGTCAAATTAAATATGATTTAGATTGTAGTTTATTGATAATAAAAAAAAATTAAAACTTTTTTTTTACTGCCTAGTCGGCAATTTACTTTCAACCTCCTTGTCAAAAGCTCTGCACAAGAAAGCTGACAAGTACTTACAATGCAAAAACCCCATCCAAGTTAAAGAAAAAGATTCTCTTTCTACATAACAGCTTCACAGTGGTGAGACAGTAGTTGACGTAAACGTAAAGCAGAGGTGAGGAAAATAATGCTGAACCAGCAGTTGAGCACCTTCTTCTCCTCTCCAGCAGCAGTTGTCTTGTTTGGCGGTTGGAGGCATGTCAGTGTCCCCCGGCATGTCAAGCTGTCACAATCCAGACTAATCCTTTCTGCAGTGTGTCCCCTGGTCTGGCTGAAGCCGCACGTTACAGAGTGTACATGGGAGTGTTTAGCTACATGTGTGTATTGTGGGAAACTTGTGGGCTGTGTGATTTGAAACAGTTATGTGTGAGCCGATAAGATATATTTGATACCACGGACGAGCAGCATATATTCAATAAACACATGTAGAGCGGAGAGGGAGATGAAATGCTGAAGAGACAGTTCTGTGGCCAGTCTATACTGGTTGAGAAGAAACAGGCAGGCAAAGTGAATAAGTCATGTTGCATGTGTTTCTGGAACATGAACATAAGCTGGAGTATGTAAAAACACATGTAAGCTTGCACACAGTTACAGCCGTGAGTGTGGAGAGGTGTGAGTGTGTACTACGAGGTCAGACCCCCTCTTTACCGCACAAGCTATCCATTGTCCTTTACAAGCCTACAGAGAATATACATTGTTCGCAGCACACAAGGCCTCACTTCTAACTATGTAGGAAGATAATCTAGCCAATCACAGCAGCCGTTTTTCACATGGACTTAAGTCCTTGAATCAGGGCAGACATTTAAGACCCAGGTGGCATTGTTCAGTCCAACAAAACTGATGTCAGGTGTGGAAAGTCTTACATTTGTGCATCCACCAATAAACTGCAGTGATGCTACAGAATAGAAGCTTTTACGTTTAATGTTCTGAAGGGCCTGTGTTGGAATAATTGGGCACAGGAGCAATTAACACATGCTTCCAGTTAGTTGGAATAAATAGAAAGAAAAGTTGTGCATATTGATAGCAGTAAGAAAAGCTAAAGAGAAATTGAAACATCGTCAAAAAAGAAATAAAAATCCAAAGAAGACGATGTCATACCACTGGTCCCACTGAAAAGCAAATTCACCACAGGCAGTAAATATATATATATATATATATATATATATGTAGAGAGAGAGAGAGGGAAAATAAAAAAGCAACCCAGAAAGAGTAGATTACGATTGTATAAATATCCTTCTCCCTCTCGCTGTGTTCTTGGTTGAACTGTAACAGTTTGTCGTCCAGCTGTTTGATTTTTACTGCGTTAAGTATCATATCTGGACAAAGCTCTCATGAGACTCACGCAAGAAATTCACAGTTGCTGGAAGGGAGCAGCATTTTTAATAAAGCAGCGTTTCTTTTTTGCCTAGTGCCACTGGACGAGGTTACTCTCGTCCTCTGCATGCTCTCTCTCTCTCTCTCTTCAGCGCAGCACTGGGCTTGCAGGCTGTAAATCACAATTAGGGGGTTCATTAGATATGGCTGATTTATTAAGACCCGGGGCTTGTCTCTGGGCCTTTCAGCCATATATTAGCTGACTACAAGATCTCATACATAGTTATGAGACATGCTGTTTACTGTATGGCATATAGGGTCACATGCCAATAGACATTAATTATTGAGTAAGACTCCATAGGTTAAATTAATAGCATCCAGATGATAAATCATTTGCATTTGTGTATTTCTTCTTCAGTGATGCCTGTATGCAGCACTTTTTGACTGCATATCTAAACGTGTATCTTTTTATAACGACAAATTGGCAACAGCATCAAAAATCTGTCTCCATTATCAGCAAGTGATCCAGTATTTGAAAGGGAGCCAAGCATTTTGGAGCCTCATCCAAAGGCTTTAACAAACATACTCCAGAGCTGCTTGCCCTCTTAAACACAAGCACATAAATTTGGCCTGTGTTCATATCACAGTTACTTCACTCTTAAGTGTCCCTGGCCTACATAATGCAGCATTGTTTTCCCTGCAAATCAAAGTGCATTTATCGCACTACATATCAGCTTCCGTCAACAATTGTCTGTAAACACAGAACCCTGATAAGTTAGTGTAAACGCTCTGTCTAACTGTGCCATACGCTTACAAATTTACTAAATGCAAATTTCCTGACGTGCTATGCCTGCTCTGTAAGCACTGAATGACTGAGTTCAATAAAGTGCATTAACTTCAGAAATGCATTGCAAAAACATCCTGAAACTGCAATCAACAGCTTTTGATTTCCAAAATGGCCCTTCATGAACTGGGCCTGCATCCAAAATCATTCGTTTCTTTTTCTTTTCCCCTCTTTACGTCTTTCTGTCCAACATACCAGCATGCCTGCTTATCCCGTGGCACCTTATGGGCCAGATCATTGAACATCAAGGGAACTATTGAAATAGTTCTGGATTAGTTACAGCTTGAGCAGGTGAGCTCTGACTTGTTCAGACCTATTTATAGTGAAATCCTATTGTTAAGAATAGAGGCGGGTTTACAGACACAGAATAAATGGGAAGAAGAGATAGAGAGAGAGAGAGGAGCAGAGTCTGGACTGATTCAAAACCCTTCCTGTTCTTAATCTACACACTCATCTCACTAGATCAATTAGACAAAGCCTAATGACATATACTTGCCTGTAAAATGAAATAAAGATAAGCATCAGCAACAAATCTCCCTCAGGTGTGTTTGTGTGGGAGTTTAAAAGGAGCATTTTGAGAACTGAAGCTTCTTGTGAACTGTTTTGCTTATTTTGTTTATGCTACAATTTCCTCTCTATTTGGTTGTTTCTGTTGTCTTTATTGACCAAAAAGATAAAGTAAACTATAAGGCACAAAATCACCAAATCTTCCTACTCCAATAATCTGTTAGCTATTTTATGAGCAGAAAGTGTTTTTGTTTTGTTTGTTTAAAAAAAAAAGGCCAATCACAAGATCCCAAAGTCATTTAATCTGATAAATTAAGGGGCATATTTTCTTTTAAAAAAATGTCTTAATTCTTTATAATAAAAAATAAAAAAAAACTGCAAGTCAGCTTACTCATAATTTCATCACTAAATCCCACAGACACTCAGGTTTTGTGACTTTGTAGACACATACAAATGCATACATCAAATTATGCTAATGAAAGTATTCAAGCGCAAGCATGTATTCCCACACACACCGAACACTTTCTTCTTCTGACTCCTGGTACATGACTAATTGAGGGTGACAGAGAACAAAGGACAAGATTAGAGGATTTAGCGTATGACACACAGCCACAGGTCAGGAGGAGTTTAAGTCTCTAACTGTGATTACGGATGGGCTGGTGTCACCAAAGGATGCAGCCAGAGCCGACACCTCCACACCAGGCTGAACTGATCGGTTCAGTCCCAGTGGGTCAGGATCGCAGAGTAACTGAGTGAAAGTCAGAGACAGCAACCGACATGCCTTAAGGCACTGCAGTGAGGGCTTTACAGTAGAAAAGACGTTGAGTCTTTGGATGTGACAGTTCCAGTCTGAACAAGCCCGTGTTTGTTTAACAAGCGTTAAGATCTGGTCAGAACCAAGCCTTATTTTATTTTTGACAGACAAGACTATTATTTTAAGTCTTTGGGTGCTACAGTTAATTAAAAGTCTTTTAATTGTCTGAAATGTATGAAATATGAAAGTAGTTAAATGCATGAAATGTTCTTTCTATAAAGTTTGTATGTGTGAAGTAAGTGTAAGCTGTTGTATGAATTACCGCTCAGCTGCCCACTCGTTATCTTGTGAGCTTTGAGAAACATTGTGTCATTAGTTTTTCGTTGTCCAGCCTCTTTATCAGCGCGGCCTCTAATTGCTCAGCGGCACAGTTGATTTTGAAGCTAACCAGGAGCGATGTCATCCCTCTGCTCTCGCTACAATGGCGCTCATTGGATTAAGTTCGAGCAGGCTTTGTTAAAAGCTGGTGCAAATCTAATCAAGGAAGAGACCTCAATTATGCTAGCATGTACTTAAATGATCAGATCACTAAAAATGGAGGAGGGGGTCGGCCAGTGTTGGAATGCAATCAGCAGCCATTAAGGCCAGTTAATTTTAGCTGATGGCAGCTTTAAAATGAGATGCGGGATATTTACTGTAATGAGGATACTGTAATTATGAGGATGTGATGTTGTTGTTAGTGAGCTGCATTCAGGGTCAGTTAAATGGGAAGCTGACACAAGTCTCTTAGAAACAGGTGTTAGCATTTCAGGAGATCTATTGTTGCAGAGTTTGTCCTGTGCATCCAGACTGTCCTTCTTTCCACCTACACAGTCAACACTCCATTCAAACACAAGCTATTTGAAAGCCCACTGTTTTTAATGAAGTGCTGAAAGAAGCCAAACAGCTGAAAAAAAAGAAGAAAAAAAAAAGCCTCCTTCCAGCTACGGCATGTTGAAGAATGTGAAAAGGTGAAGAACCGTATTGTTTGGAGAGAATAATACTCTGGATCACCATGATCTTAGGACCAGGTGGCGTCCCCTGTAGCCCAGAGCACAACAGCTGAGATTGACCCTGGCCTCTGACCTCCAGCACCCATGACAGTTAAAACAGGAAGCTATTATCCTGGATGTCAGCGAGTCTGGTGGCATTCCTCAACAGGAGGCCTGAGGACTGAACAGATAGCAGTTGTCACCGAAGAAATGAGGAAAAAAAGACAGGCGCACATATATCACAGTGCACATGAGCGTAGTTGGAAGCACACTCGCAGAATACACACAAGCTGGGTTTCTGTCCAACTTTTTTACTGCCAGTTGTGAAAGCTGAGTGGAAACTTGCTCATACAATCACATAAAACCTTTGACACTTGTTTTTTTTTTTTTTTTTTCTTTTTTAATCTGTGAGGACATTCCTAAAACCCACTGAGTGAATAATGAAAGAGTTTCTTCATTTCGTAACAGTTTAGGACAAGGTTGTTGTTGAAATATTGTTGTTAAATATTGATGCAAAATGTTGTTGTCTCCATGAGCAGATGTTGCAACTTGTTTCCGCAAATGCGATGTCTGACTTTAAGTAAGGTTTATTTGCTAATGGAAGTGCATAAAGTTAGAGCTTTTCAATTATAGTAATATGTGTTGTGCTTTATTTCACGCAAACAGAAAGGCTCTATTGTTTATAGTCAGTCATCATTGTAGGTTGCAGATCAGAACAAGCTACCCCCCCAAAAAAATTTAAAGCGGCTGATTGCAAACAGAGTCCAGTGTCATAGCAAGGCAGAACTCGAGAAGCATTTACTCTCATTTCAACTCAACATTTTCCCTGCTCTCCTCCAGGTTTAGTCTTGCCAATCTGCCGTGTACTACAGTTGCCTGCACTGCCAACTCTTTCTCTTGGCCTGTGGTGTGTATTGTGTGCTCTCTCCAAAGCAAATTCTGTCCCTTTGAGCAGCTGACTATCACTCAGGGATCACATTCATTGATTAGTATGTTAAGTGAACGAAACACTAAACATGCATTATTAAGGATCTGAGACAGTCTGTTTTTTTATATACTTTGGTTGCAAATGACTGAGAAAAACAAAGTGATCATTTCAGGAAGTGATTAATCTCAGTTCAAGCACCCGAAAGTTTTGTTCTTTCAAATGAATCATTTGCAAATAACACAACACTTATTTGAAGGTTGCAATTTTTTTTTTTTAAAAGTGTGCGAGAAGTTACTCATACGTTGCAGTGACAGAAAACTGGAGATACCAGAATGATTCACTCTAGTCGGGGTGTTGACTGAAGGACGTCCCCTAATCGTAATTTATTCATGCATCACTCCTGCAATGCACTTACACTATGTCGGGTAGATGTTTCAGGGCAACTTTACATCTCCCTTCACACTCTCACCCGGTAGGTACAGTATATCTTACGTATATATAAATAAGTCTGTATATGTTACGTAAGACATTCAGGAGCAGCTGCACACACATAAAAAACACTTGTTGCACATACTCAGAACTGTCTGCTTTGTATCACATCACATGACATGATACTTCTGGGATGTACTTTAAATGACACTTCGAAAGATACACAATGAAAGTGTGTTTGAGATTTGACTCCAAAAATGACTTTTATTCACTAACAACTAAGAAGAAGCCATCTAAGAGGGAGTGATCCCATCCATTCCTCCCACCGCCACCACTGTCCACTGTTTTTCCTGTGCATCTTCCTATTCCATCATTTTTTCATTTAAAACCTTTCTAATACCCCAGTTCGTTTCCCAGCCAGAGACCTTTGTGCATGTCATACCTCTCACTCCTTTCATTTCCTTTCTGCTTCTATGTTGTCCAATAAAGGAGAAGATGCTTCTCATTAAAGTCGTTGCCAGTTGGACAAGACACACAAATAAGGATTAAAGAAGATCACAGGAGAAAGTCTGCTGAAGATCAGCAAAGATCTGAGCCCACAGTGCTGTAGAGGAGCTGACCAGCAGCCACCAGTTGATAACCAGTCACACTCTGAGGACGTGTGAATTATGCGATGGCCTCCATGCGGAGCAGAGTGTTGCTGAAAGAAATCATGTATTCCTTTGGCTGGAAAAATCAAAGGTTAAAGTATAGATCCATTGTGGGGCTGCTCTCCTCCTACACCTCCCTCCTTTCTCACTCTGCCTGCTCATCTAGCCTTATGCATTACCTCATCAGAGGAGGATCTGCCTAAAGCCGCAGCGGTCACACAACAGACAAAAGCGCTCATCTCCAGGAAGCCGCTGCCGCTGCCTGTGGTTTTGGAGAGAGGAGAAGAGAGGGGAAAAAGTGACTCAGCCCCACGGCTCCTTTCTTCTCTCTGCCGATTTAGGGATAAACGGAGGGATAAAGCACAGGGGGAGATAATATTTAGAGCAGGCCCCATTTCAAGGGCAATAGAAGAGAGAAAGTGGGGTATGAGCTTGGGTGGTTTGGGAAGTAGCCACAAGGGTCGGTCTATACTGTTACTGGCAGAGGGCCTCGCACCATGGACTTATGTGTAAGTGGGGAGGAACTGCTGCTGGCTTGGCCCTGCCTTAAAGCCTCGGCCGCTGCAGCTCCACGAGCCTCTTCAAAGCAAACCAGATGGGCCTCAGACTGGATGTTGATGAGGCATGAGTGTGCAAAACACAAACATGCATGCAAGCACAAACACAAATAAATTGATGCAGACGCAGCCTGACAAACAACTAAATGCATAACATACAAGCATATGTACTTGTCGTGATGCGCTGGTGAGCTGGCACGCATGAATGAATGCGGCAACTTGAAGCCTGGCTGAAGCAGATCCCTGAAGTTCATTTCTCTTTTCCCACCGCTAAATGAGTCCTGCACCGCAAACCTTCAAGGCATGCGGCCCGCTCCAGACCTAAGCGGACATTTCATATGTGTGGACAAATCAGATCAATTCACCAAATGTCCAAGCTCAAGGGGACATAATAGCTCACTGTTAACATACGGTTAAGTACTGAGAAACGATCCTAAATTTTGTCAGACGCTGCCCATTAACTGTAACACAGTGAAGTTCTCATACAAAGCTGGAGTAAAAAGGAACCGAGCAGAGAGGGGCATTGTTTTACGAGAGCCAAACCGGTAACCTCAGTGGGTTCATTAGCTCATTAGCTCATTAGCGTACCACAAATCATCCCAGCGGCTGCTTGCTGTCTGGTCACTTTTCTAACTCTTAGCAAATGACTGCTATTACAGCAACCATGTGTAACAACAGAGCTCCACAAATAGGGCTGTCATTTTGCATAAAGAAGCTGAATTCCTTTCCCAAAGTCACTATTTATTACAGCTTTTGCATTTCTTTTTTTTAACGTTACAATACTTGAGACTTGCAGGTTTAGCATTATTGCATATCTCAGATGAAAACATTTTATCTATAAATGCCATAACATGCAGACATTGTGTAAATTTAGGGCTAAATAATGTTAATGATTAAAAAAAAAGACAAAAATCTGGATCTAGTTCTCTACACTATGAAGATAACCAATAACCGCATTTGGCGAGCTATCTGGTGATGTCAGAGACACACCCTTTCCCTTCTGATGAAAGCCATTAGAAATTTACTGTAAGTTAAAGCCTTGACTATGTAAATCAGCCAGCACACATCACCCTCTTCCTTCCCAAAGTTCTGTGAAACAAAGATACCATAAATTCTTGCTGTCACGACAGGATTGGTACCCTATAAAGGCTGTAATTTTGTTAGGAGGGTCCACTTGTCATCTTACCGCTGTGTTATTAGATTTGAAAAGCAATTGCATGTTAAAAGACACAATAATGTGATTTCAAGTTTCAAGATGAACTGATGAAATTATGGGAGTTTGATGGAATTAAAAACGAGCCTAAGTGGTCAGGTTTTCCCTAATCTAGTCGCAATTACTTTCTTCAAATGTAGCCCAATTTGTTGACAAATTATATTCAGTGAAAGAATTTTTTTTAAAAAACAGTTATCATCCCATAGCCATTTATTTGCTCCCTGATTTGCCCTAGATAAGTATTTACCAACCTTTTCAGACTTATGATTTTGTGAATCAAAGTTATATTTAATTGCAACGTCTTGTCAAAGCTTTATCAGGGATCAGTCAAATCAGAGAGACTGTTCTTTCTTTTTTAATTGTGACGGATACTTTCAGAGAGACGAAAGCGTTAAAAACACCCAGTAATCCGTACGAAAAAACAGGAAACATGTTAAGAAATTCAGAAAAAGCAAAAAATTCTTGTTCATCATCAGAAACCCTGCTGATTTACCTTGTGACCCTTTAATGCCATCCCGACCTCCAGATTGGGAACCACGGCTCTATAGTGCGATTTGAGACAATTTACATGAGTCACAGATCATGTCTTTGAAACTGAGCTTCCTGACGACCAGCAGGACACAGATTATCTCTGACAACAAAACACTGGAGCTCCTCTGTCCTCTCTGGGAGCGAGATGCCAGTGAGAATCAAACCGGCCACTTGTTGACCTAGGAGTGACACAGCTCAAGGGCCACTACAGAGGGCTTTAATAAGTATTCTTAAACAGGGGGATTAGCCAGATGGTCAGATCACTCTTTTCTCCAACCTCTCCCATCTGTACATTTCATGTCTCCCGTCTCTGCTGAAACCATCGAGATCGGCCACTGCGACCTCACCAGCTTAATTTAGGCTAGTGTTACCTACAGCACTATTTGACTCCAGATATAATCTTTATTGCTCGCAGAGAGAAAGTCCATTAAAAGGCATACTGTAGGTCCCAGTGCTGAAAGGTTCCTGGAGTGATGCCTGTGAGAGCCTCTAAAAGCCCCCTTTCTTCACCCAAGTGAAAGCAGCTATTGAGGGTCCACAGGGCAGAACACTACCCGGAGTGGAGGTCTGCATTTGCTGTGAAACAAATCAAAAGCGTTCTGTATGTGCCGATGGAAGGGTGAGAGGTAGTGGGCATGCACAGAGTCAGATACAGTTTTGATAACATGGGCTAACACACACATACTGCACTTTGCACACTCCTCAGCTAACATACCCGCTGGTGCAAAACGTGGCGTGTTCAAACACCAGCGAGGGTTGCTCGGTTCTGCACCGCTGCAACAATGATGTGTTTTCTGTGAGAGCTTATTATCTGCCTTTTCATGGAAGCAATCATCCAAAGTGCCAAACAGCGGCACAAAAAAATGAAAAAAGCGAGCAGTGTTTGCGCACAAGGAAAGACTTGTCAGTAGTATCGGTCAGTGAAGAGAACTTACAGAAATAAGAGACTTCAGCTCCAACACCCTCTTCTCACTTGTGGATGAGTTTAAAATTCATGAACGTCACCTGGAAAAGAACAGCAAAGACAAAAAAAAAGCATTTTTATTTAATTACTGTGAATAGGATCACAACAGAAAAGCATATTTTTGTCATCACTGCAATCAATGACAGTTATGTCACCAAAATTACGAATAAATAATATTTTACCAGAAAAGAAATATGCTAAGACATAGGTGGAAGAAATTTTATGTGCTGCTGTACAAATCAGGACACATTTTAGTACACGCAAACCAGATTTTTCACACCGTGCCAACAAGCTGAGGTTTGACAAAGTATGAAAATTTGAATTGGAAGCTGTTCTTGGAGCTCAGTGAACACACTCGGCCCACCTGAGAGCCCTCTGTAGCGGATGTTCGAGACAGAACAGAGGTCCTGTGTGAAGGACACAGAGGATCAGTGTGTTTCTCTCACAGCACTTTCACTGCACAAACAACAGCACACACTCAGCCACGCAAAGGCTAACAAACGACAAACAGCATGATTCTTGTGCGCAGCTTTGAAGTTGAAAAATCTACCTTAACACAGTTAGTGATGCCTGATCATTTCTTTCAAAAATTGATTACATTTAGAACAGGAAAGAAATTTTCTCTCATCAGATAGACGTCGTGCCATTTTTGGGCTGCCTGGCTTCATCAGACCACTCTGACTCTGAAAGCCAACTGGGGGTCAACCTTATTATGGCTTCACACACACACAAGCGCTCACAACAAACAGCCATTTGCTAAACCTGGGGTCACAGAAAACAAATAATAGCATCAAAGGGGTCAAACTGCGGCTGGAGTGCTTTGAAGGTACCGTGATCAGGATGGGACGGCCCTGACTGGGCTCCAAATTGAGAGAGGATGGTAGATAGTCTTAATTGAGAGTGGGAGGTTGCTAATTAAAGAAAGACGTGAACTGAGTGAGAAAAGACTTAAAGAAAGAGCCTGCGCTCACAAGAGACGAGCAACAAAACACACCGCAGCAGCGTTTCTTTGACACTAACGCAGCATCTAAGTTGTACAAAGAGGGCAAAACAAACACGCCTTTGATTCTACAATTTGAGGCTAATTGAGAACAATGAAGAAAAAAGCAAACACTGGGTATGTATGATCTTTTATTCATGTCTTTAATCAAGCAAATGATTTTCTCTTGGATGCATTTTTCTCTCAGGGCACAATTAGGAGCAATTCTGACCAGAGCAGCTCAAAGGCTTGTACACTAAGAAGATCTGATAATAATAATGATAACAAATAATCAGCAAAAACACACTTCAGTGAAACACTGCGAACACTTCACTAAGAAGCAGCTCCCTTTCTCTCCCTCTCTCTCTCCAACTAAATTTGAAAGGCCAACGATTCAAAATGCCACCTTTTCGATCAAGTGACTGCGAGCTGGATTCCCCTGAGCAGCGTTCACACTCTGTGGCTCTTGCTGACCCGTCTGAACACGTTCCAGATGTCTGCAAAACCAGTTATTCTGTTTCCTCTCCTTCTTTTTAACCACCTCTCTCCCTCTCTCTCTCCCTCTCTCTCTCTCTCCCTCTCTCTCCCCTCCATTCCTCCGCTCCACACGCCCTGCCACTCATCTGCAGATGGCAGATCCGACACCTGGAGGATGCTGGGTAATCAGAGAGACAGCTGGCTGCCCAGTAGAGGAGAGCTACCCCAACACACACACACACACACACACACACACACATACATTCAGCAAAAGCCTTGCATTCAAGGATACTTTTGTGTCACACTGGTATGCATGTATTTTGCACACAGCCTGAGAGATTTGTGCATATACTGACATGTACATGTATGTAAATACTCATTATACTATAACAGTAATTTACTGTGTACAGGAGTTTGCAGGAGTGGGATCGTGTCACTGAGGATGTGTGTAGTGCAGTTTGAGTATAGTTTCCAGTGCCTGCTCTCGTAGATTTTCAAGCTCCTGCATGTGCATATTAACCCTCTGTGTTCTGCAACATCAATACATAAGAGATTAAAAGACAATGCAATGTATAGAGTAGGGTTGGAAATATTATTATGTTTTAGCTTAATCTTGTAACAATGTGGTCATGTTGTGATATTTTTTTCCAAAACTATGTTCACATTCATGACTTGACAACAAGGCAAGACCTAAACACTTTGCTTTACACACAAAAAAAATATTTTCTTTTGCAAAACACTATTATAAAGTTTGTTGAATTGAATCACTGTTATCAATTCAATCTCTCTTGCAGTTAGTTCAAATAATATTTACAAACAGGAGCCTGCACACTTAGTTTACTTAAATAATTTTTCTGTATTCATTCCAATATCATAATTTTAGCCGTGCTTGTCCCTACAACAATGCAATTTCACGAGTCTAAAGATTAAAAAGAGATGGACTTCTGAACTGGTCACTGCAACCGGTCAACATTCAAACAGAGCAACAGAGTCCAGGTAGCACACAATATCCCAGGCATAAATCCCACATTAAAAATTCCTAATTGTTTTTGTGTTTCTTTTATTTTTTTTTTTTTGACTCCTTCTCCTGTTGTAGCACCCTGACTTGCCCAACTATTGCTCCTCTCCTCCACCTCTGAGGAGGGGTGGGGGGCTGACATAGGAGAACCAGGCTATAAAGCCATTCTAGGCTCCTCTTGACAACTGTGGGAAGTAACAGCTACCTTTTTGGCCCACTGTCCAACAGCTGTAAAATGGCACATGTTACCCTACCGTTGAGCCAGCTGCAAAAAAAAAAAAAAAAAAAAAAGCACCTGTCTGGAAAAGAAACTTAGAACAGCAAAATGCCAGAGATTTGCTTTTGGAAAAGAAAAGCTGTGACATCCCAGTACTACAGATAGTAAGAAGAGAGGTGAGCGATAGTGTGCATGACAACAAGATACACTGTATTATGTTCCCAGTGAGGCCTGCACCTGCACAATGAATGCATGCATTCACGCAACAAAATATGCACAGTCCCAAATGTTGTCTTGTTGCAGCTGTCAATGCCACTTGTGCAGACGCGGACACACTGGAGTAAGAACAATGGAACTCTATTAGACAGAAGCTCTCTCAATGAGCTTAGCTCCACATGGGGCTCTGTGCTGCCACTTCCATGTCTGCACCATAGGAAACAGAGTATGGCTCCAACTAATCATATGGGCAATTAAACCAAAATGAGCTTCACTTGACCCATAAATGATGAGCTTGTAGCACACGCTGACTCTCAGACGACTGCTCGCCATGTTGTTCTAATGTTTGTGTGATTATTTCTCTGTATTCTTACTCATGGCCTGTAAATAAGCAACTTATCTTCCTATTAACACTGAACTCCTAATTTACCGCATTTCACACTCTGAAACTGTGACTTGTCAAACTTCTAAGGTTTTAGGCCAAGGCTTGCACCTTAATACCTGTTACTGGATCTTAGCTTTCTCTGAAAGAAAATATGTTTATATGCAAAATAATTTGCTTCATCAAATACATTTTGAGGAAAAGTGCTCAAAGATTCCATTTATTGGCACTGTTGTGTTCCCATCTTTGATAAGTGACATCCTGAATGCTGGAGGCATGTTTAAAACAAACTAGTTTGCACAACATGCTGTCCGAGCATGTCTGAAAGCAAAAGTGCTTATTGTTATTCTGATCAAACGAATCAAATCGAGCCTCCTCCTAAGCTCAGCACGTACCGTCATTTTAAAAAATGGGTGTGACTGTCAGGTTGTCACTTTGGAAAAAAGTGCAAGACTTCTTAGAATTGCTGGACACATGCTGACCCCCTTTATACAACATAGATGCAGTAGGTTAGCTGGTTGGGGTTACAAGCAAGGACTCTGACAAAGCATCTGGCATTCCATGTGTGCATTAGGTTTAGGCTGTTAAAACACTTGGTTAAGATGAGGGAAAGATAATGTTTTGTGATTATGTTTGTAAAAAAAAAAAAAAAAACAGGGTTGAAGATGCATGTGGGTGGGCAAACTGCTACAGAATAAAAGGGGAACAAGGGAAGGGGATGTTTGCATGAATGAAAAGCCTTTGTGTTCCCTTCACAAAACACCTAGGTGAACATTACAGAAGCTTAAGTGACAACATGTATTCTCTCGCAAGTCGCTGTTAACATGAAATATTGCTGAAGTAAAGGGTGAGAGGGAGGGAGAGGGATGGTAGGGGCAAGCGCCGGCACATACATCTAAACCTCACCCCTCTGCTCGCTACCCTTAGGAGATTACATTATGGTGCTCACCATTGTCCCAGTTGTTCAAGACAAAGCCTGTTCCACTGTGCAAACAGCGCGCCTTGGAAAGATTGTAAAAACAAGAGGTGAATGTCAAAGGCAAAAGTGAATAGGATCTCTCCCTTCTTTTGTCAAGCTGGTGAGGTATGCACAAACACATCGCTGCGTGACAGAGAAGAAAGGAGGGCCTTGTGAAGGAAGGAGCCGGAAAAAGTTGGAGCGTCTTCGCATGAAAAGGCCAATACCGTGAGAAGTTGCCTGCCTGACTCCTGGGTCTATAGAAAAACCCCTCCACAAGTATTTGGATGAAAGACCCCCAAAACACAGAAGGCGTTATGCTAAAGACAAAACACAAGGCCTGGAATGATGACCTATGGCTGCCAAGAACATAAAGGTTGCAAAACGGTGTCCAAAAGAATAAAAAAAGAAAAGAGGGGGGGGGAAAAACAATAGAACAAAATAACATATTCATCAAGAAAATACATTTTCTTCATTAACTGCAAAGTGATATCAGATGTATGAAGAGCAGCCAACCTCTGCTGGGCTTCCACTGTCCCAGCCTAAAGTCAACCTTGTCACGACCCAAACAAGGCTTTAACTGTCAGGGGCAATTAATGAGGGCGACCTCAGCTCCCTCTAATTTACAAGGCCAGCGCCAGCCTGTAATTAATTGCTGCGTGCATAAATGTAAATGAGTCCACTGGGGAAGCAGAGAGAGAAGGGAAAAAAAACGGCTGTCAGGCCAATATTCCAGCAGGGAGCAATCTGCGAGAGAGGGAAATGATTTAGAGGACAGCGCACAAATCTGCTGCTCCGTAAAACACGGAGAAGCTGAATGTGAGAGGAGACTTGTTGAGATGGAGGAGGTGGTCGTCAGGAACAGTTAAAAAAACCAATTGAAAAAAATGTGGTGGCAATAAATATCAACTGTTTTATTTCAATCTTCTCCTCCCCCGTATGTCTGCAATTTGTATTCATAAGAGAAATGAAACGTACCGTTTATCTCATCTGCCAGAACCAAACTCCCATGTCCAACGCTGCTCTTACTTGTTACGTTGTGGTGACATGTTTTTCTTAGGAATTAATGTACATACTTCATATAAGCAAACATTTATTGAGGGTGAAGTCTTCTTCACTTTGTTTTTCCACTGTTTTGTGCATTTTTTTTCTCTGTGTTGGTAGCTGAAGCAGACTTCTTGCCTGCTAAATGTCCGTAAAGCTCAATCCAAGAGAGTGATTACTTAACTAACAATTATTGATCTGATATCCACTCATCTGCATTTCTCAGTACTTTGTCATTTTATGATGCTACTCACATTTTGCGGCATTTTTTAATCTACAGTTGTTAATCATCAAAGCTCTTTTTTTCTTTACTCAAATAATCCTGGGAAAGTTGATGGATTTACACATGCACACACACATTTGCAGCTGTCCCAATACAGCCCTGTGGGAAGCAGAAACACCATCACAGGTGGAACTAAGCAATTCAGCAGATTTTAATTAAATGAATCAAGTAGTGACAAGAAAATGTAATAACCATTATATACATTTGGCAAATAATAACTTGAGATTTGTCGGATATTTTGTTCTCTTTAAGCTGATACACTCCCTCGATCAGTCACCATCATTATCTTGTGCCTTATCCTCCAGCAAGAGTCATGGAGCTGCACAATTACAAAGAGGTAAACTCAAAGAGAGGCAGGCAGAAGAAATGTGTAATCATTTATGATGACTACAATAGCAGCTGTCATTCATAAATCTTGTGCACAAAGGGCCTCCTCTTAAGTCTCTTTGTGTGCAGCAAGAACAAACAGGTACAGAGCATTGTCCATAAAAACCTGCTCAAATGTGAGGAAAACACACGTGAAATCCACAAAGTGTGGGTCAAAGCAGTGACACTTAAAGACATAGGCATACACGCACGCTTGGAGGGCCCCGCAGCAGCCACAATAGCGTCTTTATGACATAAGCTCCTTTTCACTACAGTGCTTTACAAAGGCAAATGAGATTTTTCCTATAGCAGGCCTCCAGCAATAACAATTGACATCACAGGCCAGCCTACGTATGTTTCCCATATTTAACAGGGAGACACAGTGTAAGCTCCTTGAGAATGAGACTAAACAGCTTGCTGAGACAGCAGTTTTCCCTCCTGCTATGGCAGGAACCATCGACGTGAGGGACCGTGGCAATAGGCCATTTTATTTGGTTACAAACCGGCTACGAGCCAAGACAAATTAACTACCTCTAACAATATAGTAGTGCAATTGGCCTGATTGGTTGTTTCCAACGCAGAATCATTTCAGACTGAGCAATAAAACAAGATTTGTTCCGAAAATGTGCCATTGATGTTATATGCACAACAAAAAATGCACAACAGGTGGGCCCCATGAAGTGTTTGTGATTCTCTGCAGACGGCTCACACCTCACAGTGCCGCTGCTGCTGCTGCTGCTGCTACCGTTAAGCATATCTTGTGTTCTTCTTGTGTGTGAACCCCTCTGGTGCAAATGTCAGCAGGCCACGATACCGCTGTCTGTCCGACCATCTAAAGCGTGTTGGACTACGAGGAGGAAACCTGAGGTCTGAGCCCAGTCAGCTCGATATCCGAGCCAGCGCCACTCCTCTGCACACCCCGTCACCACTGAGCAGAACACGCCACACTTCTGCTAATCCAACAGCATGTACAGAACATCGTATGCTATACGCAAATGAGCTCGAGCCAGGAGCTTGCCAGGAGTATGTCATTTATGAAAGCGTTCATGACACGAGGAATGAAGCTGATGTGTGTGTCTCATGAGGACAGGCCGCTGTCAGAGCCCTCCATAAAGAGCTACTTTTCTATTCTGAGCCAAACAGTCGATATCCAGCCTCATTCTCTCTTTCTCTTTTTTCTTCTCTGTTGTCTCCCTCTCTCCACTGTGAGCCCAAACATTCACCACCATCTCATGATGACAACGGCTCGATTAAAGACTTCTTTACGGCCTGGAAACCATGGTAACGCCCTGCGTAGACAAGCTGGCTGCCGACCAATTGGATCAGGGCCTTGGCTCGGTGGGTGGGACCATGTTATCCTGGCCCTCACTACTTTACCACAGGATCATTTCAGAGGCCTCGCACCCCGAACCCTGCTACCACGCCCCATTACTCCAAACCACTACGAGTGGCAAAGTGAAGGTTACCCAGCCTGCTTTTAGAGCCGGGCGATGCTTCTATAGATGGGAGGAACAGGAAAGCAACAAACTATAAAAGCAATGTAAACATGAGCTCGCACTTGATCTCCATCAACTATGTTTGCAGCTGACCTCTGCTCAAGCTTTAAAGAAATTACTATCTCTTTCCGTGTGTTTGGACAGGTGAGATCAATGCCATGAGCTTGGTTTTGCACCAAACAACAACAGATTCCTGAAAACTTTGATTTCCTTTCAAGAAGACTTTGGTGTTAAGAGTGAAAATTTTATTGTTAGTACTATAATTTAACTGGCATGGACAGAGGCTGAATTATGAGTAGAGTCAAAATCATGCCTGGAGATTACTGAATTCTTTGAAAATGTCATCAGATTTTCAATTCAATAACTCATGACTGTGCAAACAGGCAATAAAACGGCACCTAGATGGAATTTATAAAGCATGCCTTTCACGAAAAGAATAACATTCCTTAAGGCAGCAGCTAATGTATATACTACACCTTTGACCAGAATGCAAATTATCTTAAACACAGTCAGAAATTTAAAGGAGCGTTCCATCTTGTCATAATAAGATAATGGGCAGGAGGAGTTTATTCAAGCCTAAGAAAATGGTTTGAAAACTGAAAATGGATACATGATGATTGAAAGCTGTGAGCATTTACCGGGGTTTCTTGATGACTGGGAAACATAGGCTCGGCTCCAGCATTTCTGGAGCTACACCAAAACTAAAAACTTAAAGTCAGGATATCTGAACTCCTTCAATTTCAGTTTGTACAATTTGTTTTCTAATGTGCCTTTCACACCTCCCTGTTCTACACTGATTCACTAAATTGTTGGAGTACTCCTTTATGTAGTACTGTGGCATGTGTTATTTCATTATGCTTCCATTTTGTAAACTGAATCAAAGTGTGATACTTGTCTCCCCGACAATTGTCACTGTGAAGGCTACAAACCCTGTTTTTCTTATCCAGGCCTATATTTTCCAAATACCACCCAAATACTTCCAATTACCGTCTAACCTTGTTTACCCAATGCACCAATGTCAGGTAGGTTAATAAATTAAACGAGTAAAAGTAAATTCCCCTTTTATGGTTTTGACTAAAGAAAGAAGATTAGATGTGAGTCTGCCTGTTTTTTTCAGTGTTTTAAGTGTTGTGTGCCTTAGAATGTGTGTGTGTATGCAGTCGAGTATAAAATGCACGTGTGTCTGCACTGTCCTCGCCAAGGTACACATGCACAGTAGCCTGTGGTTCTGTTTTGTCAGTCGGAGCAGCATTTGCCACTTTCAGCAGCTCCCTCAAAACGATTTCAGAAAGGCTCACGGGAGCAGCACAGGAGGCCTTTTTTCCTCGCCACAAACATTTCAGCACGTTTCCTTTTTCTTTTCCATCCTTGGACAGGCAAACTCACAAAGCCAGTGCAGAATGAAACCTGCAACGTCGTGCTATGGCAGCTCTGGTAGTGACTTGTGCTCAAAAATCAGCAGATAAAGCAAAAAATCAGCAAACAAATTCATGGGTACAGCACCTGGGACTGAGCCGTGCAACATCACCAGCAGGGTTTCATCAAAAGCTCGTGCAAATAATTTCTTTTGTTTGTTTTAACCTGCAGGGAGTGCCAGAGGGGTGGGGTTTGTGTGTCATAACAATTCAGAAACAGCCAGCTCGGCAATCAATTACACAAAAGATGAGTAAATGTATCTTCAAACACTTCTGTTCGATTGTCAAAACTTTCCAGCGGTTGTACTGTCTTACATCTAGCCGCACCCATTTGGTTTGTGAGCAGCATAGAACTACAAGATGTTTGCTAATAACACCCATTCTCACATATTGACTCTGCATTATACTAAGTACACTGTAGTTAAGAGTATCACCTATTTAATTTATGAGTCAGTGTTCAAATAATTCCTGATAAACTTTCCTGTTGAGTGATAGAACTTTTCTGTAGAATTAAGAAAAAAAAATCCCAGGAAATAAATCACCATTTAGGAGTTTAGATAATCCAGAGAGCGTAACTTCTTAATCCCAACCCACAAAATTAGCAGAGGATAATCGCTCCTTTACAAAGAGTTGATGAATTATACACTTGGATCAAACTGTGGGGAAAATAAACGATGTTCACCCCACAACCCTTCGACACAAATACTCAAAGCAAAGACAATTGCTCACAGACAGACCATCACCAACAGCGTTTTCCCTCTTGTCGTATGAGTCTCATGTCAGGATAAAATAAGCAGTGCTCCACTCAGTTGTGTTATATGATATGACAGCATTTTGCTTTAGTCAAAGGGGAGGCTGTTTTTTTTTTCTGTCTATCTGACATAAAAATGACTATAGCTACGGCAAATGATAAGGATTTCAGTCTGAGGTGGGAGTCACGGCTGTCTACTGATCCTGACCGACAGTCTAAGATCATCTGTCATGTCAACCAACATTTGATTTGGGAGTTTTTTATGCCTTCAGTTGGATGTGTTAAATTTAACCCAAGAGGAAAAGGAGGGGGAAAAAGACAGACTGAATGAAAAAGTGCGAGAGACCAAAGCAAAGTGGATGGAAGAGGAAGGACTGAAAACCTCCTGGACATGGACACATGCTCGTATGTGATTTCCCTTTTCTGTAAAATCATCAGGAGCAGTGTAATTGCCAAAGCATCTGCTGCCGCTGCTGCAATCCAAGGCCACGACGGCTGACTGACAGATAAAGACCCACTGGAGCACTTGCGTCAGTCACCTGGTCACCCTCAAGTCTTGTTAGAAATACAAAAACTCTGCAATCTGATTGGCTGGATCAAAGAGACTGACCACAACACTTTAATCCTGTAATTTATATCCATGAATTAACAGAGAATTAACTGTGGCAGACAATTTTCCAGGACTCCTTTTTTTTTCAACATTTCCTTTTGGCGGATGGGTCTGGATAAGCTTAGGGAGACGGTCAAGTGCGGCAGAGAAGAAGAAAGGTTGAATTATGTCTTTACAATGAGTCGGCCTCCTCAAAGTGAAACAATAAAGTTACAGTGATGGGATTTACATAACCAAGCAGCAATGAATAATAACTTGTGAGACTAATCGTTTTTGCATGCAACATAAGAGAATATAAAGATTTTTTTTTTCTTTTTTAAATGTTCTGTGGAGGAAATAATTAGACAACGTTCACTATTCAGATTGAGAAAAGAGTGCTGACATGTTGTCAACCAGGAGTTAAAACTATCAGCATCTGACTGTGTTGGTTTTTTATGTTTGGAAGATCACATAAAATAAGTTTTTTGACTTTTTCATTGCTTTCAGTCTTAATTTCCAACCAAACTGAGTTCTGTTTTCACATCTTTTTTGGAAAGTAATTAATAACTGCTTTTTGGGACATTCGTCACAGTCGTTAGATTGAGGTAAAATTCTTAATGTTTCAAATACGGGAAGACTTTAACGTGACCACGTACAAAAAGCAGCATATTTCATTTTCCTTCCCGTCATTTTTTTCTTTCACAAGTGCTTCACAATGATAGTTGCTTTCTCTAAAGATGCATAAACAAACCTTGACCTGGCAAAAACGCTTCAGCATTAAAGGAAAATTCCACCCCGTGCTGCCTTGTATGTGCATATACCATGAGCTGGATTTCTACAGTGCCTTCCAGGATTTTTTTATATATATTTTTTATGTTAGTTGAATTAATAAATTCCAAGAATGACTTTCAACAGCATAGAGAAATGTCAGCTTTTGGTTTTAGAGAGCATGATGATGAATTTTTCCACTTGAGAGAAGGCAAGAGAGCAGAGAGACCGATGCTGCAGGTTGTCATGCCAAGTAGTTCAGAAAACAGAAAAAAGCAACATTACAAATGACTTTCATTGCAGATAATCACGGTATAAGAAAAAAAAATTAAGTGGTTTAAGTTTAATGTGAATTCAAGCCACCCCTTGTTATTTTTCTCTCCAGGCAGGACGCCAGGTTTGTGTCTGTGTTAACAGTGAGGCGGTCATTTGTCAAAGGCCCTTGTGTAAATCATACATTTATAAATCTTACTCAATCCTTTGCAGGTACATAATAGCCATTGTTAATGTTGCAGTCATCAGAAGACACACACCCTTGTACACAAAGAAAGAAAAGAGAGAGAAAACAGCCGAAGAAGAGGATGAACTTAATGAACTTGAGCTGCTCTGTGCATCAAGACGCCAAAAAATTTAGAGCGGCTGTGAACCTGGGAAGACTCTACAACGCTAAACAAAGACTAAATACGGAATGTAATGATGTGACATGAAAAGGAAGGAAGAAAGTGTGGAGGGGCTGTTGTTGTCATTAGGAGCTGGTGTGTCAAGTAAGCTCTCATTCTGAGCTTTGTAATTGGATGGTGGGGAGCAGGTGCTGGAGAATTTGCAGGAGAAAGGAAAGGTTACCCCGAGCACCAAAAAAAAAGAGGACAGAGGAGAATCGAGATGGCGCCCCGTTATTTTCCGCTCTGAGGGAAAATGAGGAAGCTGTTTCCAAGGTTATGTGCTGGTGGAGAACAGTGAAGGGATCCACAGAGCAGGACGTCCACACAGCAGGGCACACACTCCCACAGAAACGCACACATGCAGGCTCCTGCTTGAATGTATGTACTGTATAACACAGGCCGCCCAGTACACTCACTCATGACAAGGGCGTACCTAAAGACACACACAGAAATGCTTTCACAGGGCACACACCTAATGCACAAGGGCATGCATGCATATATGCGTGGCTGATGCACGCACTCACATGGCACATGCAAAGACATAAAAGTCAGTGGAAATATACATGAGCACAATTAGTCACACATTAGTCAGATTTCTTTGATGACATTCACAGAAACACAAAAGATGTCCACAAACACATGCATAAATACAAGCACACATACATACTGTAAGTACAAACACACCTAAGCTTGCATTGTGGTTGAGAAACTTGTGGGCATCTGCCAGCATGCTTTAAGTGCTCATTCTCTGGGGCCCCAACCTTTCTTTTCAGCAGCAACACTGCAATTTGGGTGTGCCGTTGGGCCAGAGATAAGTATAGGCTGACTAATATGCACTTAGGACCCAGGGAGAAATACTTAGGGCTAAATGTTTAATTTGTGTTTGTACAACACATGTCCAATTTGGGGGCTGGTGTCTTTTTCAAAGAGCCCGACAACAAATAATTAGGACTCTCCGGATTGGCCACAAGCTTAAAATGTTGGAGCGACGGTTTTCCGATGAAGGTGAATGACATCCTCAAAAAGATAGCATATGGAAACACTTAAATGTGCAACACCGTGGTCAGATGGAAGATACATGTTTTGCTCAACATGCAGGGTAAATAAAATAACAGTGCTGCTATGGGGGTTTGGTGCATCCTAAAAACGCAGATCACATCAGGGTTCTTTTTCCCATCAGAGTGTAGTGAGTATCTGAGGAAGGCCAAATTCAGTCTCAATATCCAGAACATTTGTCCTCTTTCTTCTTTTAAATTTCTTTCCCCACCACTGTCAGATCTCTTAGTCTCTACTGTTTTTCTACCACTGAAGAGTCCCTGTGCATCAGTCTGCAGCAAAAGGCCTCTCAGAGTCCCATGAAATACATGTGGCATATTAAATAACATGTGAGCGATGGCTACATTTCCAAGTATAAGAATTAGATCCTGAGGTTAGAACTGCATTGCTCTACATTAACGCCAGTGTTCGCATTTTCAGAGACTTAACATTGAGGCAAAGAAAGACAAATTAAATTTCATATTTTCAGAGCAAAATTTATTTTAAAGATAAATGTCTTGTAATGATTTTTATTAAGAGATAAACTTTGGTTTGATGCTGCAGAAGAATGAGGGAGGGAAGTTATCGGAAAATGTAATTGACTACATCAAATGAGACAATCCTAAAATTAAATAAAACCATTATAAGTGAGGAGACAGGCCTAAAAATGAAGATGCATTTTAGTCTTAACTGAGAAGATAAATTTGTGGGATTTAAATGCACAAAATGACATTTAATCACATTCGCCCTGTCATTTATTTTAATTTATTTTATATCACAGGTGGCGATTAATTAGGATTTTTCCCAGATGTGATGGGCATTTTACGCACGGTTCAGAATAGTGATTTCATGCTGCTGACAGAAGAGTAATGGAGCACACAGTGACCGGCCGCTGCATGCAGGCTTGTCCGCCTGTTGTCAGCGCTGATTCCCACAGAAGAAGAAGAGGAGGAGAAGAAAAAGAAAAAAGAAAAGCTGCAGGTCTCCCCCAGACAGCGGGGAGAGCGCAGCCATGCAGCCCGGGACAATGTGCTGAATTGGCAGCCTATATATAAGTCTGCCATTTGGACACTCTAATGCCACTTTACCTTATGAGGGAACTTCAACCCGCAGCACCTGCTCAAAACAAAATGCCATAGGAGATCAACTTCAGCGACCCCCCTGCTCGGATTGTTTTTCAGACAGACACTCTCACTTACAAGACACAGAGGGGGGAGGAAGGGGGAGGTGGTCTATAAATTGTTCTGCCAGAGTCCAAACAATTAAACAACTTGTTGGAAATTGTGATTTACTGCGCAGGCCGCTGTGGGCATGCCCAAACTGGCAACTGGAGAATCTGTCAAGTCGGGCAATTATAACTCTGAATAGAGGAGTGATTTGATGTGCAAACAAAAACGTGGATGCGTAAAACAATTAAAGCAGATGCTGGGAAATTGCGCATTCACAGCAAACTGCCAAAGTGATTAAAATGTAGTGGTTTCAGTTATTTACAAATCAGTGGAACACTTATCCGGACTTTGCGTTTCCTCTTTAGCGGTTTTTCAGACTCGCTTTTTTTTTTTTTTTTTTTTGTCAAGCATATGTGATCTTTCTCTGAGTGTTTCTCTAAACGCTTCTTATCTGCAGCCGAGCAGAGGCTTATCTCGGAGGTGTAGCGTGGCTCTGAATATTGGGAACACCCTGAAGTGACTTTATCGGTGCTCTCCAGGCCGCCGCCGTGCGCCTTGTCCTCCGGTACCCCCTGTCTCATCCTCAGTGTGAACCCACGCAGGACAAACTTTCACACAGGAGACAAAAAAAAACCCCGCTGCCTGTCCGAGCACCAGGCTCCTCACCGCGGATTAGAAACCGTCCCTGCCCCGCATGGCTCAAGTTCACACACCCGCAATTAACTTCACACATAAGCAGCGCTGTCACTCTATCAGCCTGTGTAGCTGTCAAGTGAAATGGACACTTGTTTTATCGCCAAGAAACTTCAGACACACGGTGCAAACATTCAACCTGATATAAAGAGAATCGTGTAGGAGGGAGGAAAAAAAGACACTTACTGACTAATTTCTCAACCCTCTCGCCGTGCTGGGACACTGTCCTGTTTTCTCCCGGTATTGTCTCTCAATGGATCCGTGTTTCGGGCTCCGGGTCTATTTTAATTTATGACTCACGCATTCTTCTAGGGTCAGTCGCCGTGACCTCCAAGTTAACTTGGGCCCGAAAGACGGCACTCTTTGCCCAGCTTTCCTCTCCTCTGCGCTCTGTTTCTCTGTATTGTAGTCCAGTACATGTGCAGCGTGGAGATGCAGAGTACCGGAGTTTCGCTTCGGGCTGAAATGTGCACTGTGGAGGTGCAGCGCAGACGGGGACGCGCATGAGGACCACAGAGGTCCGGCAGAGCGCGACACGATTCTGGACAGAAGGCTACCGCTGTGTGGCCGCAGAGGAAACTACTGAAAGTTTGCACCCACAGACTGCACAGGGTCTGAGTGATGAGACGACTTGAGGAGTCTTTTGTTTCCTTGAAACTAAACTCCAAGCTTGTGCTTTAAAATTCAAGTTCAGGGCTGTTAGAAAGTTTTTAATTTGCTTTTAGTGATTTTTAGGCAAAGCTGTTTTTGCACACAATCTTTCTAAATGTCTCTTAATGACTTCTGTACCTATAAAAACATTTTCTGAGGTTAAAGAACCACTCACCCACTTTTGTTATTAGTGCATGACAGTGATGGAGTGGAGGGTGAAGTTTAGGCTCTGCTTTTCTTGTTCAATATAAGTGGATCTTTCATATTTGAAATTAACCTTGAATACTTTTAATTTGGATTAAACAAATTACACCGAGCAAAAGAGATGGAAATGCACTGACTGACACATGTTTGGAAATCAGATTTGTGTGCGTGTTTGTGTAGCTCAGTGAAAGAGGGCACGTTTATTGGTATGATTTGGGGGTTTTTTTGTTTTTTGTTTTTTGTTTGGGACGAAAGTGGCGCAAATTAGCAACTTTTTGGGAAGTTTAAATAAACATGTCGCTAAGTTTGAGGCTGGTTTCACAACCACGATGTTTGGGTGTGTTTATTATAAACGTAATGATGGTCATTATAAGAGAAAATAAACATTATTTTTAATAATTTGTAATTGTGTCACAGAGTACGACTAATAAATACATACCTATAACAGATCACACATCCATTATAGTGGTTATTATAAATAGTTATTGCTTTATATAAACTTATTTTAACAAAATTGCAGTGGCCTGGTCAAATTATATGTGAGTTACAATAATGGTAAATTATTCTGCAGATGAGGGTATTTTTGACTGTTTTTCCCTATAATACTCTCACACAAAACTTCCCTAAAACATTGTCCTGTGAGTTACTTTGTCGGGTCATGTAGGGTTGACTGAGCCTAATCACGGTTCAGCAGCAGGTTTAAAGAGTGATGCCGCCCGAATCTGCTGCTGTCATCGCTGTTTGTTGTGGAGCACAGACAGGCCGAGTGCGCAAAGACTTTTCAAAACAAGCAGCCCAGAGGACGCGCCGGTCCCGGAGCTGCCGTCCACACTGATGCAACAGGACTCTTCTTACCTGCATTCACTTATTTGACATGCGCTGCGTGCTTCTTGCAAGCTGGAAGGTTGTTATGGCTGATGATAGGAGAGTTTCGGCGCTGAGACGAAACAGGAGTCAGTTCAAACAGCCTTCAAATCCCGTGCGTAAAGTCACCATTGCTGGAGCGTGTCGGGGACTTTGGTAACTCCTCTGTTTGCGCTCCGCCGAGGATCGCAAAGTAAAAGAAAACACTTCGGCGTCGTTGTCAGAAGTGACACTGAGCCCGTGTAGCTGGCATTCGGAGGATTTTCAAAAAGTATTTTAGGTTATTTCCCGTCCGGCACTATGTGGAGGTTAAGTGAGAGTGCTGGGCACTGTCGGGTAAAGAGGCAGAGGCAGGATAACCCCTCCTCTCTCTCCCTCTCTCTCGCTCTCTCTCTCCCTCTCTCTCCCTCTCTGGAGGCTATTTATCTGTTTCTATCCCTCTGTCTCACTTTCTTTGTGTACATTGTTTCATGAAATGTAAAACATCTTATACATTCGTGCTTTTTTCGAACTTTTCTTCCTCTTCTCCTCCTCCTCCTCCCTCCATGTGCTCGTGTGTGAAGGCGCGTACTGGTCACCTGCTGATCAGCTCCATTAGAAACGGATTTGTGCTTTGATTCCCTTGATTTAACTGTGGACTTTTTTTCCTTTTTGGTTTGCGTGTCAGAAATTACCCAAAACTAGAAAACACACAAATAATGATGTGTGCAGATTCGTGTTCTAGACCGATTTAAAACCAATCAACTCATTTTTAAATGCGCGCTGGTGGACAGATTTAGCCAATAAAAGCCAAACAAAAGTTTTCGTTGAGCAAAAGTTCCCCACGTGTAATCAGGACATTTCTCATTAGTTGTCATTTGTAATTAAATAATACATTTTACGGTCAAATTGGGAATGACATTTGAGACAAGTCGTTGACTAAAAAATAAATAAATAAATAAAATAAAAATAGTCTTTCTCGGAATTTTCCTCTGTCTTCATCTATTGATATTCTGGGCTTAATCTTCAAGGGAAAAAAAGATTTTTATTAAAACTACTACAAGAAAATGACTCGCCTCTGCATGACTACTAGACAAAGCGCTTAGATGGCATTGATGGGAACAAGTCCAAGGCAAACGCTTCTAATATCCCGATGATTGTGTGCAGGAGTGAAGTTTGAGCGTCCTGTCGGAGCTGTGAGCGCGTCTGGGCTCCGTCCTCATTACGTTTACTCTTACGCCACCTTTTGGGGGTTTTAGTGCAGGTCCTCCAGCAGAAGGTTAACTTTACAATTAGGAGTCCCCACGAAGTGACGGCTTCTGGACAGAGAACACGTGATGAAATGAGAGTATAAAAAGTCTGCGTGCCTACATCTGTATTGTTGATTATTTTGTCTCAATTTGCAGCCACTGTTGGTCACATTCTGTTGTTTAAAATGTGTTGTATCAATAAATGTGACCAGATCTGCGCTGACAAATATGTACAGGTTCAAACCTTAGTTTAATTATGCCCGAAATTTAAATTGTTATTTTAGGCTATTGAAAATATAATCTTTAGAACGTTCATCTTTAAACTGGAAGGGTAAAGAATGTTGTTCTTATTAATTAGATTTTATTTTTCATTTAGTCATTGCACATCTTGGTCCTGGGTTGATGGATCTATACAGGCTTTGAAAAAATACATTTTATTCTATCAAAAAACTACCTGCATCAAAGATATTCAATGTGTTTAAATCACAAATGATTAAAGTATTTCGTCCCATTTAAAATATCTCTGAAAAGTTAGCCAAAGTTGAGTAAATAAACTTACCAGAGGTACTTAGTTATACGTATTTTTAAGACATGTTCCATACCACCAATACATCTTTTAAGGTATATGAAAAACCTCTGCTTGGAATAGTATTTTGTGTTTGTAATTTTTTTTGGTTGTTTTTTTTTTTTTTTTTCATCAATCAAACAGCCTCCTTTTGCCATCCTCTGTACATAATAGGCCTATAATGTGAGGGCCTCATTTCACATTTTCCTTTTTTTGGTTCTGGCCAAAACGGTAGCCTAAATGTAATTATCAATACAACTATATGAATATATTATAATAAATGGAGGGAGTGCTGCTTTATTTTGATGATCAGTTTTGTCATTTAAATGCGCCGCAACGCGACCCTCCGCAGGGCGGCAGCACTGAGCTAACAGAACCCACCGCAACACCAGCGAAGAAGAGCACTGCGGAAGTGGCGACACGGAGGATTGTTGACAAATCTAGCTAGCTTTGGCTAGGTGGCATGATAGTTTATCGACGTTTTAGCCAAGCTGTCGTTCAGAATGAGTTATCCAGAGGACAGGCATGGAACAAAACGACCTGCATCTCCCAGTCAAGTGAGTAAAATTATAAAAAGTGAAGTTAATTCGTAGGTTAAAGCTATGGAATACTCAGATATGGTTTGCATTGTGTTAGCCAGGTTGCTAACGATATGGTACAACTGCTTTAATATGACACCTGAGCACATTGCAGTAACAACAAAGTCCAGTCACCTTATTTAGGTTAACCTAAAACTTTATTGCATAAAATGTACTACACATTGAATTGTGTTATATTAAACTGATTTACGACAAATGGGTTCGGTTCGGGGATAAATGATTGCACGTTTGACAAGTTTTGATGAAATTTTGACTGTAGGTCAATGATTACTGACCACATCACACGTCATCTACCTTTTTATTTACTACTATCTATTTTTTGTAAGTATGACCACGTAGCATTTAGTCAGTTTGCAACTAAAGAAACAAATAGATTGAGGACAATCTGCTATCTTCATGATATTAAGTCCATCACAACATCCCTGCATCCAAAATATAGTCCTAAAATGTTAAACCAACAATCCAAATCGCTAAAGTATAGACTGCCTGCCTGTAACAACTATTTTACTGATGATTCATTTATCAATTACTTAAATAATCAGTTCATTCATGTGATATTATATCTAATATGTTCTGTTTAAAAAGTTACAAAATAGATAAACTGGAAATTTCAGCACTGCAAAAACTAATTAAAAAGAGAAAATCCAAATTCACGGCCGTTGTCTTTAAGTTATGTCTATAGTCGGTTTGTCAGATAATGCTGCGATTCCAAAATCAGACTTTTAGCAGTAGTTAATAGGGACATCAGTAGCAGGACATACTAACAAGAGATTCCCAGACAGTTACGGACCATCACCTTTATACTATTTCTGTCTATGAAAAACTATTGATGTTCTAGAGGGACGTTTTAAATAGAAAGTCAAACATTGTCTTTTCGTTTCTGTTTCGATCAAAGTATCTTGAAGTGGATATAAGTAGCTCTCCAGCTTGGTGACAGCAGGACATCCATCTATCCATTATCTATACACCGCTTAATCCTCTCTAGGGTCGTGGGGGGGCTGGAGCCTATCCCAGCTGACTTAGGGCAAAGGCAGGGGACACCCTGGACAGGTTGCCGGTCTATCACAGGGCTACACTTAGAGACAGACAACCAAACACACTCACATTCACACCTACGGACAATTTAGAATCACCAATTAACTTTAGCATGTTTTTGGACCTTGTGGGAGGAAGCCAGAGAACCTGGAGAGAACCCATGCTGCAAGGGGAGAACATGCAAACTCCACGCAGAAAGATTCCGGTGCCCGACAGCAGGACAGAGTTTCGTAATTTCTCAAGCTCAGTGACATTTGTGCTGATTAGCTCTTACTATCACAGAGGCAGCTGTTGTACACAAGACATTTCAATCCAGTGATATGAAAAGCAGTTAATAAACCACACTTTAGTCTCTCATATTTAAGCTCTTTCCATAGCAGCTTTATTGGGAATTTGGTTGTGTTAATTACAATACATGTGAGCACAGAAGAAGGAGAGAAATAAACAGCCTCACAGTCTCTGCTTGCTCATTGTGCTGTGCTCCTGTGTTGTGGTACTGTAACTTTGCTCAGTGTCAAACCACACTTTTTGTTTTGTGATAATTTGAAGTACTTCCATACTGTTAAAGCCTTGGGACTTTGGAAACTTTGACACTGAACCAAGTTGGACTGGAGCCAAAAACGACTGATGCTGTTTTGCAACAATTACGCAATGATACTGAAGAAAAGCAATTGTTAAAATAAATTGAAGTTTTTAAAAAAAAACATGCTTTTGGACTAATTTTGACGTTGATGCATTTTCAACATCATCAATTATGTCGACTAACTGTGACGGCTCTTTGTAAGACAAAGAGAAGCAGCTATTAACATTTGAGAGCCTTAAACCGTCAGCTGTTTTGCATTTTCTCTTTAAAGGGCCTTAAGGTGTTATTTAATTATACTGCTTTGTAAAAAACGTAATAATTTGGAGGCATTCTGTTGTGGATTAAGTTTTGCTCTTAATGTTCTTCTTCAGTTCAAATGGTGACAATATTTTATGTTGGCAGGATGGTTCTACCCAGTGGGCATCCGCTGATTTGGGAAGTGACGAGAGGAGGCAAAAGTTTTTGCGGTTGATGGGCGCTGGCAAGGTTAGTTTGATGTATTGCAGATCACCTTGTTTTAAATTCACTTTATTGCCTCCCCCTTGTTTTTTGGTAATTAATTGATTGCTTTTTTAAAAGACTGTTTTAGTTTGTTGCTGCCAGAAGTTGTGACGATTAAGAGAAAAGGGGATTGTGTTTTTTTTCCAGAAAGAACCCACTGGGCGCCTGGTCATTGGTGATCACAAGTCAACATCCCACTTCCGTAGTGGTAAGCTTTTTTTATTTAGCTTTTGTAAAATGCAGTGTTTTGCAAGACATGTCCAAGCTAATGTCCCATGCCACTTACCCATGCTGCATCATCCTTATGCCCAGTGCAATTAACCCGGCTTCCCTACTACACATCTGCCACACAGATCTATCCATGCATGGATAGACCTGCAATGGCTGGGTGTGCCTGCTGTGACTGGTGTCTCCTCTGCAGGTCAGGAAGATAGGAAGATCAATGAACAGCTGGAGATACAGTACCAGCAGGGCATGGATGGGAAGCTGTCCGGCCGCAACCGGAGACACTGTGGTCTGGGTTTCAGCGAGGTGAGTGCTCGTCTCAGGCCAGAAGAGAGAAAAGGGAAGGCCACAGACTGGACAGGGCACATCCAAGAAGAGTTTTTTTTTTTGTTAGTTTTTTTTTTTTGAATATTGTAAAAATTACAGTAGATACACACCACATTAAAGGAACTGGATGATGCACAGACTGTGAACTGTAAATGTATACCATGTCTAGTGAAGCAATGTTGGTGCAACAATCATTACTAAGTGTTCAAACGTTTTAGCAGGACAAAGCTAAACCATCCTTATGTTGAGATTGTCAAAGAACATTTTCCTCTGCATTTAGCAACACTTACTGCCCGCATGACAGTTTTACCTAAATAAAATATGCTCACCTATGATGTAGAAGCTTTTTTCTTTTAGTCTGTCAGATTCCTGATGGAAGACTCTTTGAAGCTGTGTTGAGGCTGAGGGCCTAAACACACCAACGTAGACCTGGAAAAACTAACAATTTAAGTGACTTATTGCAGTTATCAGTCCTTCTCATCTAAACTTTAAGAGATAATGTGCCAAATTGCGTTTTACATTTTTTATGATATTTTTTGCTATATGTGTAATGTTACATTGTTGGGGGGTCATATTAAATCCCATCTGTTTACACTTTGGGTTTCTAGAATGTTCTGTTGTCAGACAGATCACCTCTGTGTGGACAAAAGAAAAAACCTTCAGTAAATCATCTTTCTGTCATCTACAGCCTGACCCAGAGCCAGAGTCATTCCCCCCACCACCAGCGGACGATCAGGAAAAAGAAGCTGAGCCTGAGAAGTCCGTCAGTGAAAAAGAACCCACAGAGGCTCAGGACAAAGACTGCGAACCCGACTCAAAGGAAAAAACATCGGAACAGGCCAAGCCCAACTCGGATAGTAGCAGCGACGAACGGAAACACAACTACAAAATGGCCTTTGTGAAATCAACATAGTGCTGCGAGGGAGAGAGATTAGTTTTTGTAATGTCAAATTTGTACATTTTGATGTTATTTGTTTAACAGTAGACAATAGTCACCCTCTACTTTAGTCCTGTTACTGTGTAGAAATAGGGCACCGGGGCTCCTTGTTTAGCTACATCCTGATGTGCATGTCGTCAGAGATTCCAGTCTGCAGGCTGAAACATCAGCTTTCAGCGGACCGGATGGCGAATGGTCCACTTTTTATTTTGTTTGGACATTTTAACAGTAACTGCATTGGCTCTGAATTATGTTGGATTAAACTGGATTACTTGCCATTCAGCATGACTGGTGTGCACATTGTGAATTTTGTGATTTCTTTGTTTGAAAACCAATAAAAGGAAGTCTCAGTTGTAACGTTTGCTGTTCTTAGCATTACAAGAACAGCTGCCCTCAGAGAAAAGGAGGTTTAAGATTGTTTGCATGATGTGTACTTGTGGACTAAACACAAAATCACTGTGTGCTCGTTTTGTGCAGGGAAGCCCTCTTCAGCAGAAGGCATTTATTCAAACATTGACAGTTTGTGAAGGGGGCTTTTCCACAGCTGATAAGAACAAATCCACCTTTTCAATCAGGCAGGAATTTTGATGCTGGTTTTTGAACACATTGAAGGTTGTTGCAGTAAAACTATAGTAGTTGTGTATGTAGAATAGAATAGAACTTTATTGATCCCTTTGGTGGAAACCTCAGGGAAATTGCTGTGTGTGATCATTGTGGGGATCATTTGAATCATAACTAATAAATTGTGTCCACAAAGGGGAATGTAAAAATAATCCAAAAAGCTCACATTGGAGATGATCTCAAGTGAAGTTGATTTGGATTTGTCGGAGTTTTTTTTTATCAAAAAGGTGATAAATGTTATATTGCTTGTTAGTGCCACATTAGCAGTGCAGCCGTCACAATGACATTGTTAGTTTAAACAAAGAGGAAATCAGACATAAAAGCGCCCACAGTGTTGTGGCTCACACAGTGTTTGTGAACATCAGGCGGATGCGCTGTTGCGCAACACAGACCGCAAGTACAGGAAGCGTAGAACCGGCTGGCAGAGCGAGGAGGTGAGACACTTCTTTTAACCGTTTGCATAAAAACATAAAAAGAAATGTTGAGTTTACGGATACATTCTGATGGATTACTTTACTATTAGTCTGATGTCCAGATGTTTTGTTGAAGACACGCCTGTCTCTGGGGACAGACTGACCGCAGCTCCTGGGGTCCTGTGGATGTTGTGACAGAGTGTATTTTAACCCAAAACACTTTCTGCTGTTGTAATCCGAACCAAGTTGTTGAATATAAATGACAGAATGATTAATCTGTCCACAGTTGTGTAATATTTGTTCTGTTTACTGGAAAATGGCTTCTGCCACTGTGTGGCAAGTGTTTACCTCCATCTCTCTCTCTATACCTGTCCTTGTTCTTCCTGTCCGCCGGTAATGTTGCTCTTGCAGTCAGAGCCGCGGTGGCGCAGTGAGCTGGATGTGAGTGACCAGTCATTGAAATAAATCTGCCATGAAGGCTGAAGATTTATCTCTCTCTCTACTTTTTCACCCGAATGCAACGTGCTGCAAAGTCTTACAACTCATCATAACCTCAGAGTGGTTCCGAAGTTTATTCAAAAAACAGTTTGTGTCCTAATCAACGAGACACAAATAAAACGAAAGTAAAACAAAAAATTACGATCCACAGTCCTGTGACTTCACTGCAGAAACTTTTACTTTTGTCGCACTTTACAGTAGAACATGTCCAACATCTGTTGCAGTGTTGACGCAGGTACATCCGTCCATCCATTATCTATACACCCCTTAATCCTCATTAGGGTCATGGGGGGCTGGAGTCTATCCCAGCTGACTGAGGGTGAAGGCAGGGGACACCTGGACAGGTCACCAGTCTATCACAGGGCTACACTTAGAGACAGACAACCAAGCACACTCACATTCACGGACAATTTAGAATCACCAATTAACCTCAGCATGTTTTTGGACTGTGTGGGAGGAAGCCAGAGAACCCGGAGAGAACCCACGCTGCACGAGGAGAACATGTAAACTCCCAGATGCCGGGGACGCGAACCGTGAAGCAGTGAAGCAACAGTGCTACTAACTGCGCCACCTTGTAGCCATTAAAGAAAAGACAAAATTCACAATAGTCACTCCAATAACTAGAAACTAAAAAAAGTATTTATAAAAAAATGCTAATTTACAATTTACTGAAATAAGACATTGCTTTTGAATTGTGGCTAAAAAAGAATAATTTTTAAAAACAAACAAAACTGTTCTGGACAAATCAGAGCACTTTGCTGATGAGCAGTGGCCACAATCTAAATACCTGTCAACAGGTGCAGAAGTCTGGTTGAGAGTAACAGAAAACACTTGATTGCAGTGATTGGCTCAAAGGGTTGTTCAACAAAATGTTAGTTTACAGGTCCCATCATGCTTGTTTACTTGTTTTTTGTTTGTTTGTTTGTTTGTTTTTAATATTTCTGTTGAACCACAATTCAAAAGCAATGTCATGAGTTTCATAACCTTTTTTAAATTTATTACTACTTTTGTCAATTTCAACTTATTTCAGTGACAGCTGTTTTTTTCCCTCTATAATTGGAGGGTATGAATACATATAACACTGTGCAGCAGAGCAGGCTGCAGTTCGAGGATTGTACTTGTATCACTGCTCTCCTTGGACCTCTGTTGCTACCAGCCAAACTAGTTAAATGTTTAAAAAAAGAAAAAGAAAAAAGAGAGAGAGAGAGAGAAAATTAAAGCTTTGATTCAAGGTGTATTCCTCCAGGCACATTTGTAGTTTTACAGGCTATTCCACAAAAATAGTACTTTCTAATGAACAAGTTATGGTTTTAAATGTTTACTCCATCCCAAATATTACTTTCTGTCCAAGTATTCATCATTTTAAAGGGTTATTCCATCCAGTTGAGTGTTCATACTAACTAGCTTTTGGCTACCATGTTATCTGGCCCAAAACAGAGTTAATGAAAAATGAGGGTCTTAAAAATGGGGTCCTGAAAATGCAGCTTCTTCTGCTGCTGACACACACTACTAGTTGGTGCTGACTCCAAAGGTCACCGTGTGCACATCTTTGTGAAGCCCTGCAGCAGAAAACAGCTGCTAGGTAGAGATAACAGAAAAAGCTTTGATTGAGAACACCTTGCACCAGCGAGCAAATTAGATGACATTAACTTCATAAAGAGTAAAGGATAGCCTCAATGATATGATGCATTAATGTGAAAACAATGTTTTACTGCTGTAGCTCCGTTTGGTGCAACTCATTTTTAACTAAGTTGTTTTGGATCACAATGGCTATTTTAATTTACTTTTCAATTGATTCATTCATTTTAAGTTGAAAAAATTTCAGAATTACCCAGAGCCCAAAGTGACAACTGTGCAATGTTTCTTGATTTGTACATGTTTTCTGGTGATGGAGCCCGAACAAAGTGGGAAGTTTCAAACTCCCCAGAAGTGCTATGTCCTCTGACAGTCTAAAGTTCCTCTGGTTGATGATTTAACTTCTACATCTCTGTCTGTCAGTGTTACGAGTTTAGGAGTTTTTCCATGAAAATAATCCCTTTCCTGTCATTTTTTCTCAGAGAAAATGATATACTTGTATTTCATCCGTCATATTGTTGATTTGAATAAGCTAATTGAAGCTCATTCTCATACTTCAGGTGTTTTTTCCCAGATGTACAACCTGAGATTCTAATCGTGTGCATGGGTGAGTTGAATTTTAGATTCAGCTGTTTTTGATTTTTCTTTATTGTTTAAACGTCTTTGTCATACAGTCATATGCTATGTATTTGTAATTATTATAACTATTATGTTTTGGAGAAACTAAAAGTTCCTCCACACTGAGAAATTTCCCATTTTAAAGCACGTATAGAGTTCAGCCACTGTACAGACTGTAATTTGTCTCTATAAGGTGTAAGATAGGTCTTACCTTGACAATGGATGTGACTGAAGAGACAGAAGAGTGTCCTGATAGAGCTCAGCTTCCTGCCTCATCCTGCTTGTCCATGAGAAGTGATGCCTCCATGCAGAATCGTCACGACTTCACCGAAGATGCACCTGATAGGTACATAAAGACTGTTTAGTTCTTTGTAGTGATTGCATTCATCAGGTACACTTATTTAGATGTTTCTTTATTTACATGTATCTTAGATATCAGTTTCTGCACTGTAAAGTCACTTGATGTGATGGTAGCTATGTAGCTGCATGTCTCTGATATAGATGAGAGTAAAGGATTGTTAGCTGTTACATGAAACACATAAAAACTGATACAGATTGTTGATCATGTGTTGTCATTGTCAATATTTCAGCAGATCGGTGCAGTTTGAAAACTCGAGCACACCTGCTGTATCCTGTGTGTCTATGGAAGGTAATTCCTCCATGAAGGCTCGCCCTGACTTCACCAATGAAGACCC
>NW_007577752.1:804809-824418 GCF_000690725.1 Stegastes partitus | reverse complement strand
TTAAAAAAGAATTTCAGCAAAAATATGTTGCGGGATCTTACTGTCAAATGAACATTAAGATGTATATTGAGGTTTCTACACTGATGTTAATACACCAATGTTAGATTCTTGTCTTTGTTTTTCTGCACGACTAGACATCTACGGCGAGCTTGATGTCTGCCAGCGCAAACTCAGACACAAACTGAGAAAGTTTGAATACATATACGAGGGAGTAACGCAGCACGGGAACCAGACGCTTCTCAACAAGGTGTACACAGAGCTCTACATCACAGAGGGAGTCAGTGGAAGTGTTAATAATGAACATGAGATCCGGCAGATTGAGGCTGCAACCCGGAGACCAGCATCAGAAGAGAAGCCCATCAAATGTGAAGACATCTTTAAGCCCCTTTGCGGACAAGACAGATTCATCAGAAATGTGCTGACTAAAGGAATTTCTGGCATTGGAAAAACCATCTCTGTGCAGAAGTTTAATCTGGAATGGGCCGAGGGGAGAGTTAACCAGGATATCCAACTCCTTATTAACCTCCCATTTCGGGAGTTGAATCTGATGGAGGAGAGACGGTGCACTCTGACACAGCTTCTTCATCATTTCCTTGTGGAGGCAGAAGAATCAGGAATTTCAAATTTTGGCAAATACAAGGTTGTCCTGATATTTGATGGGCTGGATGAGTGCCGCCTTCCTCTGGACTTTGACCACAACAAGCCCTGTTGCTGTCTGTCTGACGAAGCTTCAGTGGATGTTCTGCTGACGAATCTCATCAAGGGGAACCTGCTGCCCTCTGCACACATCTGGATCACCTCCAGGCCGGCAGCTGCAAGTCGCATTCCAGTGGACCTTGTCAACCGTGTGACAGAGATACGAGGGTTCAACGACCCCCAGAAGGAAGAATACTTCAGGAAAAAAATCTCCGATCAAAACATGGCCAATGAAGTCATTTCACACGTGAAGTCAACCAGGAGCCTCCATATCATGTGTCACATACCAGTCTTCAGCTGGATATCTGCCACAGTTTTGCAGAAGATTTTAGAAGAAACAGAAAGGAGAACAGAAGAGGATGGGGACAGAGGAGAAATGCCCAACACACTGACACAAATGTACACACATTTTCTGCTGTACAACTCATTCATCAAAAGTCGGAAGTATTCAGCAGGACAAGAGGAAGCTGAAGCAAGATCCCAAGTTAAAATGAATGAAGAAATGATCTTGAAGCTGGGAAAGCTGGCCTTTGAGCACCTGATGAAGGGCAACATGATCTTCTACGAGAGTGAACTGAATGAGTACAACATTGATGTCAACGACGCTGCAATATATTCAGGAATGTTCACGCAAATCTCCAAGCATGACTTTGGAATTCCTCTGGGGAGAGTCTATTGCTTTGTGCATCTCAGCGTACAGGAGTATTTTGCTGCAATGTACATCTTTCACACATTCGTCTGCTTCAGTCAGAACTTGCTGGAACCACATGAAACCTCCACCGTCCAGGAGGCTTCCAGCGAAGTAACCAACCTTCTCAAGAGTGCAGTGGATCAGGCCTTGCAGCATGAGAACGGTCACCTTGATCTTTTTCTTCGCTTCCTCCTTGGCCTCTCGCAGACATCCAATCAGACTTTGTTGAAGAGTGTTCTCCCCACACTGGAGAGCAGTTCACCAAGAAATGAGGAACTCATTGAATACATCAAGGGGAAGATCAGGCAGAATCCCTCCCCAGAACGATGCATTAATCTCTTCCACTGCCTCAGTGAGCTCAATGATCATTCCCTTGTGGAGGAAGTCCAAAACTACCTGAGCTCTGGCAGCCTGTCAGAGACCACGCTGTCACCGTCACAGTGGTCTGCTCTAGGCTTTGTGCTGCTGACTTCGAAGGAGGAGTTGGATGAGTTTGACCTGAGGAAATATTCAAGATCAGACGAAGGTCTTCTGAAGCTGTCATCCGTGATTAAAGAATCCAGAGCAGCCTTGTAAGTAAAGAAGAGCATCGTTCTATCATAAGCATTAACCAAACATAACTTTTAAACTCAGGTCTGAGATTTTGTCATACAGGGATGTCAGATTATTGTACATGTGGTAAGCATTGCATCTCAAAGTGTAAATATGTTTTGCCAGATGTATCTATAAGGATAATGGTGGTGATGACAGTGTTCTATCAAATGTAAGACCAAAATTCCTGACTAGTGTTTAATTAATCCGTCATTCTGTCTTTACTGCTGAGACACTGTTAAACCTTTTGGCTATTTACTATAAGAACTTTGGCTTAACCCATTAAGACCAGTTGCAGTATATGTGTGTGGTCTTAAGTCATTTTGCATACATTTTTGTACTTGTAATTGAGCATTTTTTCTACACTGTGGTAAATTATATATTCAGATTAATCAAAAACTATTGTGAGTGCTTCAGATCTGGTCGATAAGTGTTTAATTTCTCTGTGGTTATTATGTCCTAAAACTAATAATTTAACAGATAATTCTAATACATGTTTCAATTTTTATTTTGAAAGGCTCAAAGAATGCAACCTCACGGAGAAATGCTGCGATGCGCTTGGAGCAGTTCTGAGCAGTTCACATCTGAAGGAGTTGGACCTGAGTGACAATGACCTGCGAGACTCAGGAGTAAAACTGCTGTCTGCTGGACTGGCGAGTCCAACGTGCCAGCTGGAAAAACTTAGGTTTGCAAAAATGTGCTGGTGCTGAATGTTTGTGACAATCCATTACTACTCAGCTGAAACAAACTTGGTTTTGAGGAAAGAACATTTTATATTGCGTTCTCTGACTTACATTAAATTTGCTCACAATTTCAGGCTTCCTTTCTGTGGAATCACAGAGATTGGCTGTGGCTTTTTGGCTACGGCTCTTCGGTCCAATCCCTCCTACTTGAAGGAACTGGATCTGAGTTACAATCATCTGGGACAACTGGGGATAGAGCTGCTGTCCTCTGTACAGAAGGACATCGAACACCTCACCATCAGGTATTACTTCGCATTAAATGTCACAAGATGTTTTTGGTTTTGTTATGTAACACAAAGTAGAACATGTTTGTTGTTGATCTCTCTTTTATGTTTTTAGGGTGGACAACAATGAGGAGTGCTACTTAAAATCATCTCTGAAGAAATGTAAGCTTTCTATCTACAAACATGCAAGTCAATGACTATTGACACTGACAATCAAACTGTCAAAAATGTGCATCCAGGGCCTATAGAAAGCACAGCACCCCCTTGGAAGTTTTCCCTTTGTATTGCTTTTCAATATTTAATCATAGTCAATTTAATTAGGCTTTTTAGAAAAAAACAACAACAACTTTTTAAGTCAAAATGACAAATCTTTACAAAGTTATGTACATTAACGAAAAATATGAAATAACTGCATAAGTGTTCATATTAAATCTCGACTGGAGTCCACCAGAAGGCAAGGAGGTGACTGAAATCAATGAGAAGAAGGTTCTTTGGTCCAATGAGAGCAAAATTTGTTTTTTGGTCATCAAACTAGACGCTATGTTTGGCATACCCTAACTACTGCACATCATCACAAACATACCATCCTCATAGAGAAGCATGGTGGTGGCAGCATCATGATGTGGGGATGCTTTTAAGGAGCAGACCCTGGAAGGCTTGTGAAGGTACAGGGTAAAATGAATGCAGCGAAGTAAAGGGAAATTCTAGAGGACAACCTGATGACTTACATGGAATGATTACCAACGAAATCACTTATTTTGTGTTTTACATTTTTAGTTGATCAAATTAAATTGAAAATGATTAAAAATGCAAAAATCTGTTTGTTTTTCTTTGTAAACTTTTGTCCAAAATGTCAATACTAATTGACCATGATTCAGTGTTGAGGAGAAATAAAAGGAAATGACTTCCAAGAGAGGTGAATACTCTAGATAAGCACTATGTATGGCTAGAATATTGTACAGTTGTGAACAAAAGTTGACACACATTTGTAAACGCCATGTATAATATGGCAGTGCTGAGTTTCCATTGACGTCTTTAACTTTTAATTTTCTATGATGAAGTGCTGGAAACACATGAATCTTTCTTACAAATAAAGTCACAAAGTTCATCACAGAAAATAAAGGGTTTTAGAAGTCATTGGAAAAGTCAGAACGTCCCTGATATACATGGCCTGTACAAGTGTATGTACACTTTTGTTCACAACTGTACATGGGCACAACTGAAAAAATCTTTAAAAAACTGTATTTTATGCCTTTAATGTCACTGTTTCCAGATGCATGTAAGCTGACTATGGAGCCGAATACAGCCCATTCACATCTGCGTTTCTCTGAAGACAACAAGAAAATGACACGAGTGGAAACTGCTCAGCCATACCCCGACAACCCAGACAGATTTACAGACTGGGGCCAAGTGCTTTGTGCAGAGGGTCTGAGCGATCGTTGCTACTGGGAAGCAGAGTGGACTGGGGAATGGACAGGTATAGGAGTGTCTTACAAAGGAATCAGCAGGAAAGCAAAAGGTAACGAATGTGTCCTTGGCTACAACGATCAATCATGGAGTCTGCGATACTGTCACGGAAAATACACTGCCTGGTACAATAAGAATGACGCACCCATATCTGTCCCCTACTTCAACTCCAAGAGGGTTGGAGTGTTCTTGGACTGGTCAGCTGGCACTCTTTCCTTCTACGCCGTATCGTCACACACCATGACTCACCTGCACACTTTCCACACCGAGTTCTCCGAGCCGCTTTATCCAGGCTTCAGGCTGGGGTTTGCAGATTCTGCATTAACTTTGTGTCAGCCAGAAATGCCTTAAACACTCATGTTCATTGTGTATGTCCATAGAAAAACATGAAGGCTTAAAAATAGGACAATTGTGTGAACATTATGGGGAAAATGAAGCGTTTACAGACAGCTTTGTGTTTACTTCTGATCTCTAAATCAATAGAAGACCTCTCACTGGGGATCGTTTGTACTGTGTGTATATTTAGTGTAAAACTTCTTACTCTGAAAGGCCACTGCTTTGTATGCAGCAGGAGACATCATCCCCAAGCTTCCAGTTTCCACTTAGCTATCACAGCTCCTATGTATTGAACCCTCCTCTGGGATATCTAAGTGTCTCACCCAGGCCGATCCGAAGGAAAGCAAATTCAGCCTCTTGAATCTGCAATCACATTGTTTCATCACTGCCTGGAGGCCATTGATTAGAGGTGTAACGAGATGTAATTAATAGTATCCCCAGTGCAACACCAAGTATGCATTGTAAATCAAACCCATTGAATCTGCAGTGGGGAAGCCTGGTCACAGAGGTTTAGCTGACCTTGATATTTAGATCTTACCTTGAATATTGTGTAGTCTTCTGGGACATAATAGAACAGTGTACAAAGATTAAACAGGGCACAGTATATTATGGTATGCAACAACATTAAGTACAATCAAATGCAGGTATGTCTTTCAAAGGATCAGGGAAATAATTTGATTATCCTGTTAGTAAATGCTTTGGTTTATTCAACTTATGACAAAGAAAAATGTATTTGTTTGAGTGTATAACCTGAGAAAGTCATGTATGATTTTAAAAATACAACTGATCAAACAATTCAAGGAGACTGACACCCAGTAGCTAACATTTTTTTTTCAATCTTTAGGTTTTATTTTTTGTGTTTAAACTATTACATACATACTGTAATGCACTTGAGTTGATTGACAGGACTGTGATCATTGAGTGACAGTGCTGACAGAAGCCAAACAATGTAATAAATAAACAATTCATGTCAAAACATTCCCACTGCAACCTGAATATGTTGGCACAGGCTTTCATTTCACTTCTGAAAAATTCAGACCAAACTGCAGACCAGGTAACTGCAGATAAAAAAAAGCAACTCACTCGTGTTATAAATTATTACTTATCTGTGCAATGTAAGTGCAGAAGCAAGAAAACTAGATACCATTTCAAAACTATGAATTAAAAACTCTTTAAGAAATGTGTTTTTTGTCAGTCATAAAAAAGGTGAATCAGTTAGTTGGCTGATAACTGTTTGGATCCCTCCTTCTTACACTCTCTTCACAAAGAATCTCTTCTGTTCTGTGGTGTTGGTTGTTCCTGTGGGTCAGTGCTCAACAGCAGCTTTGGCTGAGGAGGAGAAAATAGAGTAGTGAGACCAGTAGCTCTGACTGCAGTCATGTTATAACACAGACAGGCGACAAATTAAAGGAAAAGGTGTCTTAATAAGGCGAGGCCACCACCTGCTATCAGAACAGCTTAAATGCAGCTTGGAATTGGTTCTCCAAGTCTCTGGATCTCTACTGGAAGAATGAACATCATTCTTTCAACAGATATTCCCTCATTTGTTGTTTTGATGATGATGGTGGGGGGTGCTGCCTTGATTCTAAGTCTTCCATATTTTCTACTGGATTGATCTGGCGACTGTGAAGTTCACAGCATGTGAATCACATAATCTTCATCAAACCATTCAGTGATCCTTATGTCCTCTGGATGGAGACATTGTCTTTCCTGAAGAGAGCACTCCGTTCAGGAGAGAAATGTTTCATCATAGGATAAAGGTGATCACTCAGAACTACTTTCTATGTATTTGCAGTGATGCTTTCCTCTGAAGGGACAAGTGGAACCAAACCAGACCAGCAAAATGCCCCCATAGCATCACAGAAACATCATATCTGTTCACTGTAGGAGACAAACATTCAGGTTTTTCCTTTGATTTAGCACCAGTCTGTAAATACAAACACGACATGTTTAATTTGCATCAGTAGTACTTATGTAAATTAAACATATTGTATTTGTGTAAGAATCCATATCAAACAGGTTACACAAACCTTTTCACATGTACATTGTAATAGTTTATAATTTAAATAGTTTGGAACATCTTCTGTGTTAAATAGCTCCTGCTCAGATATTACCTGCATTATGAAACTGACAGTAAAACAAACAAAACAAGTCGTCTGTTACAACTGCTTGACATGAGACTCCTTCACAGCAGTCGAACACTTTCTGTCGTGATGTAGGAGCTGCACAAATTACTGTGCACATGTAGTATCAATGTTTTTAATTCAGTAAAAACTCCATGAAGTGCTCTTATAAATTTGACCTAGAAAACACACACAACCTGCACCGAAACACATTCTGCATACAGAAGACCACCACATTTCACCAACGCAGCATTTTTGAAACCTCAGCCACTTTGATCACAACAACAGCTACGAAAAAACCTGGAGCTGGTTTCACAAAGACACTTTGATCATGACTTAGATCAAACTATCAGCTATATGTAAATTCATCAGTTACACAAAGTTGTTTGGGTCTTGACTGCCTTAAGTAGGATGAACAATAATGTCACAAAAAAAAAGATTTTGAAAAACACTGCTCGGTCAAAAAAAAAAAAAAAAACGGTTTCCCTTCTTACTGCTTGCTCCATGATATTGTCAGAAAAACAGGCCTTTTTCATTAAAAATAATCGATGGCTCAGTTCCAGTAAGTGTCCCAGTAAGCCAGGATCACAAACCTGCACACACAAACGCAGGGCCTAACCTAAGTGGAATGCAGCCATCATTAATCCACCTGTTCTTTTCCTGCTGTGACAAATCATCATGTTTGCTATGAAAGATGTATATTATGAGTGCTGTTTTTCACCTTTTTTGAAAGAGAGAGGTCCCAAATGTGCACACATCCACGCAGATTTTCAAGGGATGAGACAAGAGACATAACTACAGGTCAGAAAAGGTTTACACACTTTGAGGCTCCAAATAAGTAACCTTTAACAACATTTTTAAAGTTTTAAAAGAGGTTTAATGACTTATTTGGAGCCTATTGTGCAGACCTTATTGTGATGCTTTGTTCTAAGGTATCCCAGGGGTCAGGTGGTTAATAACAATAAGTTAGGCTTAATGAATTCATTCTTTATTTTTGATATTTTACACTAGTATAAAATTAAACACTAGTCTAAAATGTCTTTGTGAAATCTGCCCCTAATACTCTTTGGCTAGAATAACACCCAAAACAAAGAAACCAGGACTGTGCACAGATGTTTTAGAGACTTGGCAAAATAAGGAAGGCAGAATTATGTCAGTTATACCACTTGTGGATTTTCAAAGAAAAAAAAGTAAATGAGTTTTAGGAGTCTAAGAATGCTTCCTTCACCAATCTGTGCACATCCCTGACCCAAACACAACAACATCACACACAATGAATACACAACATAAATAACACACAACATAAGAGAGAGGTCAGGACATATGTACCTGGACCAGACATGCTCACCGACTCTCCAGCCAGTCAGTCCCTGCACACCAGGGACAACCACAAATACATGAATCCAGTCTGGGATTATTTCTGCTAAAATCCACCACTGTACCACAGCGCCATGAGCATCATGAATAAAATAAGAAGCGATTTCAGCTACACATTTATTTTAGCATAAGGCAATCACATTGTCATCCCTCATTTTCTTGCATTAAGTGGGAACATGGAATTCAGTGTTTTAACAAATTTACTGTGTCTGTGTTTTTGCATTTCCTGATGTTGAGGATCACAGTTGAACAGTTCTATAAAGCAAGGACTTCCTGACAGGTGTTTACTTTGCTGTGAGGTTGTTTGAGGGCTGACTTGGATTAAAAGTTAGGATTATTGCTAGTGGAGTTTGTGGGTTTGGAGAAGGCATGTGTCATTGCTGTGACGGTTGGTCCTGCTGCGTTATGTAAATGAAGGCCTCAGTGAGGTGCAGTGATGTAACTGACCTGCGACCTGTTTGCCTTTGCGTGACGCCTCTGAAGCCAGCACCTGGGACACGTTCATGATCCTCTCCTGCTGCTGCAGAGCCGAGTCCAGCTCAGTGAAGTCCAGCGGTGCAGACGGCTGAATGTTCTGAACGCTGTGGAGAAGACAAATTCACACACACGACTGTAAACCTATGAATTACTGAGTAACACACTTAATGAACATGTGTCCCTGATGGACATGATGACAGGTCTGGGAGTGCTTGCTCACTGAAGCACACTGAGAAAATTGCTGCATTTACTTTATATTCCTTTAAAATCATTGTAGTAGAAGGTTGATAATTGTAAAATGAGTACGTTTCTGATGGTATGAACACGCTGAACCCAGCAGTTTCAGGGTAGTTTTCACATTTTTCCTCATTGGGCTGATTTTCACTGCAATATAAAGTCCTGCACCTCTATGGAAACAGCACAACCATGACTAGAAGAACAGATAATTAAACATTGTCCTCTGTGCAGTACATAAATCATGAAAAAATACAAAAAAAATAGTGTTTAGTTTCTTTGATTAATTATTTCACACAAAAAAGCCAAACAAACCTGGAATCAACATCTACAACATTTTTACAAGTGATTACAGGCGTTACCCAAAGTAGGAAAACATGTTCCCTCTGCACACTAAAGATATTTTACAGCTTAAATCTTTCATTTATTTCCATACTTGCTCCTATCTGCTCTGTATAAACACAGCCTGCAGTTCAGCTGAAGACTCAGAAGTTTGTCATTTAAGTGTTGGTCGCAGTTGAGTTGCTCGTATCTTTTTAACTGCGCTGAGAAAGATTTTTTTTTTCTTTTTTTCCCCCAGAATCAGATGTAAACCTTCTTTCTACATTTTTAAACAAGACGTGTAGAATAAAGTGAATTTACTGAAATACCACTATTTTAGGTTTAGATCTGGCTCATTTACCAGATGGAAAAGCACATCACACATGAATAGCACAGAGACCGGTGAGCCGCTGATTCTCTCTGTTTCTGGCTCTGAGAAATGGTGTGATTTATGCTTCTTCTTCTTCTTCTTTTTTTTTTTTTTAAAAAGAAGATAATTCCCACCTGGTGTACAGTTGACTTTAACACCCAGTTTGAACTTGTACAGCATCCCCAGCAGTAAAGGGAAACAGCAAAAGCAGAAACACTATCAAACCATCTCCAGTGTTTTGTTTTTTTTTTTTTTTTGCTTCTACCTGGATTTGGTCAGCAGGTTCTTGATGCGCTCAGCTCGACGGGAGCGTTCCTCCAGTTCCTCTGGACTGAGAGGCTCCTCAGGGTCAGACTCTATGTAGCGCTCTGGGATGGGAACCTTCTTTGGTTTGGACAGCTGCATGTTGGACAGACATGTAGTCAGTCTTCTACAGTAGTCTCCTGCTTTAAGGACAGTCACTGGATGTCTGGGTTGTAAGGTTTTCTTGCCGACAGAAGATCTAAGGGGTTAAATCGTACTCCTTCACTCTGACTCTTCTCTTTCATGGAAACCTCTTTATAAGGAGGAAAATAGATAGAAGAAGAGAACCAACTAAGGCAAAATCTGTTAAGAGATTCAACCTGATGTATGAGAATAGAGGAGCAGTTAGAAGATTTATGTCTTGGTGTGTCTCTGATCCTGATTCTGCCTCTGGCTTCCCATTTATTCTTCATGACTGAGACAGATCGGATGTGTGTCTACCTCTCGGCTGATATCCAAGTCGTAGTCAAGAGGTTCCACGTCCACCTCTCGTATGCGTGTAGCCGTGGCCATCACCCACTCATCTGACTGGATCCTCCGCCTCTCTTTGACTGGATTCCACCCTTCATCGCTCTGACCTTCTGCTCCGGGTCGCTCCTCCTGCCAGTCGAACACCTGGAAGGAGCCGTAGTCAATTACACAGCTAGCAGGAGGACTGATGAACAAATTCAGTCTTTTACTGAAGTTAAATATAAATTAGACAGATAAGTATGTCTCAGCATGTTTATTATTATATTAGGTTCTTAGAATAGAATTTATGTTTCCACATTATGCCACCAGGTCAGGTTTGCTAGAATATCTGCAAGATTGAAGTTAACGTGAAAACAGATTATATACTTTACATGAAAGAAGCTAAAGCCTCTAGTTTTACAGCTATTATTAGTTCATTAATCAGTTATTGAACTGGTAGCTTATTAATTTAATAGGCTTCATAACTAAGTGACTGAAAAGTGTTAAATTCTAGCAATTTATTGGTTCCAGCTTCTTAAACTAAAAAAGATTGTTGGATGTCCTAATCTTTTTTGATAGGAGGTTGAATATCGGGGGGTCTTGTGACAGGTGATCTGACAAAACAAGCACTTTGAAGAATCATGGGCGTGTTTTCCAACAATATTTAGATCAAAAATATAACCAAGAAAATAGTATGCAGCAGCTAGTTGCAGCCGTTGTATTTTAGATCTGTGAAAGTTAATGAAATGACTTGCAACATGTTTATTCTCTCGAGAAAAAGAACACAAACCCAAGTGGAACAGTAGCAGGACGGTCAAAGGAGGACAGTGACGTCTTTGTATCAAAAAACAGTGGGATTTATATTTATATGGAATATATAGTGGAGGGAGACAAATGTGAATTTCGCACTTATGTGCAACAAGGAATAATTGTAACAAGAAGTTCAAAGATCTGAGGATCTGAAAGGAAGATGTTTAGTAGAAATACCACAGAAGGGACCCAGGAAGATGATTAGTGTGTGTTTCTGGAAGCTGTAATCACACACAAACCACATCCTTCTCTCCGATGTACACCACCACTTTTGCATTTGTAGTATAAAAATACTTTTGTTCCCTGACAAGCGCTGTGTGTGTGCGTGTGTGTATGTGTGTGTGTGTGGTACTTGTGAGTAATCATCCAAGGAGCATCAAAGCCATGCATGCATCCTTCCCACTCCAGTAGCCTGCAGCAGGGTCTGATCTGTTGGTGTGTTCACATGCTCTGAGAAACACTGCATCCCATGCCTTGCTGCGCTCAGGAGAATCAATCGCACACAGAAGGGCACAAAGAGAAGAGCGAAAACCATGCAGACACAGATTCATCAAACCTCCACCGGATTAGGAAGAACACAGCCAAGAGGTGGTTCAGAAGCAAGAAACTCTTTATTGTCGAGTGCAAATCTCTACATGATAGAAAAGAAAAGGGAAAAGAGTTGTGTGTTGCTTCTCAATTACACAGAATTAGGTGGCGATTAGCAGTTCACTTCTCTAAGTTTTCTACTGTATTTCTACTTTTCAACTGAGCAATCTCCTGTTACTATTTCTCTCTTTGATCTGATGTAATGGATGTAGCTGTGGAAAGATAAAAGCAATATGGCAGAAAAGCTTTTGAAATTAATACTTGTCAAAAAACAAGGAGCGAACAGCAGCTTCATGGAAGATCAGAACTGAAGAATGAAGCACATGGATTTTTAGGAGAATCCTCTACATATATACATCTGCAAAGACAAGTGTAAACAGAAAATGTAACAATTCTTGCAGATTTTATTGCTTTTGTCTCTTTTATATCATTGTAAATTGAATATCTCTGGGTTTTCTGTTGCTCTAATGAGGCAAATTAGTTTTTTCTCTAGTTTTCAAGATGCCACTGACAAAGATGAAGGAAAAATCTAAATGTATTTCACACAAACCAAATACTGCCACATGACAAATTCATTGTTTTCACACAGATCTCCCATGATAACATTGCCTGCTCCTTGTTCACATTTATTTCTTCTTTTATTGCATTTCAGCCCAGTTGCTTGAACCTGTTCTGTATATTAATGATGCATAAAACAGCACAGCATAGGCCACTTTGAACTACTCAGATGCAAATACAGCTTCTTTCTCCAACTTTAAATGTGGCAATGAAACTATCACCTACTGTGAAACGATAAAAGAAACCTCGTTGTCCACACAAGAAAAGGCTGTAGTGATGAAGATGTCAGTTCAAATTATGTAAACATGTTTTATGCTGGTTGAAGAAAATGAAATATATGTTATTATTTTAAAGAGGTGAAAAGTAGTAGCAGAAGATGAAAAACTATGTATTGCTTACTGTTACAGGGACACTTGATTTCAAGGATTTATGGGAAATGTAGTCTAATTACTTGCAGCTCTCACAGCACAGTTTGGTTAATCATGTGTGTTAGTCTGTAATCATAATACCAGTCTAGTAGTTATTATGTGTCATATTATCTTAACGGAAGACTTTGACATTTTGAATTTTATTACATTTTTTTCACCCAAGCATGTTAGCACTGCTAGCATTCGTCATTAAAACCAAGGAGCACAGCTCGCCCGAAGCTAGATTCAGTCTCAACGTCAAATGTCAAAGTCTTCCTTTAGGGATTAAAACCAGCAGTGTCCCCACATCTTCCTGACTAAATTCTGCTGTTACGCAGAAAAGCTACCTTACAGGTAGCTTCTTGCATTGTTTAAATGATTTTGAAGTGTGGACGCATGTTTTAAAGAAACCATGATGAAACGAAATTGTTGGTAAAGGAGGTAAATTTGGGACAAAGGCAAAAAGATCTTCAACAAAACAAGGCACTTGGATTTCATTTGAAGAAAAGAAAGCAGGGAGGTGTGATCATGATTTGTGCCACTAACATTGCCTCTTTCTTCATTTCATCAACCTGAAAGCCTATTTTTTTTCTTTTTCCAACAGTTCCCCTGCTCCTCTATATGATCTATATACCAAATCTCTACAAAATATAACTGTACAACTGTATACTGAAAATATTACTCAGTAAATAAATAAAAGTGTACAAGTACACGGTATGTAGATGTACATAAATGGGCTTCTCTCTCTACTTTCTGGTGATCAAAACAGAGATAGGAAGGCAGATTGCCTTCCCCTCTCTTCTCTTCTCCATGGATTTACATTCAGAATTGTGTCAGTGAGGTCCCACCAGGGGGCAGTGGTAATAAGGTTCACTTAAACCCCTGAACCATTTTTAAAAAAAGGAAATAAAATAAACAGGGATCAACTTTGTCCCAGTCCAAAACTAGCTAAGCATTCCCCACAATCCCCTGTGCTCATTTAGTCTCCCACTCTTCTTAAAGCGTTAACCAAGCTAGCTAGCTAGCCAGCCAGGGTCAGTCCTGTCATTTAGACTGTTAGTACTTGCGGCTACCATCAACAACCACTGGTTACACAAGGCAGGGAGTGCTAGTGTGTTAGCATTCCTGCTAGGTTATTATGTGGCTGGCGGTTGGAGGGTGGCGTAGCAGCATTGGTGGTGAAGTTGGTGTTCCCTGTGTCTGCTGCTGCTGCGCTGTGGTGGGGGGTAACGTACGGAGGTCGGCGGGTCGGAGCCACTAGAGGGCAGCCTGGAGGAGGATGAGGAGCGCTGGGTGGTGGCAGTGGAGGTGGAGAGGCCCGTGTAGGAGCGCTCGCCCTGGCTGAGGTTCCTCTTGCGCTCACGAACCAGTGCCTTCTGGTGTCGCTTCATCCGCTCCAGCTGCTCCTCCGCAGTCATTCGGCCTCGAGACTGGCTGCTTGGGAGCTGCAGGGCCTCGGTGGGTGATGACAGACGCTCAAAAGCACTCTTGGGTCTCTCCTGGGGAGACAAGGATGGAGTAAAGACATGGGGAGAATTGGTACAAGGATGGGATGGGCGTGAGAGAGGGGAAGGATGGTTAGTACCTGGTGACAAGATGAGGAGTGGCAGAGATGTGACAGTAAAACAGGACGGTGGAATAGCAGCAGTTATAAAAGTAACCTTTTGTCATCTGTTTCTATTGCTCACACAAACAATCTACAGCCAACCGTCTACAACACATAAGAACATCATCTTCACCACTGTCCAGCATTCAAAACTTTTCACTGGGGTCAAGTTGTACATCTTAAAACTGAAAACGTGCCATCAAACATGCGATTTACACTGAATTTCTGATGGAAAAATACTGAGGACTGTTTTTCCGTTTCTCCAGGTGGCTTATTAGTCGTGAGAATGTGACGGAGTTCCTAGAGAGATAGGAAATTACTGATACTGTCCTATGCAAGGTGAAAGAGAAACATGAAGCAATCCTCCCATGACAAGCCAAATTGTCTAAGAACAGAGAAAACTTGTTCCTCCATAGGTGGCATGATAAGGAGAATATAAATACTGACAGTCCTTTTACTCGGGGAGCTCCTCTCCCGTATCTCTGTGTTGTGTGACATCCTGTGCACTGCTGAATAAAGAGACGCTGACTTCAACCTCCTCGTTTTGAGAGCGGTGATTCTTTTTCACCCACAGTTTCCATTAAAACCAGGTATGGACAAACACTGAAATAACCTGTGATTCCCTGATACCTGCAGACACCTGAACCTTTGTTGTCTGGACTCACCTTTGCTGCAGAGCTCCCGGGGCCTCGCCTTAGGGTGACGTAAGATGAGATGGAGTTGGACTGGTTCAGACGAGTTGAGGAGCCTGGTAGACCTTAATGGTAACAATGGGACAAGAATAGTTTTGGTTTAGTTTTATTTTCACAGTGATAACAGAGCATCAGAGTGGAAAAAAAGAATGTATGTACAGATTAAGTATGTCAGATGAAACAACAGACACAAAAGTTCTGCCCACCGCTCTATGTGAGGCATGAAATATATAGGAGAATGTGTCAGAAAAAATAAATACCTTAACTGCTAAATGCTAAAACTATTTAACCCTCTAAACTCTATATTTCTGGTTGTTTTTTGTTGTTGTTGTTTTTGCTCTTGTCACTTTTTGCTCACTCATTTTTGACTTGTTTCCATATTTGTCTCCTGTCCATTATCTATTTCTATCTGTTGTGTACGCACAGAACTGCAGTTCAGCCCAGTTAGTCAATAATGGCCTTACGATTGCACCGTCTATTGCAGAATTTTTCGTTTTTTAAGGAATCTAGCTTGTACAAAGGGTGTAGTGTTGGTGAATTTTTTTTGCAGACATATAAAATAAAGTGATCAAAGATGAGTCCTTCATGGACCCTCAGAAAAGTTTAAATCGAATGATTCCTTCTGTTTTTAAAGTGTCTTGCTTTGATTAATAGTGCATTGTTGGGTAATTTTTTTTTTTAATAGCTTGCTTAACAAACACAAAAGTGGGTTTTGGGGCTTCAGAGGGTTTAAATTTATTTATTTTTTTTTGAGAAAATATCACATGGTTTAGTAAAAAGCATTAGGCTTTTGGTAATTCTGTGACTATAGGATAATGTATTAGCAAGATGAGTACTACATTTTCTACATTTTAACAAATAAATCCTTCAGTCTGAAAAAAAAAATGTGTGTTTTTTTTTTTTTTATTACAATAGGTATTTTATCGACCTAGTAGACACTCGTCAAGCCATATTTAACGTCTCTAGGAGTTTGTTTAATGCTTGCAGGGAAAACATTTTCTAGTAACACCCTCTTTTACAACATGGCAAGTATAGTAAGCAAGAGTGTCAAAATTTACCGATAAGAAAAGGGGTTACTCAGTATCTACGTTTCACATTCAAAATAAGCTGCAGCTAAGTAGTGGGACACTGCAGGGGAAACACTGGCATTCATAAAATGGTCGAGGTAATAGAAATGTTTCCAGGCAAATGTGCAAAATATTTATTTTACATGCAGCTCTTCAGATACCTTTGCTGAGGGAGTACTGGTAGTCAATATCAGACCCCACGTTGTGGTGGCTTATTCCTGGCAGCTCTGGTTCACTCAGGTATGATCGTAAGTCAGTCTGAAACCAAACAAGGTTAAACAGGTGAACTGATAGGCCAAGTCCTTTCTCTTCAAACAGATCCCAACAGCCGTACATATGATTTCTAAACTCACAGAGAAGAATAACAAAGTACAATATAAACAACTGAAATATTTAATTTGCCCAAACTGTGTGTAGAAGGTTTCCACAGAACAAACATAAAACGACAGCGTACCTTGCAGTCTCCATTAGCAACATACTGCCCACTCTCCCTGTCCCTCTTCCTCTCATCTGACTGGCGTTTCAGCCCACGCACGGACGTGTGGCGTATGACTGAGGCCTCTTTGGGGAGGGGCGGCACCACAGGAGGTGTCTCCTCATAGTCGTAGAGGCGAGGCAGTGGTGGCCTGGGTGGGGCGCTGTCCTCTGCCTGTACAGCAACCAGGACAATTAGGTTTTCAGAGTTTAACCCATGAAGGTCTCAGAATCATTAATGAAACCAGCAGCGGTTCCTGAAACTTAATACGAAGATAGGTAGAAGGGGGACACTCACCCACTTTGGCACGGTGCTGTGAGGCAAAGTATAGGACATGATGGTGGGGATGGAGCTGCGAGGAGGAGGCTGGACCTCTGCGCTGTGAGAAGGCACTGCCGGGTCTGACACCGAAGGCACTAGTTTCCTCTCTGGTGAAGGAGGTGCACAGAAATCAAAGTTTCGTTTTTAAATGTCAGCAGAACATGGAGAATTTCTGATCAATTTACACAGAGAGCATTTGACAAAAACAAGTGTAGATAAATTCCAATCAAACAGAAAAAAGCTGCATAATTTTCTGTCTGTCTGTAGCTCCAAAGTGAAATCTACTCTTCTAACACAGCCTTGTTAACTCAGAAATAATATCACGAGTGTAACCACAGAGTTAAAATCACTGTTCACAGATAACAAACAGCACAACATACTGCATAGAGAACATCAATCATTTTTTAACACTCCTTTGCCAACTTTCTTTGAATATGTGACTGCTCAAATATTTGTAAGCATGGTGCTCTATAAATAAAGTTTATTATTATTATTATTATTATTATTATTATTATTATTATTATTATTAATAAATCTCAGGACAGCTCTAAAGCTCTACAGCACACATGGAGCGAGTGCAGAGCGGAGATCAATACCTAGACGAATGAGTGAGGACCTTTATTGGATCTTAATAATTCTCTGACTAACTTTTACACCCTTGTCAATGACTGCATTAAATGGCCTGTCTCAGTATCAGCTGTCTGGCTGCATTGGTCTTCCCACCTGGGTTCTGGACTGAGTCAATTGTGATCTTGTAGTTGGCTTTGCTGGCACTCAGTCCACCCATCACATCCTCGATCCTCCACAGCTCCCGCTTCATCTCAGCTTTCTCTTGCTGTATAATAACACATAGACACAAACAAACCCCAGTCACTTGTCATTTGTAGTTTTCACTTTGTTTTTCAATGTTGCACATTCAACCATTTCAAATTGTGTCCTTTAAATAGTTGTAACATAACAGCAAGTGTAAGAACTAAATAGATAATTGTTCAGTGTTATTTGAAATATATAAATAAATAAAATAAATATATAAGTAAATACAGACATTTTAAAGGTCACACATGCTGCATACGCAATCCAGCCTACAAGCAAAGTGAGATACTTTAACCCTCTGAACCCGAAAGCCAGCTCGCAGGTTTGAAAGGCTGCTTTTGTTTTTGTTTTTAAAAATCGCCAAAATCACAGCATTAATTTAGATTGTCGATGTTCTATTTGGAAACTTAACCAAATCTGAGCATAAAATCATCAAATTTAATCAAAAACACTTTTTTTGACATGTCCCATTTCAAAATGTGCAGCAATTAAATTGTTTTCATGAACCACACTTTCACATGAACCACAACAAATAATTCAACGCTCCTCATAACAAAAATGAAGTCATGTGACAAAAATTCAGAGACTTTTCAGGTGAGCTACTGGCTGTGTTTACGCAGCAGAGGACAAGTATGATGACATACTAAAAATGTAAGCAGCAAAATAACTATGTAGAGGCATCATTCCAGTATCAGTAACAGTCGTGAGCATTTGGAAAAATGGTGTACATGTTGATTTTAGTTTTTTTTTTTTCAGTTTTTGTAAAATAGGTAATTAAAAAAAAATCAGCTTTCATTTGTCCTTTTTATGATTTGTGATATTACACTCTGTTATACGGAACAAAACACATTTTTGAGTTCTATCTACTTCTAGGCATGGCTGTGCTCTTTCCATACAGGCACAAGAGTTGTCGACTATCTTGCAGTAAAAAATGAGCCACAGGGAGCAAAAATGTAACAGGAACGCCAAAAAATGGGTTCTTGGATTTCAGAGGATTAGTTGAAAAGCCAGAGCCACTTTGGAGGCGGACGTGCTGTTAGCTGCAGTAGCAGGTCTCACCTGCGGGGTGGCGCTGTGGTTCATATGTGCCTGCAGTGCCATCCTCAACTGCTCTACTGATTTCTCAAGCCTGCTGTACTCCTCCCAGGCATGTGCCATCTCCTGCATTACAAAAACACACACATGCACAGTCTTGTGATGCATGTAGCGCCTGAAGCACACAGTGTAGAAAATGCATTTTTACATCCTGTTATGTCCTCCGGTAGACGTTTATATTTACACAAACCCAATTAGTGGCAGCAGTGCAGACACACTCAAACCTATGGCACATGTCCATACATAGACACAAATAGCATTCAGAAGAACACATGTACAGAAACATTTGACAAACTGAGCACAAAAACAAACAAACAAACATGCTGGTACTTTATATAGTCAAATATACTGGGACTGGACACAATAATTCAATATATACATTCTATGTGAATCTGACACACTGTCTCATGCTCACACAAGCATAGATACCGTGGAGTGGCGTGATATTTGGGCCCTGATGGTCACCAGATCTTCTTGCAGTAGCCTCTGCTGGTAGGCGATCTTGTGGGCGTGGGCCGGCTGCTCCTGGTACTGCTCCATCTGCTGGTGGGACACGTCCAGTACGCTCTCCAACTTGTCCTGAGGGGGCGAGCAGCGTGAGGTGGAGCAAAGCAACTGAGATCTGCTCACTTTGTGGATTGTTGCTCTTTAATACACACTTAGAATATTTATGAAGCCGAAACCAGTCCATACAAAATTCCTCCAGAGGGCAGCATGTTTCTACAGTCAATCCTGAGCCACCATCTCATCAGACCTCCTCTCACCTGAGTCCCT
>NW_007577752.1:791556-801417 GCF_000690725.1 Stegastes partitus | reverse complement strand
TTTTTTTTTTTTTTAAAAAGAAGATAATTCCCACCTGGTGTACAGTTGACTTTAACACCCAGTTTGAACTTGTACAGCATCCCCAGCAGTAAAGGGAAACAGCAAAAGCAGAAACACTATCAAACCATCTCCAGTGTTTTGTTTTTTTTTTTTTTTTGCTTCTACCTGGATTTGGTCAGCAGGTTCTTGATGCGCTCAGCTCGACGGGAGCGTTCCTCCAGTTCCTCTGGACTGAGAGGCTCCTCAGGGTCAGACTCTATGTAGCGCTCTGGGATGGGAACCTTCTTTGGTTTGGACAGCTGCATGTTGGACAGACATGTAGTCAGTCTTCTACAGTAGTCTCCTGCTTTAAGGACAGTCACTGGATGTCTGGGTTGTAAGGTTTTCTTGCCGACAGAAGATCTAAGGGGTTAAATCGTACTCCTTCACTCTGACTCTTCTCTTTCATGGAAACCTCTTTATAAGGAGGAAAATAGATAGAAGAAGAGAACCAACTAAGGCAAAATCTGTTAAGAGATTCAACCTGATGTATGAGAATAGAGGAGCAGTTAGAAGATTTATGTCTTGGTGTGTCTCTGATCCTGATTCTGCCTCTGGCTTCCCATTTATTCTTCATGACTGAGACAGATCGGATGTGTGTCTACCTCTCGGCTGATATCCAAGTCGTAGTCAAGAGGTTCCACGTCCACCTCTCGTATGCGTGTAGCCGTGGCCATCACCCACTCATCTGACTGGATCCTCCGCCTCTCTTTGACTGGATTCCACCCTTCATCGCTCTGACCTTCTGCTCCGGGTCGCTCCTCCTGCCAGTCGAACACCTGGAAGGAGCCGTAGTCAATTACACAGCTAGCAGGAGGACTGATGAACAAATTCTGTCTTTTACTGAAGTTAAATATAAATTAGACAGATAAGTATGTCTCAGCATGTTTATTATTATATTAGGTTCTTAGAATAGAATTTATGTTTCCACATTGTGCCACCAAGTCAGGTTTGCTAGAATATCTGCAAGATTGAAGTTAACGTGAAAACAGATTATATACTTTACATGAAAGAAGCTAAAGCCTCTAGTTTTACAGCTATTATTAGTTCATTAATCAGTTATTGAACTGGTAGCTTATTAATTTAATAGGCTTCATAACTAAGTGACTGAAAAGTGTTAAATTCTAGCAATTTATTGGTTCCAGCTTCTTAAACTAAAAAAGATTGTTGGATGTCCTAATCTTTTTTGATAGGAGGTTGAATATTGGGGGGTCTTGTGACAGGTGATCTGACAAAACAAGCACTTTGAAGAATCATGGGCGTGTTTTCCAACAATATTTAGATCAAAAATATAACCAAGAAAATAGTATGCAGCAGCTAGTTGCAGCCGTTGTATTTTAGATCTGTGAAAGTTAATGAAATGACTTGCAACATGTTTATTCTCTCGAGAAAAAGAACACAAACCCAAGTGGAACAGTAGCAGGAAGGTCAAAGGAGGACAGTGACGTCTTTGTATCAAAAAACAGTGGGATTTATATTTATATGGAATATATAGTGGAGGGAGACAAATGTGAATTTCGCACTTATGTGCAACAAGGAATAATTGTAACAAGAAGTTCAAAGATCTGAGGATCTGAAAGGAAGATGTTTAGTAGAAATACCACAGAAGGGACCCAGGAAGATGATTAGTGTGTGTTTCTGGAAGCTGTAATCACACACAAACCACATCCTTCTCTCCGATGTACACCACCACTTTTGCATTTGTAGTATAAAAATACTTTTGTTCCCTGACAAGCGCTGTGTGTGTGCGTGTGTGTGTGTGTGTGTGTGTGTGGTACTTGTGAGTAATCATCCAAGGAGCATCAAAGCCATGCATGCATCCTTCCCACTCCAGTAGCCTGCAGCAGGGTCTGATCTGTTGGTGTGTTCACATGCTCTGAGAAACACTGCATCCCATGCCTTGCTGCGCTCAGGAGAATCAATCGCACACAGAAGGGCACAAAGAGAAGAGCGAAAACCATGCAGACACAGATTCATCAAACCTCCACCGGATTAGGAAGAACACAGCCAAGAGGTGGTTCAGAAGCAAGAAACTCTTTATTGTCGAGTGCAAATCTCTACATGATAGAAAAGAAAAGGGAAAAGAGTTGTGTGTTGCTTCTCAATTACACAGAATTAGGTGGCGATTAGCAGTTCACTTCTCTAAGTTTTCTACTGTATTTCTACTTTTCAACTGAGCAATCTCCTGTTACTATTTCTCTCTTTGATCTGATGTAATGGATGTAGCTGTGGAAAGATAAAAGCAATATGGCAGAAAAGCTTTTGAAATTAATACTTGTCAAAAAACAAGGAGCGAACAGCAGCTTCATGGAAGATCAGAACTGAAGAATGAAGCACATGGATTTTTAGGAGAATCCTCTACATATATACATCTGCAAAGACAAGTGTAAACAGAAAATGTAACAATTCTTGCAGATTTTATTGCTTTTGTCTCTTTTATATCATTGTAAATTGAATATCTCTGGGTTTTCTGTTGCTCTAATGAGGCAAATTAGTTTTTTCTCTAGTTTTCAAGATGCCACTGACAAAGATGAAGGAAAAATCTAAATGTATTTCACACAAACCAAATACTGCCACATGACAAATTCATTGTTTTCACACAGATCTCCCATGATAACATTGCCTGCTCCTTGTTCACATTTATTTCTTCTTTTATTGCATTTCAGCCCAGTTGCTTGAACCTGTTCTGTATATTAATGATGCATAAAACAGCACAGCATAGGCCACTTTGAACTACTCAGATGCAAATACAGCTTCTTTCTCCAACTTTAAATGTGGCAATGAAACTATCACCTACTGTGAAACGATAAAAGAAACCTCGTTGTCCACACAAGAAAAGGCTGTAGTGATGAAGATGTCAGTTCAAATTATGTAAACATGTTTTATGCTGGTTGAAGAAAATGAAATATATGTTATTATTTTAAAGAGGTGAAAAGTAGTAGCAGAAGATGAAAAACTATGTATTGCTTACTGTTACAGGGACACTTGATTTCAAGGATTTATGGGAAATGTAGTCTAATTACTTGCAGCTCTCACAGCACAGTTTGGTTAATCATGTGTGTTAGTCTGTAATCATAATACCAGTCTAGTAGTTATTATGTGTCATATTATCTTAACGGAAGACTTTGACATTTTGAATTTTATTACATTTTTTTCACCCAAGCATGTTAGCACTGCTAGCATTCGTCATTAAAACCAAGGAGCACAGCTCGCCCGAAGCTAGATTCAGTCTCAACGTCAAATGTCAAAGTCTTCCTTTAGGGATTAAAACCAGCAGTGTCCCCACATCTTCCTGACTAAATTCTGCTGTTACGCAGAAAAGCTACCTTACAGGTAGCTTCTTGCATTGTTTAAATGATTTTGAAGTGTGGACGCATGTTTTAAAGAAACCATGATGAAACGAAATTGTTGGTAAAGGAGGTAAATTTGGGACAAAGGCAAAAAGATCTTCAACAAAACAAGGCACTTGGATTTCATTTGAAGAAAAGAAAGCAGGGAGGTGTGATCATGATTTGTGCCACTAACATTGCCTCTTTCTTCATTTCATCAACCTGAAAGCCTATTTTTTTTCTTTTTCCAACAGTTCCCCTGCTCCTCTATATGATCTATATACCAAATCTCTACAAAATATAACTGTACAACTGTATACTGAAAATATTACTCAGTAAATAAATAAAAGTGTACAAGTACACGGTATGTAGATGTACATAAATGGGCTTCTCTCTCTACTTTCTGGTGATCAAAACAGAGATAGGAAGGCAGATTGCCTTCCCCTCTCTTCTCTTCTCCATGGATTTACATTCAGAATTGTGTCAGTGAGGTCCCACCAGGGGGCAGTGGTAATAAGGTTCACTTAAACCCCTGAACCATTTTTAAAAAAAGGAAATAAAATAAACAGGGATCAACTTTGTCCCAGTCCAAAACTAGCTAAGCATTCCCCACAATCCCCTGTGCTCATTTAGTCTCCCACTCTTCTTAAAGCGTTAACCAAGCTAGCTAGCTAGCCAGCCAGGGTCAGTCCTGTCATTTAGACTGTTAGTACTTGCGGCTACCATCAACAACCACTGGTTACACAAGGCAGGGAGTGCTAGTGTGTTAGCATTCCTGCTAGGTTATTATGTGGCTGGCGGTTGGAGGGTGGCGTAGCAGCATTGGTGGTGAAGTTGGTGTTCCCTGTGTCTGCTGCTGCTGCGCTGTGGTGGGGGGTAACGTACGGAGGTCGGCGGGTCGGAGCCACTAGAGGGCAGCCTGGAGGAGGATGAGGAGCGCTGGGTGGTGGCAGTGGAGGTGGAGAGGCCCGTGTAGGAGCGCTCGCCCTGGCTGAGGTTCCTCTTGCGCTCACGAACCAGTGCCTTCTGGTGTCGCTTCATCCGCTCCAGCTGCTCCTCCGCAGTCATTCGGCCTCGAGACTGGCTGCTTGGGAGCTGCAGGGCCTCGGTGGGTGATGACAGACGCTCAAAAGCACTCTTGGGTCTCTCCTGGGGAGACAAGGATGGAGTAAAGACATGGGGAGAATTGGTACAAGGATGGGATGGGCGTGAGAGAGGGGAAGGATGGTTAGTACCTGGTGACAAGATGAGGAGTGGCAGAGATGTGACAGTAAAACAGGACGGTGGAATAGCAGCAGTTATAAAAGTAACCTTTTGTCATCTGTTTCTATTGCTCACACAAACAATCTACAGCCAACCGTCTACAACACATAAGAACATCATCTTCACCACTGTCCAGCATTCAAAACTTTTCACTGGGGTCAAGTTGTACATCTTAAAACTGAAAACGTGCCATCAAACATGCGATTTACACTGAATTTCTGATGGAAAAATACTGAGGACTGTTTTTCCGTTTCTCCAGGTGGCTTATTAGTCGTGAGAATGTGACGGAGTTCCTAGAGAGATAGGAAATTACTGATACTGTCCTATGCAAGGTGAAAGAGAAACATGAAGCAATCCTCCCATGACAAGCCAAATTGTCTAAGAACAGAGAAAACTTGTTCCTCCATAGGTGGCATGATAAGGAGAATATAAATACTGACAGTCCTTTTACTCGGGGAGCTCCTCTCCCGTATCTCTGTGTTGTGTGACATCCTGTGCACTGCTGAATAAAGAGACGCTGACTTCAACCTCCTCGTTTTGAGAGCGGTGATTCTTTTTCACCCACAGTTTCCATTAAAACCAGGTATGGACAAACACTGAAATAACCTGTGATTCCCTGATACCTGCAGACACCTGAACCTTTGTTGTCTGGACTCACCTTTGCTGCAGAGCTCCCGGGGCCTCGCCTTAGGGTGACGTAAGATGAGATGGAGTTGGACTGGTTCAGACGAGTTGAGGAGCCTGGTAGACCTTAATGGTAACAATGGGACAAGAATAGTTTTGGTTTAGTTTTATTTTCACAGTGATAACAGAGCATCAGAGTGGAAAAAAAGAATGTATGTACAGATTAAGTATGTCAGATGAAACAACAGACACAAAAGTTCTGCCCACCGCTCTATGTGAGGCATGAAATATATAGGAGAATGTGTCAGAAAAAATAAATACCTTAACTGCTAAATGCTAAAACTATTTAACCCTCTAAACTCTATATTTCTGGTTGTTTTTTGTTGTTGTTGTTTTTGCTCTTGTCACTTTTTGCTCACTCATTTTTGACTTGTTTCCATATTTGTCTCCTGTCCATTATCTATTTCTATCTGTTGTGTACGCACAGAACTGCAGTTCAGCCCAGTTAGTCAATAATGGCCTTACGATTGCACCGTCTATTGCAGAATTTTTCGTTTTTTAAGGAATCTAGCTTGTACAAAGGGTGTAGTGTTGGTGAATTTTTTTTGCAGACATATAAAATAAAGTGATCAAAGATGAGTCCTTCATGGACCCTCAGAAAAGTTTAAATCGAATGATTCCTTCTGTTTTTAAAGTGTCTTGCTTTGATTAATAGTGCATTGTTGGGTAATTTTTTTTTTTAATAGCTTGCTTAACAAACACAAAAGTGGGTTTTGGGGCTTCAGAGGGTTTAAATTTATTTATTTTTTTTTGAGAAAATATCACATGGTTTAGTAAAAAGCATTAGGCTTTTGGTAATTCTGTGACTATAGGATAATGTATTAGCAAGATGAGTACTACATTTTCTACATTTTAACAAATAAATCCTTCAGTCTGAAAAAAAAAATGTGTGTTTTTTTTTTTTTTATTACAATAGGTATTTTATCGACCTAGTAGACACTCGTCAAGCCATATTTAACGTCTCTAGGAGTTTGTTTAATGCTTGCAGGGAAAACATTTTCTAGTAACACCCTCTTTTACAACATGGCAAGTATAGTAAGCAAGAGTGTCAAAATTTACCGATAAGAAAAGGGGTTACTCAGTATCTACGTTTCACATTCAAAATAAGCTGCAGCTAAGTAGTGGGACACTGCAGGGGAAACACTGGCATTCATAAAATGGTCGAGGTAATAGAAATGTTTCCAGGCAAATGTGCAAAATATTTATTTTACATGCAGCTCTTCAGATACCTTTGCTGAGGGAGTACTGGTAGTCAATATCAGACCCCACGTTGTGGTGGCTTATTCCTGGCAGCTCTGGTTCACTCAGGTATGATCGTAAGTCAGTCTGAAACCAAACAAGGTTAAACAGGTGAACTGATAGGCCAAGTCCTTTCTCTTCAAACAGATCCCAACAGCCGTACATATGATTTCTAAACTCACAGAGAAGAATAACAAAGTACAATATAAACAACTGAAATATTTAATTTGCCCAAACTGTGTGTAGAAGGTTTCCACAGAACAAACATAAAACGACAGCGTACCTTGCAGTCTCCATTAGCAACATACTGCCCACTCTCCCTGTCCCTCTTCCTCTCATCTGACTGGCGTTTCAGCCCACGCACGGACGTGTGGCGTATGACTGAGGCCTCTTTGGGGAGGGGCGGCACCACAGGAGGTGTCTCCTCATAGTCGTAGAGGCGAGGCAGTGGTGGCCTGGGTGGGGCGCTGTCCTCTGCCTGTACAGCAACCAGGACAATTAGGTTTTCAGAGTTTAACCCATGAAGGTCTCAGAATCATTAATGAAACCAGCAGCGGTTCCTGAAACTTAATACGAAGATAGGTAGAAGGGGGACACTCACCCACTTTGGCACGGTGCTGTGAGGCAAAGTATAGGACATGATGGTGGGGATGGAGCTGCGAGGAGGAGGCTGGACCTCTGCGCTGTGAGAAGGCACTGCCGGGTCTGACACCGAAGGCACTAGTTTCCTCTCTGGTGAAGGAGGTGCACAGAAATCAAAGTTTCGTTTTTAAATGTCAGCAGAACATGGAGAATTTCTGATCAATTTACACAGAGAGCATTTGACAAAAACAAGTGTAGATAAATTCCAATCAAACAGAAAAAAGCTGCATAATTTTCTGTCTGTCTGTAGCTCCAAAGTGAAATCTACTCTTCTAACACAGCCTTGTTAACTCAGAAATAATATCACGAGTGTAACCACAGAGTTAAAATCACTGTTCACAGATAACAAACAGCACAACATACTGCATAGAGAACATCAATCATTTTTTAACACTCCTTTGCCAACTTTCTTTGAATATGTGACTGCTCAAATATTTGTAAGCATGGTGCTCTATAAATAAAGTTTATTATTATTATTATTATTATTATTATTATTATTATTATTATTATTAATAAATCTCAGGACAGCTCTAAAGCTCTACAGCACACATGGAGCGAGTGCAGAGCGGAGATCAATACCTAGACGAATGAGTGAGGACCTTTATTGGATCTTAATAATTCTCTGACTAACTTTTACACCCTTGTCAATGACTGCATTAAATGGCCTGTCTCAGTATCAGCTGTCTGGCTGCATTGGTCTTCCCACCTGGGTTCTGGACTGAGTCAATTGTGATCTTGTAGTTGGCTTTGCTGGCACTCAGTCCACCCATCACATCCTCGATCCTCCACAGCTCCCGCTTCATCTCAGCTTTCTCTTGCTGTATAATAACACATAGACACAAACAAACCCCAGTCACTTGTCATTTGTAGTTTTCACTTTGTTTTTCAATGTTGCACATTCAACCATTTCAAATTGTGTCCTTTAAATAGTTGTAACATAACAGCAAGTGTAAGAACTAAATAGATAATTGTTCAGTGTTATTTGAAATATATAAATAAATAAAATAAATATATAAGTAAATACAGACATTTTAAAGGTCACACATGCTGCATACGCAATCCAGCCTACAAGCAAAGTGAGATACTTTAACCCTCTGAACCCGAAAGCCAGCTCGCAGGTTTGAAAGGCTGCTTTTGTTTTTGTTTTTAAAAATCGCCAAAATCACAGCATTAATTTAGATTGTCGATGTTCTATTTGGAAACTTAACCAAATCTGAGCATAAAATCATCAAATTTAATCAAAAACACTTTTTTTGACATGTCCCATTTCAAAATGTGCAGCAATTAAATTGTTTTCATGAACCACATTTTCACATGAACCACAACAAATAATTCAACGCTCCTCATAACAAAAATGAAGTCATGTGACAAAAATTCAGAGACTTTTCAGCTGAGCTACTGGCTGTGTTTACGCAGCAGAGGACAAGTATGATGACATACTAAAAATGTAAGCAGCAAAATAACTATGTAGAGGCATCATTCCAGTATCAGTAACAGTCGTGAGCATTTGGAAAAATGGTGTACATGTTGATTTTAGTTTTTTTTTTTTCAGTTTTTGTAAAATAGGTAATTAAAAAAAAATCAGCTTTCATTTGTCCTTTTTATGATTTGTGATATTACACTCTGTTATACGGAACAAAACACATTTTTGAGTTCTATCTACTTCTAGGCATGGCTGTGCTCTTTCCATACAGGCACAAGAGTTGTCGACTATCTTGCAGTAAAAAATGAGCCACAGGGAGCAAAAATGTAACAGGAACGCCAAAAAATGGGTTCTTGGATTTCAGAGGATTAGTTGAAAAGCCAGAGCCACTTTGGAGGCGGACGTGCTGTTAGCTGCAGTAGCAGGTCTCACCTGCGGGGTGGCGCTGTGGTTCATATGTGCCTGCAGTGCCATCCTCAACTGCTCTACTGATTTCTCAAGCCTGCTGTACTCCTCCCAGGCATGTGCCATCTCCTGCATTACAAAAACACACACATGCACAGTCTTGTGATGCATGTAGCGCCTGAAGCACACAGTGTAGAAAATGCATTTTTACATCCTGTTATGTCCTCCGGTAGACGTTTATATTTACACAAACCCAATTAGTGGCAGCAGTGCAGACACACTCAAACCTATGGCACATGTCCATACATAGACACAAATAGCATTCAGAAGAACACATGTACAGAAACATTTGACAAACTGAGCACAAAAACAAACAAACAAACATGCTGGTACTTTATATAGTCAAATATACTGGGACTGGACACAATAATTCAATATATACATTCTATGTGAATCTGACACACTGTCTCATGCTCACACAAGCATAGATACCGTGGAGTGGCGTGATATTTGGGCCCTGATGGTCACCAGATCTTCTTGCAGTAGCCTCTGCTGGTAGGCGATCTTGTGGGCGTGGGCCGGCTGCTCCTGGTACTGCTCCATCTGCTGGTGGGACACGTCCAGTACGCTCTCCAACTTGTCCTGAGGGGGCGAGCAGCGTGAGGTGGAGCAAAGCAACTGAGATCTGCTCACTTTGTGGATTGTTGCTCTTTAATACACACTTAGAATATTTATGAAGCCGAAACCAGTCCATACAAAATTCCTCCAGAGGGCAGCATGTTTCTACAGTCAATCCTGAGCCACCATCTCATCAGACCTCCTCTCACCTGAGTCCCT
>NW_007577752.1:784603-790931 GCF_000690725.1 Stegastes partitus | reverse complement strand
GTGGTAGCAGAGAATCAGTCATTCATAACGAGGCTTCTTCATTAATAAGGGTGACTATAACTGAATATGTACAACAGAAATAGGATTGATTAAATTAGGATGCCCTTCTCTGTTTATGTGACATCAACTGAGATTGATTAGTTTGTCTCCTCGAGTTATTTCTGCTGTGCCTCTCTATTTTCTCAATGTTTCACTGTTTTATCACTTTTATTGCCCGCTAAGGTCCAGATCTTAAAGAAATGATGATTATTGTTTTTCAGACTCTTTTTCACAGCACTGTTGCCTCGCAGCAAGAAGGTCGTCGGTTCGCGTCCCAGTGGGGGCACCGGGATCTTTCTGCATGCAGTGTGCATGTTCTCCCCGTGCAGCGTCTGTTCTCTTCGGGTTCTCTGGCTTCCTCCCAGAAGTCCAAAAACATGCTAAGGTTAATTGGTGATTCTAAATTGTCCGTAGGTGTGAATGTGAGTGTGCTTGGTTGTCTGTCTCTAAGTGTAGCCCTGTGATAGACTGGTGACCTGTCTAGGGTGTCCCCTGCCTTCACCCTGAGTCAGCTGGGATAGGCTCCAGCCCCCCACGACCCTAGTGAGGATTAAGCGGTGTATAGATAATGGATGGGATGGATGGAGTTAAATTTGAAACATTAATCTTATTTTCCATAATAAAGCACTTTGGCTCAATGTCTTTTGTTTTAAATGTACTTGTAAATAATGGTTTCTTGATTTGACTGTAAAATCTTTTATAATTTACTTCCTGGTCTGTTCAGTATCCTATTAAGACTTTGTGTGTGTACGTGCTTCTGAGCAGATCTAGGAACAGTGAACGGCAGTGAAATTCTCTCATTATGACTGTGAACGTTTAATCTATACAGAAACCCCGTTGAGTCTGTGGGACTGACGGTGAAATCTGATGCGTGCTGCCATTTATTCTTTCACAGCTGAATCACTCTCCGTTACCAAACTCCATTACAGCTGAATTGATAGTTGAAGAGTAAGCTTTGTCCTTGAAAATTGCACCATCATATAATATTTCTTACAATTTGCCAACATTTTTGCCTGTTGACTCATCAGATTATCAGAGGTTAGCCAGCAGAATCAGATGTTGCGATGAAAAGTCTATATAACCAGCAGTGTGTACCTTGTCGTCCTTTAGGGAGCTGATCCTCGCCTCCAGGTCCTTAAGGACCTTGTCCTGTTCACATAACCGACTCAACTTCACCTGCAGGGGGAGACACAGAGTGGGAGGCATTAAAACAACGGCATGCTGCCACAGGTAAAGCACTTCTCAAGTGCTCCCAAAAGTCTGTGTCTGTGGGTTGACCTCTGGTAATTAAGTGGCCCATTTACTTAATTACAACCTGCTCTGGTTTGTGCAGCTGCAGACAAATGTACTGTGCACAGGAACACGTATGTGGGTGAATGTTTGGAAGAGTATGTGCATAGTGATGTGTGATTACATGTGTTTATGCACGGTCATACATGTCTTTTTTATTGTTTGCGTGCATGCAGATGTGGGACACTTTGTATCAACAGTCCCGTAGCTCCCCTGGTCGTTTACGGGTGTAATTGCAATTACTGTGATTAAACCCATTAGACAAAGTGGGTGCGACCCACCTGACACCTTTCATTATAGTGTCAGCGACGCCCAGAGTATTGTTAATTAATCTCCGATTAAACCTAACAAACTTGTTGGCAAAGGTGGAAACACTTTATCATCCTGTGGTAAAACTACAACACCACATTTATGGACGAAGTTTGTGACTGAGAAACTAGATGTGAATGAAGTACTTCATCCGTATAAAATTTTACACTCGGAACTAAGTTTTATATTCCATCAAATAAATTATTAATCCACATGTTGTCTCCACGGTGATGTTGTTGTTGAATCTAATCAAATATTCATTGCTGACAATGCGCTCATAAATTGTTTAAAACAGCTGAATAAAGGAAATACTGAAAATACTTTTAGTAGAGAAAACACAACTGAAAAGCTGCAAGGAGTTGTGTGGATTACAAAACTGAACGAGTGATGGCATTTACCTGTTAACACTTTGCAAGCTGCTTCCCCTTAAAGCTAAGAGTAAAAGCTTATGTCATCCTCACACACTTTTTCCACAGGATTCATATTTTGATTTGCCTTAATTTCCCTCAATTTTCTTCTAGCTCGACTATGTCAGTAAATGCTGCCAACCAGACCAGTGTTTCCTTGTCTGGATGGAAACAAAACTCAGTCCTAGGAATTTTATTTATTGCAAATGTACACATTCATACTGCAAACCACAATAAAAACTGCATGTGAATGTATATTTGCAACAGACTACATTCAGTAACAGCAAATTATTGCATATATGTGTCTGTTTCTTTCATTCAAGTGGTTGCAGGATATGGAAAGGGGGAAAAAATCCGACCTTGAAATGTTAAATTCTTTGGATCAACATCAAAAACTAAAACATTCAGTTGGCCAACACCTGTTAACTCATTTTCTAACAGGTTCTGATAACATCCAACAAACGAATAAACAAACAGAGCTGAAAACAGAACCTCCTTGTCACTGTCAAGTGAAATTGGGTTGGATTTGATGAAGATAAGGTACTTTAAGAAGTATTTACTTACGTCCACATCACTTTCTGCAACCTTGACAGGTTTCCCTGTCTCCTTCAGTGTCTGACTTCCAGCTACCTGGAAATTTCAAAATACACATTTGTAGATGTTGGTTATGTGGTAAAACAAAGAGTCTGACTCCATGGTACATGAGTGCTGAAATAAAGGAAATATAGGACACAGAGACCAACTACAAACTACTACAAGGCTGAGGCAGACTATCTGTGACACATTCTCTAAGCCTCGCGTACATGACAATATGAGTGAGTTTTGGCAAAAACAGACAAAATCAGCTCTTGCCATGAACAACACAATGGCTATGGAGACTTTGAAGCCCTGCACAAAATGACTTGTCCATTAAACATTTCAGTGCAATGTCCTTACCATTCAAAACAGTTCAAGTGTTTTCACTTTTACTTTCCAGTTTTAACTCTCAGAACCCCATAACCCACTGGTAGGTTTGAAAGGCATGTTATCTTTAAATTACAAGTAAAAATAGAGAGATTTGTTGTTGCTTTTTTCTTTTTTTCATTCCAACTGTCTCTTACCTACTCATCTGTGATGTGCCGTTCAGTCGGGAAACAAATCTAAGTTTAAAATTATGGCAATCGATCAAAATTACTTTATTCTACATGTCTCACTTAAAAAAGAAGCCAAAAATAAATTGTTTCTACTGGTTTTGGCTGAACTGCAGGTTGTGCTTACACAAAGCAGAGAGGAGAAAAGTATGGAAACAAAGTAAAAAATAAAAAATCTACTGTATGTAGTCACCATTTTCTTCCAGTGTTAATAACACTTTTACATATGTGGAAAAGTGCATGTTGAATTCAGGTTTTTACAATTTTTGGAAAATATCAAATCGAAGAAATTCTACTTTTTTTTTTTATTTCTGGTTTTATAATTTTGTTATGCTGCACAAAAGAAAAAAATGAGCCCACAGTGAGTCAAAATGTGATGGAAACTTCTTGGGGTTCAGAGGGTTAAAAATAATAAAATACAGTACATGTGAAAAGTTGAAAAAAAAAATCAACTTACTGACAACAGTTTTTTTTTTTGTTCTTGGAATAATTAGTCGTATGTGTGCTCCTTTTTTTTTAAAAAACAAAACAAAAACAAAAATCGATATATGACACAGTAGAGCTCTGAATTATTGTCAAGGAGGTGCAGTGTTTCAGAGACGATGGTAGAAGCAGCTGGCTTTTCAACCACCGGGCCACAGCCACAGCCACAACACATGCACTGCCGAGCCATCCCATGCCCACTATTCAACAGCGTTGTCAACATCTCCACACGGTGAGAGGATGGCGTGAAGTCAGGCCGGTCAAGGCTCACTGGGAGACAACACATTCGATGCCGCTCAAGCCGTGAATGCAGTGCTGTAAGCAATGGGATGGTCCTTCTACAACACTGACTCTCTAAACGCGCACTCTCACACACACCCAGAACTATGAGCGTGCGTCCCTACTCTGAACACTGTACGAACATGCACAAGCATAAACGCACACGCACACAAGCACAGGCACACTACAGACAGTTTTGTATCTTTTTAGTACATGTACTGGACACAGACACACATACGTACGCACATACACATTGAGCTTACGTTCATTAGAGGCCTGAGAGGCCCAGCAGTGCAGTGCAGTAGTAAACTGTGAACTGCGAGAATCAGGGGCTCTAGAGCTCTGATCTGGGAGTCAAAATCACAAAGACACAGAGCCGCAGTCACAAAATGGCGGCTGCTTTTGTGAGATGCTTCTAAAACCACTCAAGAGTTAGAAGATCACTGCAAGTTTTCGGGGATGTTTAGTCCCACACAGACACCTGAACATCTCCATTTGTAGCTATATTGGTAGCTGTCTTGGTTCGACAGTTCCACATTGGTTGAAGTGATAGAAGTAGTTGTCAGTAAGAAATACCAAGTGTGTTAGTTTGACTGAGAAACATTTCAAATTGGAAAAGGCACACTAGATGTAGAAGACTTGAACCAAAGCAGATTAGTTACGATAAAAATCAGGAGTCAGAGGACAAACTGTATCTATCATTATCTTTCTCACCTTCAGGTCCAGATACTCCAAGTCCTTCTTCAGCTGCATATAGGTGTCATCCGCCTAGAAGGTGACAAATGTATAAGTGGGGATTACTGATTTGTAAGAACAGCAATTAAATAAGTCAATATCTGAGCCATCTTAACCTACAAAAGCACCGGCATCATCAAGTGGGATGTAGTGAGACTTATGCATCGAGTATGACGTGTTAAGTGCTGTTACGTGTCTGCGCTGACATGCATCACAACACACTTAAACATACAGTCAAATTTCATTCACGTATTTCATGTTTGGAGAAGTTTAGCCGCTTCTACTGCAACAAACAAAAGAGCAGCACAAACCAGATCCATCAGAAGCAGCAGATCTTGAAACTTAGCTGAATTCAGATTTGAATTCAGCTCACATCAACAACAAAACAAACTTCGATACGGCCGGAAATCACGCATCAGAGGACCAGACTGACCGACACATCCACAGCTTGCCAATTAGCTACAGCATGGGATGGCTTTGTGGACGTCAAAAACATAGCAACACAACATGCTATGGACATTATCAGTAGAAGCACGATATGGATCAGCCAAGAACAGCACATGAAAAAGAGGCGGATGGTTCTCGGCAGCCAGGCCAGCGCTCACTGACACTAAAGCAGCAGAGCTTTTATGTACAGGTTGCCACTAATGTACTGACACGAGGCTGTAGGTGCTGCTGTTGTGTTTTTGTTTGCCCTTTATTTATTCCGTTATTTTCGTAGCACTATTTCACATTTGGTATGTATTTATGGTTGGGAACTACCAGGTGCGACGTTAAGTGGGAGTCACCACTTTGACTGAGTGTGTTTAAATGAAAATGAATTGAAGATGTGAGTATTAGAGAATAGAAATGCCATTTTATGAAACCTGTGTTTAGCAAGTTTGCTTAATAAGAAATATTGACGAATTTAATGCGATTCTAACATCCTTGAGATGATATTGTGTTTGCAGAAAAATGAGTGAGTGAGACTGAAAGCTACGTCTGTGTGTTGTTTTCAACTTGTTCATTGTTTCTTTGCAGTATTATTGGCAGCAGGTTGTGATGATGGGGATTAGTGGGGGCAACAAAATGTTAACCCTTTGAAAATCCAAACCCTCCCCAGCTTGCTTTTCAAACCCATTTTTTTTCGTCTTTTTAAAAAATGTCCAAAATGACAACATTTTCAGAGCCAGAAAATCTAAAAACAGAAAAAATCGTGGATTTTCAACCTCCTGACAGTTTGATAACTACTCATATATGTTTAATTTATGTTTAAAATTATGATATTGCTTCAAAATCTGTTATTTTTATTAGTTCTACATGTCTCCTTAAGAAATTCTCAAAAATAAAGCGTGTGTACAAAAACAATTCTGCGCTTCTTGGTACAACCCAGAAGTCACGACTGACTCAGCTGTGACCAACAATCGTGACGAAAAGAGTTTTCAGGTAATGTGCAGGCTGTTGTTTACGGCCTGTCACACTGCACAAATACAAACAGGAGCAAATAAAATTACCAGAAATTGCTTGGGGTTCAGTGGGCTGACTTCTATACATAGCAGGCAGGTCAGTAGAAATTTCAATTTAAAGATTACAAAATCTTTATATTTTCATTTTCCTGATTTGACATCGCGAAGGCGTAGACCGAACATGGTGCTGTACAGGCGCTTAAATGTTAGA
>NW_007577752.1:701444-784122 GCF_000690725.1 Stegastes partitus | reverse complement strand
TTCATAGAATTACATGGGCTTATTTTGGAAATTTCTTCTGACGGTTAAACATTGTTATGGTGCATCCATTGAGGACTAAGCTTATCCACATGAGATTTCATGTAAATTCAGAAACTAGACAATTTAAAAATAAAAATTCACCTCTTAGAAATGAGGAATGTCTTCACAAATTACTTTATATTAGTTGTTGACCATAGAGTACCATCCATACAGCCATCAATAATGGGAAAAAATAATTAATTTTTTGAATAGGAATATGTTATTGAGCACAAATTATATGACTAAAAATTAAGCAAGATGGTAGACATGACAGTGAGTGTAAAGCAGCCCTGCACAATGTTTAGTGGCAACCTCTACCAGCCCCTGGTAAGATGAGGGGCAGATGGGCAGGCGTGCCGCAGGGGACCCCCACCTGGGAGCTGCAAGGGCCTAGTGTAGCTGAGAGGCCCACATGTCCAAGGTGGGACACAGGAGAGGGCCCAGCGCTGAGGAGGGGACTGGTGCTAGTGGTGGTGGCCGTGAAGAGGCGGTGTTGGTGGAAGGGCTCTTTGGGACCGTTGAGCCGCTGGAGGTGGGCTAACGTTTGCTGACGTGCGGAGGCCATCTTGGCCTGATGCCGGCGCAGCTGAATGAGGAGCAGAGTGAGCTCCTCCGGCTGTCACAGGCACCACAGGACATTCAATCTGGCAAATCTCAATACTGACCACACAAGTTTGAGTAAAACTTCTCCTCTCACAAACAAGCAACTCTGTCTTCACAGCGCTAGGAGCCAATTTGTTATGCGACTGGCTGACGACTAATTTGAACAAGCAGAACTGCAGCTAAAGTAAGGAGGATTAATGGGTTGAAAAATAAGGCAGGCACACAGCAACATAGTGTACATGACAGGATATAAAGCCCCCCCCCATTCTATTTTAAGTAATATAAATGTCTACACAAAGTCAACTGCAGTACACTTGTGTGTTAGTGTATTTATTGGTAAAACATACCGTTTTGCCATGAAGGCTGGGTGCACTGACTGTGTGTGTGATGTAGCCAGATGCAGGCATTGACCGTCTCTCAATAGTAGCAGCCTACAACACACAGACAACATGTTAATACTGACTGTTTGACGAGGTAATATAACAGTTGTGTGGTATATACTTGCTACAGAGTCAATATGGTCTCACTACAGACCTGCTATAACAGCATAACAACAGCAAGTTCCAAAAAAGGCTTCAAATCTTGTTTTAGAAGATACAACATTTAATTTAACTTTGATAGGAAAATACTGAAATGCTTGTTATCTGGGGGCAAAATGAATTTGCCTGTGTATGTGGGAGAGTGGGCGTGAATTTGCATAATTTTTCACTCAGTGTTGAAAGTGCTGTGTTTAGATACAGATGGACAACTGCTTATTTTTATCTGTTTGCATTATTTATTCATTTGCACACCATAATGTATTTAATATAGTATGTACACATTCTGAGTGTTTTTCTGACTGACTGTGGATACAGCTGAGGTAATCTAACAGACAGCTATGTCTTCCATTGTACCCCAAAGGCACTAAAACAATTATTCTGTTCACTGAAGCACATTTCCAACATAAACCCCACACCGTCAGAATGACTGACACTGTTCTGGATGAGAAACTATTCTATTTGATATGTTGCACTTAACGGTGGAAAAAAGCGGTAATATTGCAATCTCTGGAGTAGCACACACAGTAGCAAGATTAAATTCACACAATCAATGCAACAGAGTGTCACGACAACAGGCAGGGAATCATGTACTATTGGCATTCATACTTTAATTATATCAAATAATTTCTCATAAATTAGACCTCTGTGTCCCTATTCTTACATTACTACTTTTTTGTTTAAATAGTGTGGATGCAGGAATAAGGATTTACTACCATTAATCATCCTGAGCTGATGCATATAAGAGTGTGAGCTACATGCTTAAAATGTAAATATGATATCAAAGACACAGGCTTTACCCACTTATATAAAAATGTTATCTTATTCCCTTGATTGAGAATGGCCTAATGAAGTTGCAAATCAACACTTCTCTGTACACAGTAAGCACAACAGAAATCAAAATCATCCCTTCGCCCAGAAAAAGCTGAACTCCATTGTTAGCACTATATTTTTCTCTTCCATGTTTGGATGAAACATGAAACCTCAAACCCTAACAAGACAAAGTTACCAGGACCTATTTTCACATCACTTGGACAGTAAAAGACAGTGATGTAGCAGTGTTGTTCTGTCAGACATTATTTTACCTTGAGCAGCTGCGATTTGGTTCTGCGGGGGGACACAGTGAAGGGGATGTCCAACACTGACATATCACCCACAGGCCTGACTGTCACCCGTTCAGCCGGCGTGTGTGGCCTACGTGTGGGTGACAGGGTTCGGCTGGTGCCGGGTGGGGGCCCTGGCGGAGGGATGTCTGCAGATGAAGGTGGTACCGACACGCAGCGGGGAGGCCCCTCTGACCTGGGAGCTGAGGAGGAGGGAGGCACAGTGGATGGGGGTCGGGGGCCAAATGGGTACTCTGGGGCCGGAGTGTAAAGTGGCGCTGTGGGGCTCCCGTGACGGAACTGGTGTCGCTGCTGCCACTCGTACAGCTGCCAGACTGTGTTGGACCCTGGACCCCCCTGATCTGGGGTGAGACGGAAGTGGCTCAGGCGGTCCTGGGCGTACTTGTACTCGCCGAGTCGGCCGGGCGAGGGACTCTGGCGAGGAGTTTTTGGCAGGGTCTGATAGGCGTCAATGGAGGTGAATTTGTGCTGGGTTGGTGGCGTGCGGCGAGGGAGGGTGTTCTCTCTGGATGGGGGGCTGTTGAGTAGCAACAGTAGCACAATTGGGGTTATTTTCACACGCAATAAACAAAAAAACCTACAGTCATTTTCTATGACCTTAGTTAACATAAATCTGTAATAACTGATGTTTTTTGGTCACTTTATTCGGGGCACACGTTCAAGACAACATCCTCATATCATCACCTCTTAAAGTGACACGGAAAACTTGTCATAAACACGTTTACACATGCAGCACAAGCACTTGTAGCGAAGTGCCACAATACTCTCTTTTAACTCTGTTATTGGTCTCTTCCAACTTCAGAGAAAAATATCAGGCTCTTGAGTTGCTAAATGCTCCACTATGTTCACCAGCTGGTTTCTTAATGTCTGTCTGTCACTTGATGCTGAGTAGGTAGTGTACACAGAGGTTTTTTTGTTGACAACAGCAGCCTTCTGCAGACAAAAATGCTGCTAGAGAACTGTAAAGCTGCAGCTGAACAGCACAACAAAGTGAAAACTTATTACAAAGCTCCGTAAAGCCAAGCAGAGCTGCAGATTCAGGTAATAATTCTCTGCAGTTCAAAATCAGGCTATAAAACCGTTTACTTCAACAAAAATACTGAATAAACAGCTGTTAAAATTTTGAAATTGGTTAAGTTTATATATTATAAACAGTACTAACTAGCTTCTCACAAAATAAGACAATCACCTGATTTAAATAAGTGAGGCTTTTTTAAAGAGCCTCTAATATCCAACAGTGACTTACCCTTTATGCTCAGCCTTCTGAACTTTGACCCACTGTTCCACCTGATCCAGAACACTTCTCCTGTGCACCTGCTTTTCTGGGTCTGCAGCCGGCAGCTCCGGGGCCCTCTGGTACGTCCCGGCTGCGATCCCATTGGGCTCCAGGATGGGGCTTGGCGTGGAGACCAGGCCGTTCCTCGTGCAAATGCTGGAGGGCAAAGTGGAGGCTGCTCGTGACGGCGCGCGGGATGGTACCCTGGATACGGGTGCTGAGGCCGACACATGGTCTGAGTGTGGGAGAGCGGAGGGTGGAGGATTGGATGGGAGGGAAGTGTGTGTGTCCATTTCCAGACCAGTGCTCCCAATGGGGTGCTCCAACATGATGGTGCCAGGAGAGTCCTTGTGAAAGCTGCAGCGGCCCTCAGCGTCGCGGTGTATGGGCTCCAGGAGAACCTCGTGGATGATGGGTCTTGTGGTCTCAGAGTCTGAAGTCTTGGTCTTGTGGTGGTTTATGTGGTTTGTCTGGGGGACAGCCTGCTGCAACAACTTCTCTAACTTGTCAGCTGGTCTGTAGAGAGCAGAGATTGCAAACGTCTGAATAAACAATGTCCTTTTTTTTTTTTTTTTACACTCTTTCTCGTTAACATTGTGAGAATTGCAGATGATGATTAACTACAGCAGTTCTCCTGATACCTATTTTTTTCCTCCAGACTTCTCAAAAGGATTTCAGTGCCTTTGACTCGTTAAGAACCATTTCAGCTTCATTTGATCGCTTCACTGATATCCCATGGACATCATGTTCCAACAGTTCAGTCATTTTAGGCTTTGTTCTGTTGGGTTGAACTGAATTTGAACTAGATGATGGCTGTCACATGAAAAAGAAACTTTAGCCTCATTCCCAACTTTAAGGACAGGGCAAAACAAACCACTAGGGCCGCTTTAAAGCAGGAAAGATGACAAGCAAAGCCTTGTAACCACAACTCGATTTTAAACTCATTAAAGAAATCTCATGTGACAAGAAGTATTCAACCAAGAGAAATAGTCAGGTCTCTGACATTCATTGAACCACACACCAAAGTTTACTTTTAAAAGATGAATTGGACAGCCTTAGGGGGCCGCCATTGTCCCCCGCCAGCAGCGGATATCTCAAAATATTCAACATAAATTAGAATTACAGTGACTAGTCTGTCCCCATTAGGTTGTTCTAAATGTGTCATACGAGTAATATCTTATTTTAAGAGTAGTGTGTTAACAGCAACTGTGTATTAAAAAACTGCATACAGTAAAAGTAGCTCTTGTTCGACATGCCAGCAAATAGTAGAACTACTGTTATAGTTTCTACAAAGATGGCCTGAGAGCCACCTTACCAACTGTAAGCTGTCTTCAGCTTGGTTCCCTTTCTGTCACTCGTTAACAACTATTGTAATCTTGTGGGATTTCCCTTCCCAAAAACAAAATAATGAAAATGAAGGGGTTGCGAGCGGCGGGTGTCTCAGGCTGCCAGTGAATGATGGGACGTATTTGATCTGTGCCCCCTACCCTCGTCAACACATGAATAATACATGGAGGAAGCTGCTGCTCGTTCAAAAACACCCATTTCACAACACTGGAATGTACTCTTTGAAACCAGCCAAGCACATAAACAAATACACTGCACTCATATGCTAAAGCAAGAGGACAGCGGAGTGGGATGTTCATCCTGCCATTTAACGTGATGTAAGAAACATTCAAATAGCAACACTTCACTGAAGGCATATATTTATAGAATACAACAACTGTAGTTATCACATTCAGTACATGCTGTTTTTGGGATCAAGAATTCAGCAATTTAAAAACACATTGTCAAATATTTAGAGGTTCTGCTGCAGACAAACACTTGACGGACTACATCAACATTTTACAGTCCTTAGAAGGTTCGTGAACTGGATTGCTACAATCCAATAACATTTTTTTCTGTGTGTTTTTTTTTTTTTATTATCATAAGATCAAAAAAGAAGATCTCTGGGAAGTATTGTGAAAAATCTCCATAGCTCGAAGTGATGGAAAATAAACCTTTTAAGGTACAATATTAACATTAAGCCTCTGAACCCCAAATCCCGCTGACAGGTTTCAAAGGCATGCTGGGCTTAAAAGAATCACCAAAATTACACCATTTACACAATTACTTTCTGACAGTCCTTCAACTACACATCTGTGACACGTGACTCTGTCAGGAAACTAAATTAAAGTTTAAAATTGCGATATCTCATCAAAATCACGATATTCTACATGTCTTCTTTTAAAGAACTCCTCCAAGATAAACCATTTGCTCAAATCAGATTCTTTAAAAAAAAACAAAAAATTCTGCGCAACTCGGAATCGATGAGTAATTCAGCAGTGACCGGACAAAAATTAAGGGACTTTTCAGTTGGACTGGGTTGAACTGCAGGCTGTGTTTACACAGATGGGACACAAGTATGTAAAGAAATAATGTAAGTGGCAAAATATCAATTTTAGTATGTAGAGCCCCTATCTTTTCCAGCATCTGAGGGAGGGTTATAACTATATCATACTGCTCAAAGAATCCTTTTTGACACTGAGAAATGGCTGTGCTGTTTCTACAGCGATGTAGGATTTTATATAGCAGTGACAAATGAGCCGACAGTGAGTAGAATTTGTCAGGAGCAAGAGGCCCAAAAACTGTCCAGGGTTCAGAGTTGAGGGTGGAATGAAGTGAATGTGAAGTTATGTGTGTTGGTTTCTAGTTATTCTAGATGTTTGTACTGTTGTTCTAGTGTTAAACATCTAGCCTTGACTGTGTTTAGTGTGTAGTCCATGTTTAAATGAACTACAGATTAGAGTAAATAATAATTATGGAACAAAAATGAACAAATGAACAAAAAATGCTAGCAGCAAACACAAGGGGGAGCTCATGGTGTAAACTGGAAAAATCAATGTTTTATCAATGCAACAAAAAAGCAATGATCTGGAAATGTTTGTTCTGACTTAACTTTACAGTTTTCAGGTTTTTTGTTAAACAGAGTTTAGTGACTGAATGTGCTCTTATATTCATATAGACCTCGAGTTTGAAGCTGGAATTCTACAGCTGTCTAGTTTATGGAAATGAATGCTGGCCAGTTGTATTTACATGTGCTGTGTGTGTGTGTGTGTGTGTGTGTGTTTGTGTAGCCCTACCTGATGAGTGTGTCTCCATGGTTCTGCATCAGCGCCGCCTGGTTCATGGCTCTCAGCCAGGTGTTCATGTCCTCTTGGGTGTCTGCACTGAAGTAATACGTCCGCATGCCAGTGTGCTCCGCCTGCGAGCCAATCACAGAGCTCTGCTTGTAAATGTACGAGCGCATACCAGTGTGGCTAGCCTATAAAAAGAGAAAGGAGATTCGATCAGGTGGTGGTCAGAGATGCACAGAAATCATCTGAGAGACAGTGTGTTAGATGAGCTTCAGCTTTGACCAAAGAGACAGGGCGATATCATGCTGTCCAACAAGAGCAACAACATCAAGCACCAACCAATACAGAAAGAGCCAATGGAGGGAGCCACACAGTAGAAATACAAAGACAATATAACCAGCCAGATACGACCAACATAGCCACAACTTTTGACCAATGAGAGGAAAGATAGTTTGGTATGATGGAAAATAGAAAATGTGTCAGAAAAAAGAACTCCTAACCAAAACTTTCCTCATGATCCTGTCTGCTGTTGTTTGTTTTTTCCCTGCCTGCTATTCCTGCTTTGAAACCTACTAAGAACATGTAAAAAAAAAAAAAAGAAAAAAAAAACACAGCAGCAAAATCATATTTTTTGTATACAGTGTTTGTTATATTATCAAGTTCCTATCTCCAAAAAATAGGTAAGTAACATGAATCACAGTGGCGTGGACAACAGTCGGTGTGTCAAAGAGGCTGACAGGTACTTGTACTTGTGATTTAGGGGGTGAGCTAATGACAGATCTATTCAAACTTAAGGTAGATATTGCTTCGTATGCACATGGAAAATGGCTTATTCACAAGCTTAAATTAGAGAATGTACATCACCAATCTGTCTTCTGTACATTGCAACTCTTCTTTAATACTTTAATGATGTATTCATGAGTTTAACATGAATGAATAAATGTAATATGTTTAATGTGATTGTGTCATCGTTTCACTCAACACTCATTAACCTCATTTCCAGTTGCAGCAGGCTATTGTTTTTAGCAAAAAAGCTCTGATACACCCAGTGTGTACAACATAACAAGCACTAAACAGCCAAGTTAGCAGCTACCCGATAAACATAGTGAAGCATTTAGCAGCTTAACAGTATATTTCTCTAAAATGTTACCAAGAACTAGGCAGTCACAACATCAAGTTTTTTGATTAAGTTAAATAAGTTTCTTTTACCACACAATTATCATGGCCAAGAGAATTCATGATAACATTATTACAGCATTTATTAAGAAAATTGTGAAAAAAGCAACAAATACTATTAATCAAATTCACCTTTAACTTTGTTTATTGTATTATTTTGTCTCTTTTGGCAAATGAACTACACTCAAAATATGAGTTTAAGGAGGTAGATAGAGTCTGTAACTATAACTGTACTGTTTGTTGCTCTTATGCTCAAGCATCAACCACATAGTTACATATGTCCATTCTCATTTTAAACATTACAGTTATCTGCAGTAATGATACATCACAGTATCCTTAGGATCACAACAGAGCTAAAAGAAGAGCAATAATTGGGTGTTTTTCAATACGTTGGCCAGAAACATTTCTCTAATTGAATGCTCGTCCAGTAAATAACAAAGTTTGCAGACAACTTTGCTGTAACAACTATGTCGGGTGATATTATGTCCGTTCTGTGTTTTCAGCTCACTCCACTGCCGCAAGTGGCCCCTAAAGTTCATTTGATGCAGCTCTCCAATCTTTTTCAGTGCCCACAGATTTTTTCCACCCTTTCTCAGAACACCTCTTCCTGCACCTCAGAGAACAAATGAGGAGTAGTTAAACTCAAAAAATAATTCTGTTTGTGTAGGTGGAGACAGCAGTAACACCAGCAGCAGCACAGTAATTCTAAGGAGGGAGTTTTTTCCAGCCAAAGTAAAAACGAGAGCTGTTTCTTTTTTGAAACAAGTCTCTGGCTGCACTGCGTTATGAACTACCTGGAATACCGTCAGTATGGAAGTTGGTATCTCTGCCTCTCCTACTATAGATTTATGCTTCAAAGTGTGTTGAACCATGAAAGTCCAGAGAAAAGATAAGTCTCAGCTATCGATAAGTCTTTTGTTGGATAATCCACATAATCAGACTATTAAACAACCAAACTAACCCCTAACAGTTTACCAGTAACAGTTGCTTGTTAATTAATAGCACCTAACTGTTTTGTAGCCTTAATAAAGATGGCCTTGTTGTCCACGTGGGGTTATTAGAGCTCCTTTTAAAGTGAGCTGCACTCCATTGAGCACAGCTCTATAAATGTCCTACTTTTCCCTTTCCTTCCTTCCTCCCTTCCTTTCTTCAGTGTTCCAGGAGTTGGGACTGGAGGATAAATGAGAGCACCCACTCAACAACAGATGCATGTAAATGAAAAGTAATTAAACACTGAATCTCTCCTACCCTAATTCATTCTCTGAATAATGAATGCGGGACAGTAAGGCTGTATGGAGTGTTGTGGTGAGATCCACTGTGGCTGCAGCTCAATAATTTCTCTGCAATTTCTTTGTTTGGTTTATAATGTGATAAAGAGACATGATTTCTCAGCAGCTTGGCTTCTTGTCTTTGGCGTGACAGTCAGGACCACACAAAACATCACTCCCATTTAAGCAGTTTAATGTACACACTGAACACGTTCATGGATAAAACAGACTGTCACTCCTGCTGTTCTATCCCTGTTACTATAAACTCTGAATAAACCCTGGAAAACAGATACAGACATGCACACAAACAACATGATAATTCACCTCCCCTCTGAAAACACTGCTGTCTGGCTGGTGAAACAACCTCATTTTAGTGTCTGCAGCTGAGCATTAATAAAATGGCTTCAAATAAAATCCCTTTACTCACTGTGTTAGTGCTTATTTTAAGATCTGGGAGCTGATTGCGTCGTTCACTTGATTTGCCCAGGACTCAATAACCTGGCAAGTGCACAAGCTCTTTCATGATGTCCAAGTAGTCGCGTAGAAGAGAGGAGTATTATCATGAATGCAATGGAAAACTTTTACTTACAATATGTGGAGGTGGGAAAGGCTGATAATATCCTCAGTAATGGTGTTCGCTGTTAAAGGAGCCTATTTCAGTGTAATGATTGGTGGCAAAACTTTACATTTAAGGGCAACAGTGATGCTGGTTTTCCATTTTCTATGCCAATTCACTTTATTTAAATGCACTACGTGAGCACATAATCATAAACCGGGTTTCTATTCCAACCAAGCAATGCAAGGATTCCACTGATTAGATCATTTTACAGCTTTAATGATGAATAGGATAGCTGATGAAAAGAAAACTTAGAGAGATTTTTTGTTCATGTGCTTTTATTCTGGTCTATACGGATAAAAAATAATGAAAACACATTTAGCGTGACCAATGATTAAAATAACGGTAATGGCCACCCTAGTTTATCTGTTGTAACCCTACCAACACTGTAACTACTGCAAAGCCTTTGAATGTACTTAAAAACATCTTATGCTATGATTAAAAATGCGACATCTATGTATTCTACTACAGTATATAAAATTCACCTAAAATATGCTTAAAGAAACTTAAGTACCCAAGTATTAATACTTAACATGAATACCTAAAATGTGTACACTGCAGATAAAAGCTTGTTTTCACTCACACTACACTGATAAGTCATCAGTGTCATGTTTTTTTTTTTTTTTACCTTACTTAAACCGACAACCTGGTTTAGAAGCTCTGGCTGAAGCTACATATCCAATAAGATAACGTCACAGAGTGACTTGTTCTCAAAGCCTTTATTTAACAGCGGTCTAAAATCAATTCTATTTGGAGATTTCCAACCCTACACCATACATTATGGCTATATGTCCAGCAATCACACGTTGTCAGAGCACAGTGTTCAGTGGACACTTTCAATTATGATCCTGTCTTCTTGATGACTTTCTCATGAGTAAAGTCATCTGGGGTGTCTGGTTGAAATAAAAACTCTGCAGCCACAATGCTACCCAAAGGAAAACCACAGCTGTGACCCGTACGCAGGACTCAGTCAGCCTGTCACTGTCATAAACGCAGACGTGCTAAGGTACACCAGAGGGCAAAAAACAGGGAGGGAAACTAGTTAGCAGCTACTCAGCTTAAAAAGTGAATACTAGATGTGTCCAAAAAACCTCCTAAATATCTTGACAAAAGCAACACAGCATCCTCAGGAAACAGCTGTCAAAACACGCCTGTTCACTCACCATCAGCACTCTGACAGATGGCCTCTTACAGCTACAATGGGACAGGCGCTTGATGAGAGACGTGATGAGGACTGCGCCGCGAGTCAGATGTTTGGGCACGTGCAGGGATACTGGCATGCAGCGAGCACACACACAGTCCAGCGGCATAGACACATGTTTGTACTTTAATATGTTGCACAAACAGAATTCAAAATCCAATCTGAATCACAAAAAACTTTTACCAAAGCCTAAACCTACCTCTAATCCCAACCCTAATTCCAAATCCTACCCCCACTGTGTTTTGTACTGAGGAATGAACAAAAACGACTTTATTTTGTAGACAATGTTGTCACCCGTGCAGCCTCTAGCAGACTGTACTCATATTCAAAAGCCCTGTCGATTACCATCTCAAAACAACAGCCTCAAATGATCCTCATTTTAGCAACATGAGAACACACAGACACACACACAATGAGGACACAACGCAACACACACCAGCATTGGTTTAAAATAACACTGGGAGTCTCTGCCTCTCTTCAGCAGGAATGCTGAGTGGGTCATTCAGCTCTGAGAGCACGACCAACACACCTACACACTGAATCCACTACACAGCTAAGCCTCTTTTTCTCCCTCTTGTTTGTGTCTGTGTGGGAGTTGGTGGCAGTTTTAAGGGTATTTCTGATTATTTGTTTCCTCCTCTATGTTGCTTTATGAAAAAAAAAATCCCTTTTTTTCTCACCATTTCCTCCTGCCCTCTATTTCACAGCGACCAGCAGCCATCCCTTCCCGCCACTCCACCTCCTCTCCTATCGCTTCCTCCGTTTATATGCCCTGTATTTTCCAGTCTGAATCACTTCCTTCCCTTTCTCTGTTCTGTCTCCTTCAGCCTGAAAATATCACTCATACCTTGCACTCACAAAAGCTCACAATAGTGCTGCCCCATTCCTGTGGACAGCCCCGAACAAACAGGCACTCTGTCTTTGTCCAGACGCTATTTAAGGAGTCATTGTGCTCATAAAGATAAGCCTCAGCAGCCGGAGCACCACAAAGCTCCTGATAAGGTATGTTCTCCAAAACTTGCTACTGTAAAAATGGAATTTATACCGAAAAACATCCAAATGAAGACAACAATAGCCTGTGGGTGTCTTGGTTTTAAATCATGTGTGCTTTTAGAAAAACATTTACTGTTTCACTGCAATATATATATATACACATATATAATCCTGTTGAGTATAACAGGTTTCTTGACTTTAAAGTTTCTTTAGGCAGCAGCTGTTGTGGAAAAATTAACATTTGTGTGACTGTGGGGTTGCATATTCTGCATCTACAGTGAAAGACTTCCTGTAGTTCTGAAACATTACTTTTCTACTCTTCATTTCTGGAACAGTAGAGTGAGGTGATGCGAGTTCCAAATAAAGTTTTTCTCCACACCATCAACAAACTGCATGCTGGTACAGTCGATGTGACAGATGGAGGAGACAGCAAGAGGGCCACATAGATGAGCGATAAGCCCAAAACCAGATAAGGAAAATACGAAGATTCATATTGCGATAACGAGGAGGGGAAGAAAGAGAGAAAGATGACAGAGGGTAAATTAAATAAGACAAGAGAGCACTGACAAAAAAAAACAAAAAACAAAAAACAAACACAACCACTTCAGCAAAAAAAGACCATGTTATTCTCAAGGCATGCATCAAAAACCAGAGGAATATACAAGGCTGCTGTATATTCTGTCATGTTTGAACCAAAAAGCCACACCAACGGCATACAACAAGGATGTGTAAGGTTTACATGTGGCAAGGAGAGATCACAGGAGAGCATAGAGTACCTATTTATGGGAGGACTGTCACTGGACGGCGCGACACACTCGCAGGGAGGGAGGGAAGTCCCAGTCAGGCAGCCAGCCAATGGGAGCAAGAGAGGGAAGAGGATTCGGTGAATAGGAGGAGGAGGGGGTGATGGGTGGGAGGTTGTTGTGGGAGCTCGAAGGTTTAATTTGTGGGGGTCATGATGTGTATGGGTCGATTTAGTGGTCAGCAGGTGCAGTATTCACAAACTCAGAGCCCAAATCAAATACCCACCATCAGCCTGCTGAGGTAACTAACTGTGGTCTCAGCAGACCTGAGCATGACTTTAAATCAAGCAGGATTCTGTCTGAACCTGTTTGACGAACAGGTTGGTGGCATTTACTGCAGTGGCGCAATTATCAATTTTAAGAAGAAGAAAATATTTAAAGAATAACCTAACCTTTTAAACCCCTAAACAGGAGCTTTCAAAGGCATGTCATATTCAAGAGAAGAGCCAGAAACTGTAAAAACGAGGAGAATTTCTGGATTTTTTAATTTTCCGACAGTCCTTGAACTGCTCCTCTGTGATAAGCTAAGTTTAAAATGTTATATTTAATCTTTCTTTCATTCATTCATTTAAAAAAAAAAAAAACTGTCAAAAACAAACTATCTGTAAAAAAAGAAACAACTCTGCGCTTATTGGCATAACCATGAACCCATTAGTGACTCAGCTGCATTAGCTGAAAATAATCCAGGGGGTTTGGCTGAACTGAGCTGAACTGCAGGCTGTGTTTTCCACAGAGCAGATAACAGAAAAATAAGTAAAGAAATCCAAAATGTTTAAAAAGACCAAATAAAAAATCCAGAATGTGTAACTTACTTGGAAAAATGTTTTACATGTTGATTCAAGAGTTTTTCAATTTTTGTAAAAAAAAATAAAAATAAACAAAAAAACTGAGAAATTTAACTTTCTTTCTTTCTTTTCTTTTCTTTTCTTTCTTTCTTTCTTTTTTAACAATCTATGACACTATAGTTTTGTTGTATTGCAGAAAATACATTTTGGATTTCTCTTTACTTCTAGTCATGGTTGTCCTGTTTCCATAGAGGTGCAGGACTTCATAGTGCAACGAAAAATGAGCCCAGTGTGGGATAAAATGTGACAAGAGCAGGAAACACCCAGAAACTGCTGAGGTATCAGAGGGTTCACATTAGACTGAGAAGCAGCATTTCACTGCCTTCAGTGGTTAAAGTTTTTTGTTTGACAGCATTCACCATCACATATTGTCCAAGTTGTCGGAGGCTTATTTTTATTGTAATCACACCCATCTGTGACGCCAGACTGTACTGACTACAGCCTGGGGTTCACCTCTGCATCACTGCAACAAGGACAGAAATTAACCCAGTGGAGGTCAACACTGGAGGATTTAAGCTGATTTTTAGCTTGTTATATAAAGTCAAAAATATGTATTTAAAAAAAAACAAAACACCATAGCCATCATCATCAGGTTCATATAAGGCTTGCAGGAAGTGAATATTTTATCAGTTCATGAAAGTCTATCCTTTCCTCCCTGACTGTGGAATATTGGCATTATTTTTTAATCAAAATTCTATCTCATTGGAAGAACTTTTAACATATCAGCAAATATAAACCTAAAGTTTGTCAAATGCATTAGTGGTAAATATGCCATTTTTTTGGGATATGCAAAGTTCCACAGTTCCAAAAATTAATAATATGTACAGAAATGGAGCCAGAAAATATGTACAAAATATTTTTGTACTATTTTGTGTATAAAAGGTGTGATTTCAACAAGCAAATAAATTCCATGTGTAGAGGAAAACTCTCTCTTCCCATGGAGGCGATGAGTACGATCTATAATATTTTGAATCATAGCACAGTCAGGAATCTGTTGCACAGTGTACAACCCAGGTTCTGATCATAAACTGTATATAAAAGATGGACATAGCCTCCAAGTCTGAAAAGTGCTATGAGATGACTTGTTGTAAATATGCACTATACAAATTAAATTAAATTGAATTGAATTGAATTGAAAAGTGAAGACAAGATGGAAGTGACTGTAACCTGCATTTTTTTTTAAAATTGCCAACAGGGGTCGACTTCTCTGGTTGCAAAAAAATAAAAAAGTTAAGTTGTATAGAAGTCTGACAGAAAATGTATACTATTCCTTTGATTTGTTACCTCAGTAAACATTTTTCTAATGAGTGTAAGGCCTCAATTGCTAGTTTGAAAACTTTTTGAATACACCATGATGTTAATTTTGTTAATTATGATTCTGTTTAGAGTAAAATAGACAAGCAGGGTCATTTTTTAGAGGACTGCGACCTTAGGACTGAGAGCTTATAATATGGGTGTGTCCTCAAGCTCTCAGTCAGCTCCAGTCTTCACTCCTCATGTCCAGTTTCAAAAGATCAAGATAGTAACGGCCAAATTCCAAACTCAAGGCTTCAAAAGGGCAACAAACAAAAACCAATGGGTGGTGCCAAGGTGACTACGTCTATTTTTTAAATACAGTCCATGGTTGTAACAATGTTCAGTAACTTGTGTCCACTGTGAATCCCTGCTGTCTAACTGACACAAAAAGATGAAAATAAACACGAACAATCATCTGGGCAAAGCTGTGAGTTGTAGTGAACACTAGAAGGAGAAAAATAAGAACAGGAAGTGACCAGTTCAGTGTTGTTACCCGTGGCAACAGACACACACATACACTTACAGCCCTGTTTCAAAAACAACACAAGAGCTTTGCTCAAATAACTGTCTGGAGTGGAAGCAAAACATATCTCCCACAGTATCACAGAGCAGCAGTCATGCTGGGAGAACAACACTCGAACGAACAAGGTGCATAAAAATGGCAGGAGAAACTGATACTGACGCAACACACTGCAGACAGTGTTTGCCCTCAGGCCTGGCTGAAAAGACAAAAACCAGCCTACAGCCTCGAGACACCAAATGACCAGACATGTCAAATTCTGCTTTTCAAAGTGGAATTCATGCAGTGACCCAGAGGACAGCATTTGGTGAAGAAAGAAGGTAAACTATGACCTTAAGAAGTTTGTAAAGAACACTACAACTGTACCATGGTTCAATCAGTTGTTTTTATTTTTTTGCTGGTTACAGCAAACAATATATTAACCAACTTTTTCCTTAAAGACACAAAACCTGAAAAAAAGGTAATTTCTTAAAAACAAACCTGGGTTTTTTGCTGAGTTTATCCTTCACTACAACAATTGTTTCTTTGCATGAGGCAGGTACATACCAATATGAATTTACAGTGGGGTGCTATATCAGAAATGTTCACCAACCACTGAACAGGCAAGTGCAAGATGCCAATTTGATTCATTGGATCAATGATGAGAATATAGCTGCTATTTTTATGCACCAAGTTGACTGGAAGATACCTGGCTTGTCAAGTTTGCAGTGTCTGAACTGAACATTAGAGGACTTAGAGAAAATATTTTAATACACGGAGATGAAAACTGGATCTTGCTCAAAGATAAAGACAGAAACATGGATAAACTGCTGCAGATATCAAAGTTGGTTTCTCTGCACATCTTCCAGAAAAATGCAGGTGAAACAGGTGTTTCTCAGCTCCAAGACTGTGCAAACAGACTAACGTTTCAGCACCACTCTGTCTTTTGACAAAGACACAGCATTGTCGACACGTTAGTCTGCACAATAAAAAGCAGTGAAATAAGCAGGGTGCTCAAGCCTCTTTTTTTTGTGCTCTTAATTTGGGTATGTTGACTACCTGACAACTAAAAGCAAATAAAAACCCTGTGAATATACAGTACATGTGCGCAAATGTGAAATGCACTCATTAAGTTCACTCCTACACAGTAGAGTATGGACTTGTCCGTGCTGGACAGTAAGTGTGCCACTTAACTTCACACTTGTCGGGCTTAACTTAAAAACCTGTGCCTCAGGGAATGGAGAAGCTTGATGCCATTCCAGAGGAGCTTGTCTGTCTCATTAAACACATAGACAGACAATAAGTGGTAATAGATATCGCTGCAACAGGTGCTGCACGGCGCTGAGTGGAAGCTGGTTGGGTTGGGTAATGATTGTGGGAAGATTCTGTTTTAAGTGTCTAAACAGAAATGTAAAAAGATAATTGTGCATTTGTCTATAATTACTATTTTCATTTAAGAGATTGCTGAAAATACAACTATTTAAAAACTGTTAAATATTTAGTTTGAAAAGGAATAAACAAAACTGAATTTGACTGATCATTTCAACTTCAAAACATTTTGTCTGCTTACAGCCTGAAGACATGTTGCTTCTGCAGTGAGTTATTAAAAGCATCCAGATAAGAGATGCTTGTTCAAAAAAGGTGAAAATACACTGTGGGTGTGTGTCTGTTTGTTTGTGTGTATGAGTCATAAATATAATACAGTTGGAAAATCGTCAAGTGCCACCAAACCTGCTAGTTGTGGTACAGCCTGTTTTACGGGCCTTCTGCAGTAAAGCCGGTTTTGACTTGGAAATGCACATGCATCACTTCTAATGGACATCTCTGTCAGCAATGACATAAACCACTCGGTGGAAACTCGAAGTGCTTTAAATAGCATGAGGTGTATATATTTTTATCTCAAGTGGCTCCAGCAGAATGAAAACACAGTATCTTTGTCTACTCAAGCTGGAATACCTCAAACATGATGTATTCTTTTGTTAATGATCACATTTAACAGCATCAAAAGATTCTTTCATGCTGGGGGTGAAAGAAGAACTAATAATTCAGCAGTTTTTATTCATCTCATATCTTAAATTCTGTATTTTGTTTAATTTAATTAGGCGACAGAAAACGACAATTATTCAAAACCCCTCAAATCCATACAGCTGCAACTGATCAGCTGGGAAATCTGTGCTGCTTTTCTTCATGTCAGAGGGAGATTAATATTAGTTTTGGTGTGTTTTTTAACCTCAAACCAGGACATGGAGGTGACTCGACACTCTCAAGAAAAAAATAATATTAATTTTAAAAAAAAAACAAAAAAAAAAAACAGAAAAACGACAAGAATCACATCAGAGAAAGTAAACCGTAAAACAACAACAACATAGAAATAGTTTGTAGAACAAAGAGAGTCGTACCTTAAAGGCATACTTGCGGCTAATGTGATCCTCAGGTCCCACGGGTGAAATGACATAGCTGGGCAGGGGAATGCTGCCCAGGACTGATTCCTCTCTGCTGTCTGGATAGAGAAACACAGAGGGAATAAGAGGGAATAAGAGAGAGAGAGAGAGAGAGAGAGAGATAGAGAGCGAGAAAGGGAGGAATGAAGGAGGGAGGGAGGAAGGGAGGGAGGTAGATAAGGTGAGAAAAGGAGGGAGAGAGATATGAAGGAAAGGAAAGGAAAGAGCAAGAGAATAAATATCACTCATCACCCACTAATTTCATCACTGGCTGCCACCAGTATCATAACACTGACACACACACACACACACACACACACACACACACACAGACACATACACACACACACACATACCGTCATTCATACCACAGTGTTGTGCCAAACAGTAATGACAGCCAGTCGCCTTTCCTCTGCATCTGCTCCACCTCGTTCACATGCTGAGATCACTGTGAACACACACACACACACACACACACACACACACGTGTCCTTCTATACTTGTAAGAACTCTCGGTGACATAACGCAGTCCTCAACCTTTTCACCTCAACCTAAAACGAGTCCTAACCCTCGAGCAGCCCCACCGAAGAAAAATATACTCACTGTCCAAAAACAACCTCACTTCTCAAGGTTCACGTGCCTACAAATAAAGATCTGCAACGTACTTGTTTTCCACTGAATACTATGACAGCATGCTAGAGTGTGTATGTGAAATGCGAATGATTCCAATGATTACCACGTTGTAGAATTTCGTAACGGTATGAGAATATGTGTGCGCGACACCTGCGCGTGTGTGTGGGTGTCGGGCTTAGAGGTGATAAGGTGGCGCTGTGGATTAAAGGGGTAAAATGGTTAAAAATAATTCAAGGACCTTTGGAGGACACATTCCCTAAATGGTGGGCGAGACAGTGAGGTCTTTTTATCTGCGTCGGTCTCACTCATGCACACATGCCACCTCACCCACACTGAGCAGAACAGACTGTGAAAAATGAATTAAAATGCATACAAACAGCATGAGAAAGGTACTATTCTGTTACTCTGCTTTGTCTTTTTTTCCCCCACAGCAAAACATTTGTTTGTTTTAAACCGACGGGTGTCGCATGCTAAACCTCTTGAGGCAATTTGTGATTTCCAATCCTGGACTAAAAAACCTAAACGAAACCATTTTTCATTATGATAAATCTGCAAGTTTTTGCGTGTTTACTTCATTTCTTTACTGAGGCGTCCTCTAATTCCTTTTTCATCTGATCATCAGACCAAAACCAGAAGAAACTTTGGGGACTAGACGACAAAGAACAGAAGTTCTTTACAGTTGAGAGACCAAAATTAGGCAGTGTGTGATATTTTTGAAATATTACTAGAATAATCATTTACAATTAGGCATTATCAGCTGGGTTGATTATCAGATCCAATATTTGGCATTTTTCTGATTAACAGTACCACTACTATTTTCACTGATTACTATTAAAATTAGGTTACAAAAAGGCTACATTGCTTTTGTGGCTCCACATTCTATCTGTAGTCACCATTCTGTGGTGCCCAGTGATGTCCCACCCACAGTGCTGTGTACATGTAAGTGTCAGCTTTAGACGCTGACATTTATGTTTAGTTACTTTGTAAAAATGGCCAAATTGAGCAAATTTTTTAGAGCCAGAAAATGCAAAAACAGAGAGAGTCCTTGAATTTTGGCCTTCCCATTAGTTCTTCAACTAATCATCTGTAATGTACTTCTTCATATTGTGATATTTCATCAAAATAACTTAAATCTGTTTGTCTTATGTAAAATGTTTCAAAAATAAACCATTTGTGGTCGGTTCATCTAATTCTGCACAACCGAAGAGTTTATGAGTTATGGCAGTATAACTGTCACACGACGCAAAATACATTTTTGAGTTGTCTTTACTTTTAGCCAGAAAAAGGAAATCCACTGTGAGCAAAAACAAAAGTAATAATGTTCAGAAACTGGTTGTGTGTTCAAGTGTTAAAGACCCCCTGCGATATCAAGTTTTTTACCTACCATAAAAACATAACATCCATACAGTGTTTCTACATTCTTAGAGGCTCATATTGAATGAAATAACTAATCAACGCTATGGCTGAGCAGTTCCACCTTAACACTGCATTGTACCAATTACTGCCTCTCCAGCGCAGATTCAGACTTTAGAAATACAGATTTTAAACTATTTTTCTTGAAAGACAATCAACAGCCTGATCAATCTATAACTGATTAACCAATAACAGAAAATGTTCTCATGCTGTGTCTTGATGCAGCTGCTTTGATCTGTCACATGACTTAAGCCACTCAAATATCACATATTGCATAATATGGGCCATCTGAATAGATAATCTACCACTGGACAAGAACTCTGGCCAGTAAGCGTTAAAAGTCACAGGAGACTTTCTCATGGTGACACTAGCCAAACCCCCACAAAGCTCTCTGCTTGCCAAAACCAAACTGCAGGCTCCACCTAGTGGCACAATCAGGAAATATTTCATAGGTTAATATATTTTTAATCGGTTAATAACAATAATTATTAATGGCAATATATATGTATGACTGAGTTCAGCTCAAACTTCATTAAGTGCTGATTATCCGTATCAATATATCTATCTTTCCTTTTACTTTTTTATTCTGCCTTTTGGATTTATGTATATTTATTTGCTTATTACTGTACAAAGTAGTTAATATGTTAATTATCTTTCCATATAAATGCAAGGTCGCTTAATAAAAAAAGCCACAGTCCACACAGAAACCATCTAAAAAAATAAAGTTGTAACAACACAGTCTAAGATAGAAAAGGAAGGTTTGGTTGTTTGTGTAAAAACACGAGATGAAGGGAGGAGATAAGTGGTGCTGGAGACAGATCAAGAGTTTTCATGTTGAGAGGAAAACCTTTGAACTGAGCAAGACGACAGGGAACAGGGAGAAAATGAAACAACAGAGAATTGATTTCGCCCTCCTGTCGAGGCGAGGAAGCAGAGAAGCATGTCCCAAAAGCTTCGCTTAAGAATATGGAGATGAAAAAGGAAGGTGTGGAGAGTCAGATAAAGACAGAAGGGGGATAGAGACCGACGGTGGATGGAGGGTGTGATGCAGCTGTGTGTGTGTGTCCTTGTGTTTCAGCTGGAACCCACTGAGAAAGATCAGATTAATGCCCGCCCAGACTGAATTACTGGCTCCCTTGTCAGCTGCAGTTCACTTTAAATCCACCATCATCAGAGTCCAATTTAAACTTCAGAACTTTGTCCTAACCTTTTATGTTGAAAGCTGTCAGGCTTCCAGTTCACATGTATATTTGCATCCTCCTCAGACAAACATTTGTCAGTTGTGTTACCTTCAATTTCAGACCAAGATAGATAGGAACATGATTAAAAATATTTTTGCTTTTGTACAAAATTTGCTTATAACTGCAAAGCAGGTACCTAGACAGCAACTTAAAAGGCCATATATGTGTTTTAATCAACAAAGCTGCACCAGGCTTTCATTTAGAGAAACAGAGTTTGACAGTAGCTTTGAAGGCTGTAGACAATGAAAGAAGACATTGTTTGACTGAAATCGGTCGTACTGTTTAACAACTGCAGGAAAAACATTTTTTGCATGTTACATGTAGACTAAATCAACCACAGTGCACAGCATGCGTTCTACTTGCTAGGTTTATTCGTCGAAATAAATATAAAAAAACATAAAAGGCCAATATTTGTAATCATTTTAACCTTGTTATTTTATACTGAAATAAACCTGTCTACATTCATAACCATCCATCCATTATCTATACCGGCTGTAGCTACAGCAAATTTAAACCAGTTAACCTCCTGCGCATGTCTTTGGACTGTGGGAGGAAGTCCAGTTGCTCACAAATGCACAGGCAGAAAATAGAAACTCCACACAGAAAGGTTCAGCAGGTTTGAACCCTGTGAGGCGACAGTGCTAACCACTGCAACACTGTGCATTACCCATATTTACATGACTTTTGATAAAACTACACCACCCAGTGATCCCAGCACAAAACCTATTGAAGAATATTTGGAGGCAAGTACGACCATTTACATTATAGATGATCTACCATGTTGGCTGTTGTGCTGTGATATGCATTTCTTGGTCATCTGTTTTAACACTAACATTTTACTTAACATGGTGCCAGTGAATCTGAAGCCATCTCTGAGTACACGTTCAGTAAACATTAAATAAGTACAATCTGCATTAGTTTGGGCCAGTGAAAAACTGTAAAAACACAAGGGGGTGTCCAGACAGTCTGGTTCTCATGCTGTCAAAAATAATGAATTAATCCTGCTTCTCCTTATGGAGGTAGCATCAATGCCACAGTTGCTCATAGCTTGTTATCTCTGACTATCAGCTCTACAGTGCGATCTACTCTGCACTGAAACTGGGCAGTGCCAGAGGTTAGACCGCTGGAACGCCACATCACACACCATGTAGCCATGGGCCCACGCCTCCTCAGGCACTGCTGTTTCATTCCTCTGTTTAAACTGTGGTGGCAGGCAGACTTGCTGCAGAATACAGGGTACAGGAGGGAAATGGCATCATATGAAGAAGAAATGAAGAAAGGAATAGGTACTTGGAAGTATTCAAGTTCTACAATAAATTCATGTATCGCCCAACATCCTTCTAAAATACAACATGAAGTGAGTATAGCTGTGGTGGGGAACTTACTAATGAAGACTAAGACAGTTGGATGAAGTGAACTCCACTTTCATAACACTTACATAACTTTTTAAAAAATTTTAGTTCTATTTTTTAAACAACACCAGTCAGACACCTGCAGAACACAATGCAATCCAATACAATAGGCATTCAGCAGATCCTACAATAGATTCTGCATCAAGTTTGTAACAATCAGTTTTTGCTGAGACTTTCTGAGAGCTGCTGATTCAACGCAATGTCAAAATATAAAGGCTGCAGAGGTGTCATTGTTATGAATTGTATTACATTGTCAAGTGTTTCTGTTATTTCTGTCCAAGTCTGAATGTTTGATAATTGGGAAGCAGGAGAACACACAGGTGGGAGAACAGGCAGAAACTCTCAATTGAAACCAGCTCTTCTACATGCTAGGCTGGTCGACGTTATGTAGGACTCACCTTTGTAGTAGAACAGACAGAAATCAGCCAAGACAAACCATTTCCTCTTCCAAAGTCGCATCCCAGAGCTGTCCTGCAGACAGAAGGAGGGGTAAAGAGTGTAAGTAAAGAATGTATAAGTAATGAGATGTAATGTAGCACAAACTGGAGGAGATAACGAGAAGGGCTAGACAGAGATCTTAAATAGGAGGAGAGAGGGGTAATGAGAAAGATGAAGGTAGAGGCCGAGCAATAAAGAGGCAGAAAGGGGTAGCGAGGGAGAGCGCATACAGTAAGGAAACTGAAGTAATGAAAGGAAAAGTGAGGTGGAGACGAGCAGAAATAAAGAGAGTGAACAGGAAGGAGAGGGAGGAAGGGAGTGATCATTTGTCCTTGTTCGCTGGCTCGCCGCGCCTGCCATGACCGCTTTACTGCTCGTTTTGTCTTTTATGTTCTCTGGCTGGAAACGGGGCCATTTGAAGAGCAGAGGAGATACAGAAGGGATGAAATCACCTCAAATACAGATCTATACTCGTTCTTTGGCTAAAGATGTGTGAAACCACATCCATGTAGCACCCCTTTGTGTGTGGTTGAAAGGAACAAATGGCACTCTGTCCACTTGGTCATGGTAGTAGTTATTTATGTGTACAGTTGTTTGTGGTATATTTTTGTGAATGTGCCTTAAACTTATGCATTCATGTTCCCTGTAGCATTTATACATTTTTTCAAATTAAAATATAATTGTGCTGCACTACAGTTGTGCTTGTGTTCCTTTGTGTGTCACTGTGTGGGCATGTCTCTTTGTGTAGTCATTAAAATGTAATTACTTTGCAGTAGCATCATTCACTGTTTGTCTTGGACAGAAGCCAAAAAGCTTCCAATGGGACGATGCCAACTACAGACATTTTAAGTATAACTTCAAATAAACAAAACGTCTTCAGTAACAGCCTGTCTGTGATCAACAGCAGGTGTTCTATATTTCCTAAGCTAAAGAAAAAGAAGAAAGAAAAAAAAAACTGGGCCAATGAAAGAAACATTACAGGATGATAGTGGATAAAGCTGAAATTGATCGAGCCAGGAAGAAGGTACAATGCCTGTGTTCTCATTAGTCAGTTAACAATATACGGCAATAATGCTTTTCTTCAGACTTTAGTTCAACATGACTGTAATTATCTGGCTAAATGTGCACATATCAGATTAGACAATGAAAATGAGCATGATTTGAAGCACTAGCCAAATTGCTAAATGGACATTTTTACATAATAAGGTACAGTGTTTTTTACTCATAAGACATGACTTTAAATTCTTAAAATCTGATTAGTTGAGAAGTTTTATATTTTAGGGATATGGAAGTCCTACAAATGTAGGTAATGCCATCCTTAGGCCTGTCACAATTATTACACAATCACATGATCAAAATTATTAGAGCTGAACACAATCATTTTGAAAAATTACTTCCATTTACCTGCATAAAAACAGCAGGACGGCCCTAACAGAAATCAAATGTTTCAGTGTCCACATTGTTCACCATTGTTTGTGCTCCCTTCTTCTACTTTGCATCAACTGTTTATCGCAAAGCACTTAACTTCTCAAATTTAACCAACTGCATTTGAATGAGAATCTATTGGCATTAACATCATGGATTAGTTTCAAAGCCAAACACAGCAGCACATGTGGGAACATTTTGGCTTAAAGCCAAATGAAAAAGGCGAGCCTAACAACTTGGAGAAGGTACTTTGTTAGATTTACAGCCAAAGGTGGTGTTCAAAGGCACCAATACAGCTACTCGAAAACTAATAGAGACATAAAATGACCAGAGAACACAATGTAATCATTGATTGCAAGTATTAGTATGGCAATTAATCATCAATTAAAATGTCATTATTGTGGCTGTCCTTGCCATCATAGAGACACAGTAACATGTCATTTGTTAGCAATGACAGTCCTGACTTGATCCTATGTCTATGTGTTTGAGGTTGTGTGCAAGTGCCCCTACCTGTTTGTAGAGCCATCCTCGGACCACCACAGGGACATTGGGATTCCTCTTAATGGCCTGCTCTCTCTTCCCGAAGCTGTGCACTTTACCACTTGACCGGGAGCCCTGCAACACACACACAACAACACAAACAAGGACTTTCATGTGGTGCGAGAAGACATAATCAAAGTGCTCATCAATAGCAGTGAATTGTTGATAATGTTACAAAAGACACTCTGTCAATGTAGTTTTTTAAAAGTAGGGCAGTTTACCAAGACGAGATCCTTTTCATTACCCATCTATCAGTTGTTATATTTTACATTATGACTGTGCAAGTTAATTAACTAACATTTGCTTGGTTAGTATTTACACATCTCCTTTGCTCACTAGCAATGTTGTGTGGCTACTCGCTGCAAATCAGCATTGGCATTTAGTGGTAGCGCTAAACTGACTTTGGTTAATTACCAATGATTGAGAATGAGAACACTGATTCTCTGAACAAAAAGTGAGACACCTCTCTGTGTAGCTCATATTTGGAAATGGGCTGTCTGTATCTGATCAGGTCATTTAATCTTACTTATAAAAGCACCAAAGGGACATTCACCCACACCATGATTATCTTTTTTCAGGGACCTCGTCTTTTCTGCCCCAGTTGTTAGATAATTACAGCCATTACTTGAGCGCAGACAATTTTCCACTAGATCCATGTGAAAGTGACAGACATTGTTGCTATGACAATGGTCAGACACTGACAAAACCTCTGTAGTCTGGCAGGTAAGAGGTTGGAAAAGGGGGCTCGTGACCTGCAAGTTAGCAGTTTGACCGGCAGACACGCACCTGTTGGAAAGTCTAGCCATTGAATGTGAACAGCTACCATCAAGGAAAGTGAGGCAATAACATTTTACTGTCAGCAGTAACAGACTGTGGTGATGTGTTAAAGGCCCAGTATTACTGATGAAAGCAACTTGTCCTTTATTAGAAACATAAAAAGTTAAGGTAGAAAAGGGCAAACATTCTATCCCCAAAATAGCCAGTTTACGTTAAAGTAAGAAATTTAATCTCTGCATCCTCACTAATTTCAGGTTGTCCTTGAGAATCACCACTAACTTATACGACTGAAGCATTTCAGCTTAGATTTCAATGATATTGGAAAAGACAGAGAAGACCCCTTACAAATAAAATCAAGTTTTTAACCTTGTTGATCTGTTCATATGGTGTTCTTTATTAACTTGAAGACACATCTGGAATGGAAAAAGCAGTCAACACCATATTTCCTTTTTGAAAACGCAGTGTAACCACAATAGTATCAACAACATAGATTCAGATGTAAAACAAACCTAAGAAATGAATCCTGCCAACTTGCAGTGTGGAGCTTTTTATGTCAATATTCTTTTTCTGAATGAGTTTCTGGTTCTGACTTATAGTACCAAAAACTGAGGAAACCAGGGGTCTGGATGGAGATCAAAGTGTTGATACTAGATCTGCACATACTGATGAAGACAAAGGTGTAGAGTTACATCTAAGCCATTTTAATGCAAAAAGGGATTATTTTCATAGAAAGAAAAACCTCTAAATATGCAAATTTAATAAACAGAGATGGTTTGGGGGGGTTTAATCAATGCAAGGAGAGGGAGTTTAGGCTTTGAGCCAAGGTCAGGTTACTAATTCCTTCAATTATTTTCATATGAATGTATTATCAATAACCAGCAAACCCATGCAGGGTCAAGGAGAGCCTATCTAAACTCATACAGGGCTGAAAAATAAAGTTTGGGGGCCCTGGGCAAAAATATAATTTGGGCCCAGGTGGCCTAACTGTTCTACTGTTTTGTGCATAAAACACACATTGGCTTGATAAAATGCAACATTTGAGTACAATATAAACTGAAATAATAAAGACCTTGCTTGAATATTTTATTTCATGGTCCCTCTTCAAGACAGCTTTTGTGGATGTGCAATACTGAAGGAAGACTTTATAGCTTTGGCTGAGCCACAAGTGGTAATTACAGGACACAAATTCGGCACATTAAATTCCACTGATATTTAGAAGCGTCATAGAGTATTTCTGTATTCGAAAGACAGGAAAACATAGTTTTTAGGGGCACAGACTTTGACACAGGACCAGGACAGAGAGGAAACGAAATGTGTCTTCAGCTAATGTGAAAAGTCACCTAGTCTTTTCAGAAGAATCTCAGGAAAGATAGTTTCCTCACCCATAGAAAAGCGATCCACAAGACGAGAACATATGCTGTAAACTGCACGATACAAATAAAATTGCATTGATTTTAATTGAATCTGTGTCACTGTTGTGACATCCCTTGCCACTTACATGGCTAATTACTGTAAATATCTGAAAGCAAAGTAATGAAAATCTGTGCAGCACTGTAAATAAAAGTACAGAAAGTTCTCAAAAGCAACTTGGTCATTTATGTGCTTACACTGTAGATGTGCTCAAATTAAATCTCTTAATCTAATAATACATTTGCAGCTGTTACATATGGTAATATTGAATATTTCCTAATATTTTATGTAAACAGTTATTGATCTCTTGCACAACTGAATGATTTCTCAAGTCATTAATGGCAACCAAATTCCTGCCATTCTTGCCACAACCCCTAGAACAGCAAATTCTGACATCAATCTGCTGGTCATTTCTATGGAAAAACAAAGTATATTATATACACTGTGTAAAAATAGCAAAATATCAAATAAAAGAAAAAAAAATAGAAAATAGCAACAAAAAAAAGAAAAAAAAGAAATAGGCCTTGAAGGAATCAGTGAACTTACAGTATAAGAAATCCCCTAACCAGCTGAGGTCTATTAGCAGCATTTACTAATTCTGTAGTGTTAAGTAGTGTTCCAGCTGAATGAGCTATAATTACGCCACTTGTATAAATGTACAACATCTGAAACACTGACGTCAATTTATCTTTCATTTCACACATTAAGGAAATACATGGGTGCTGGTGTCTCCATTTCAACAAACCATGACATTCTTGCATTACTATTGTGTTTGTGGTCGTCTGCTGTATGTGCCAGTATGTGCACATATTCATGAAATCTCATTACACCATCCTCTACCCTGAAACCTCTGAAGGAAGACTACTCCCCCCGGCACTGCAGGGTGCGCACATACGCGCAAATTCGCACGGGCACACACATCCACCCTGCCACCTCCCTCACTGCTGTAATAAAACATTTGGTGTGACGGCTGCATGAGTGTGTATACGGACTGGCAGCGGCGCTGGGAGGCATCCACAGCTGGGAAACAGCAAACACACCAGCTAATTACAGGGAGGCTGGTTGGCCAAGCATGATGCACAGCGGCTCCAATATTGTCACATCTGTAAATATGCTGCATGTGTATGTCTGTGCATGTCACACAGTTTGTCTCTGGCTGTATGTGCGCGTCTGCAAGTGTGTGTGTGTGTGTATGTGTGTACGATGCAGTGGTCTATTTTTAGGCCGAGGGTAATTCTGTGGAACAGACTGTGGTCCCTGCTGCACAGTAGCACTCTGTCTTGTAGGTGAGTGACTGAGAGTCAAACCAGCTATTTGTTACGTGAATGCCACACAATTAGACAGCCTAAAAGCCTGGAGGGCCCCGTCTGAGACCTGGAGGCTGCCAGTTCAAACCCCCAGCCAGATGAGAATAATCTCGGAGGGTGAGGTAATTAAACAAGAGTAGTGCTTTCCCCCTCCCTTTAGAAGTCTGCTTGAGATGTGCTTAGACCAGACATAGGATAATCGCAGCCTGTTCAAGTGAATCTGATCAGTGTTTAAGAGCGGCTCCCAGGAGTCAGTCTGGGTTACTTTAACTGCTGAGATGACTGCAACTAGTTGATGACAGAAACGATACATTGATTTAAATCATTTATCAAGTAAAAATGCTCAACACTATTTGTTTCTAGCCTTTTAAATGAAATGTTTACTGTCTTCTCCTGTTTTGCATCACTGTAAATTAAAACACTTTTTAATGTTATTCTGACAAAACAAGTTATTTAAATATAAATAGTTAAATTTGCACCCAAATTTAGCACAGAAAAGGCATATTAAAGCTGCAGTAGACTAAAAAAAACCCCACTGGAATACAGGCCTCCTGCCCCATCAGACAAGAACGTGCTTCAAACCCACTAAGATTGTAAAAACCAGCATTCATTTGCGGTTTCACCTGGGATTTGAACTCAAGCCTCCTGAGTGAAAGTCCTCCATCTAACCAATTGCATCTTCCCATCTTACTTTTACTGTGGACTTCGTTGCTATTTATACTCATTCATCTGATCAATGAAAAGCCCTGCAATTGGCTGATATCTTCCGTCATTGGGTTGATTTCCTAAAGCTTGAAAGCAGCGTCAGGAGGAAGTATAGAAGTCTAGTTTTCTTACGCACCACTTGAATTACAATATGCTAAAAGGTTAGGATGGATTTTTTTTCCCCTCCCCCAAATTTCATGCATTTCCACTCTTTTTTTTTTTTTTTTTTTTAAACCACTATGTCAAAATGTGATGGAATTTTAAGGTTTTAGGATTGTAATGAACACTTTCAGTATTTTCTTCATTTTAAAAAAAAAAAAAAAATTAGGTGCAAAAAATGGACAGAAAACCCAGCAATGAAATTATCTGCAACCTGGTTACATTTTTTTTCTTCTAATTACACTTAGGAGGGGTGACTGGATGTTGTGAATGAAACATTTGACCAGCTGGTGATGCTAGATGAAAAGCCAGAGGTTCATCAGTCATATGGACTCATCCTCTAGGCAACAAGAATGTCCATACTAAATGTATTTTTAATTGAATAAAAAGTTGTTGAGATATTTGAGTCTGGATCAACAACAACATATTGGCCAACCCTACACAGCTGAGACATAAATTTGGCTTCAAAACAATGTAATTCAAGAATTTTAAGCCAAGAACAGAGAGTGAAGAACCAAGTAATATCTCTTCAGCAATGGATTTTCAAACGAGTTTTCCAGCACAGTCTCTTTTGGTTGTTTTTTTTATCAGCTTTCGACTCGTCACTGTGTTTCACTGCTTGCATCTAAAGCTTGGTGTTAGGAAAGCCTAAAAACTTAAAAACTAGAATAGCAGAAACAGCAGGATGCATTTTCTAGTTCAGACAGTAGCTCAAAAAGGAGATATTTAAGGAACCAATCCTCTACCCCAATCTCTGCTCCACTAGCGTGTTTTAATGCTCAAAGCAGCACTTGAAGAATGGAGCTATTTTTCAAACAATGAGGCAGAGAACTGAGGATGCACATGAAGTGAACTGGGACCCAACAGAAACTCCTAAATGACATTGACTTTGATAAATCCCAAAGAATTCGTGCAGACTAGTTACAAACACAACTTACTAAATATGCATCCAGCGACAGACAACACAAGTGCTTAAAGGAGAATTGTGACACAACTCATGGGAGAATCGGGATGATTTCTGTCTCAGTGCTCCCTCTGATGTTTTGTCAGAGGCGGAATGAATGTGACTTATTTAAAATGTGGATTCGTTTCTTGAAAGCGCTGTGCTATGCAAGGGGGGGTTACCAATGACTCATCTTTCCTCTGAGACAAGATTCTTTTGTTAAGAGTTGTTCTTGTCAGAATGAGGCTTCGGTACTATTTTTCTGCTGTTTGATGGCAGGGGTGATGAGCCGAAGCACCTGGGAGGGCTGCAGGCCAGGAAAACACTGGGCGTGGAAACGGCAACGGGGCATCGTGATGGATGCCCTGTCATCTCTGTACCGCACCCGATGACACATGTTCAATCTTGGTCCCGCGGCACCTGTTGATAGGGCAGGATGAGATTTCACGCAACTGTGGAGCTACATACACGCATGTGTGCGAGTGAGTGAACAGGAGTTTAAGATGTAGTCTAAAAGGGAAACTCAGGATGGGAGACTCAGAATGAGTGAATGAAGTACAATGGAGGAAAGCTGAAGAAACAAAACAGAAAAAGAGATCTTCTAGCTTCTATCCAGGTACATTTATGTTGCACCAAACCAGATGGTGCAAAATGTAACCTATGAGATCTGCACTTGGGAGCTCAAATTAGAATTCATCAGGACTGTCTTTGCTGATTTGCTTCAACGAACTTTGTAATTTTGGCAGCAAATTGTCTGAGCCAATGACCGCTTGAAGGGCGGAAACAACGTGGAAAGAAAAGTGCACGACTCCAAAACAAATATAACTGAGTCTTGTTTAAACTATCAATGTGAACTGATTGATATGCATGTGGGATGTATTCTAGAATTTTAACTTGAAACCCGGGAATGTAAATGCGGCCAAATACCCTAAATATATGCAGATACGAGGCCAGATACAAACAAAAGAGTGGGAGAGGAGGAATTGAAACCAACTCAAATCTATTCATCACTGATGTAATGCATGGTATTATGATATACTGAGAGATTACACGATTGGCAATCAGCTGTGTGTTGCAAATAACTTACAGAAGGAGCATGTCTAGTAAAACTGGAGAGTAAGAGTTAATTTTAATGCTGCTGTGGCAAGTTGCCATTTTTTGGGAAGGGGAAAAAAAAGACAGAACGCAAAGAAAAGGGTAGAGATGGACCCCACTAAACGAAATGTCTAAACAATGCAAGCCTTTATAGTAAAACTACCCTGCTGTAGCCCTTCCTGTATTACAGACAGATAGGAGACCATTGTCATCACATCTACCTGCTGGCTCTGAATCATGCCTTTAATCCTTTGAACCCTGCTATTTTCTGAGCAATTTCATTACTTTCAAGCTCTCGGTCAATATAAGGGCTAGCCATACATATTTTATTTATTTAAAACATCTTTTTTCTTCTTATGCACATATACCTGGGCTTGTCATGTAACCACAACTTTTTTTTCAACAATCTTTTGTTCCACACAGAAACAATAGAGAAACAGCTTAGTCAGTAAGGGTAAGCTCTGCTGTTTATTTTAATATGCAGTATACTGTGAAACAATAGGGATTTTATGACATATTCAACCATGATGAGAGAATGAAAGAGGGTGACGAAATTAAGTTATTAGGGTGAAGATATTACTGTGCTGAAGTCTGATCCGTCTTCACAATGTGATAACATCAGAATGTACAAATATGTGATAAAAAGTAATTACAAAGCTCAGGTTTCATTGTTGTCTTGTGGTATGTGTTCCGTATCTATGCAGTGACAATACTCATGAATTATTCAAACAAGACTAATGGGTGTGGAGGTGGACTCTGAGCAGCATATAAATTGTAACTACGATTAAATTTGATGAAAATTTTAAATTATTTTTCTCACCAACGCTGTGTTGCACAGATGATCAACTGGCATCATTGGAAAGGTCAACTCATGCAGCTTTACCTGTTCTACACTAAACCTCAATGCAAAGAAGACTGGGTAAGCAACTCAACCAAGAAGAGGACATATGAATTAATTTGCAAAGTATATGTGCCTAGTTCTTAGGTTCAATCAAAGTACAGCCACTCGACAACCACCTCTTTCTCACCTCTCTATCTTTGCTTGGCCTTAATCGATCTTGATCTGCCATAGAAGACTTTCCATTCCTCATCATCATCTCCCATTCACTGATGGTGTAAGTCAACCAGTGGCCACAAATAACAGAATTTTTCCACTAGCCCCTGACAGTGCGGTCTGTAGCAGGGATGACTAGAACCAACCCATGGTGGTGTACTCCTCTGTTACACATTGTGGTGGAGACCAAAAACAAATCCACTTTTAAAGCCCGTCTATGGATGTCTGTGGTTTATCTTTAGTCCATGTACCTTGTATGTACATTCAGGTACCAGCCTTATTATATTGTTTAATGATCCTTTTCCGTCATGGCAGATATGTGAAGGCACTGCTATACATTTGTCTTCTTTATGTTTTGAACAACACGCTTCCTACTGGTGAACCAGTGACGACTGATGAGAGACACCAACTCAGCTTCTGCTATTATTTTATTGATAGCTTGTAGATCTCACCGAGAGTAGGAGAAGACAGTTGGCCCATTTAAAAACAAGAACTAAAGAAAAGCTAAATAAAGATATAAATAGGAGAGAACAGCATTTTTAAGGTTTTTAAGGTGATAATGTTTGCTAGCCTGAGGCATGGCTTCCGACAGTCTAGGGAGTCTGACTGCAAAAAGCACACCTGTCAGCTTTGGAGCAAAGAGACTGCCAGAGGTATCTGAAGATCTCAGGATGTGCTCTGGCTCATAAGGAAGGCTGCTGTGTTTAGCATTTTAACAACAGTTACCACATTAGTCCAACTGGCTTCACTCATCACAACACTTAATGCGAGCAAACAAGAACAGTGGTGAGCTGCACTGTGTTTAATGTTTGCATTCCATACATTTGTTCTATGAGAAACAGGAATATTACTAACAGCATAAAACAGGAGGAAAAAGTGAATCTCTTGCAAATATACAGTTCAAGGTTTCATGACATTACCCTTTGCACTGCAGCTTAAAGATTCAAGGTCTTCTATGTATTGTAACGTTACAAAAATGTGAATTAAACACATAAAAAGCCTGTCTGCCTTCAAATAGCTTAAAACCAGCCCATTTTGTCATTCCCATCACAGGGTAAATCCACAATCACGTGGAAATGGTTGAAACATGAAGAGCCAGAAAGGATTTACTCTCAAAAATGAGAATCTAAAATAATAAGCAACCTTCATATACATGCAGCTACATCCATACAGACTCACCTTGGAGGCAGGAGTGGTGTCCACAGTGGAGGAGGTGATGGCAGTGGAGGCCTCGCTGATGGTGGTGCTGGAGAGCTGCTCAGCCCCGGGTTTGGACATCATGCGAGCACCCTGCGGCCTGCACAAACACACACACACAATGTCAATACACATTACTGGTCTGAGCAGAAGAGTAGTGGCGCGTAAACACACCTCTGTTGTATCTTCTATATACAGTACATGTCCTGTGGTGTTCATGTAGAGTTTACATGAGTCAGTACAGTGTCTCGCTTGTTCTCTTAAGACCTGGCTGCCTCTGTCTGTTATGCTACACAATAAATATGCTCTTTATTCCAGCAGGAGTTTTAAATTCTTGATACTATTTCACCCTAAACGCACTTTCGCTCTAGGTAAAGCTCTGCCAAAAAAAAACAAAACAAAAACCTAATCTGCTCTAATTATACATCACTACAGCCCTGACCATGACCACAGAGGTTGTAGCTACTCTGGTTTCTGCATTCATTCTACTTTATTGGACAGTTCATTATGACGTGGAACAATAAAGGAGAGAAGGATGGAAAGAGGCGAACATTAAGCTTTTTATGTGTGGCTCTAAATTTGATCCAATTTGTGTTTCACAATCATCTGCAGGGTCACTGTTGTAAAAATCTCGGTCTGATGTCTTCTGCTTCCCTGCTATAGTTTTTTTTTGTGTCATTTTGGTTATTACAAGGTGTGAATTAAAGCTTCTTACCATCAGCTATGTTGCTGAAAGACTCAGTCAGGTAACTAAATGTGTGCATAAGGCATTGAGGAGGCGAGAATGATTGAGGTGTGCTGAGGTGTGAATAGGAAGAGACTGTTTTGGGAATGTTTCTGGATGTCCTGGAGGTCGGTGACAGACTGTGCGTGCATGCGTGCATGCATGCGCGTGCGTCTGTAAAGCAGATATCCAACATCTGACACTGAGGCAGCTGAATGACCTGAAGACAGGATGTCCTAAATTTTTCACTCTCCCCACAGCACACACCTTAGAGGGCAACGAATAAAATCCTTCCAGTGTGTGTGGGCGCGCACAAGATCTATTTTCCTTTTGTGCCTTCAGGTTAGCAAAGGCCTATTACCTTACATCACTGTTTCACAACAGGAAGCTCATAAATAGACTTACAAAATTTGCTTCAGAGAAGAAAAATAAAAATGCACTGGACTCTGTTATGTAATGTCTTACTTCAAGAAGATAAATTAGGACTGTTCTTTGATGCAATTTCAAACAAGATAATATGTTATGTTCAAATGAACTGGCCAGACTAAATGTTTTTGAATTATTATGATACTTTAAGGAATATGTGTGCTTCTGAATTTTTGTATTGGATACAACCTGTATAATGTTTTGACGATGGGAGATATTTAATATGAAGAGGAAGGCTCAACTCAGGGACACCACAGGAGAATGGACATCCCAAAGCTCCTAATTTTCTAAGAGCTTTACTTGATTCTCAAATTCCAGCAGCTACTAAGTTGGTCCATCTAAACAGCCTCATTTTCCACTGCAGGGACTTATGGGCCCAAACCTTCAAGCGTTTTCCAATTGTAAGAACCATCCCTATAGAACCTCGTTCAGAAGAGAAAACAGTTCCTACTCCAGTCTAGGGACTTCTGAGCTCCCCTGAAAAAACTGCTGTGCATGGCTCGAGCTAATTGTTTAAACTCAAACAAGACAGCACTGGTTCATTAAACTCAGAGAGGACAACAATCACCATTTTTTCTACCTTCTGCTTGTCGTGCAGCAGTCTTTTCCTCTCTAATGCCACCAACAACAATATAAAATTCTAACATAACAAATCCTCCATTGTTCTAGTTCTTGTGTACTCATAGAACTGGAGTTACATCCAGTAAATATTTGTTGCTGTTTTGGCACATGTGGACTTAACATCACATTCAAGCTCAGAATATTAAGAAGAATTACAATTTTAATAAGCCAGAAGTATTTAATTTATTATATATGTTTTTTTGTTTTTTTTTTAACCAATTCAGGACCATGTAGTCATGGTTACAACACGCTAAAAGCCACAAAAAACAAAAATTTGATTTACAAAGTTGTCACAAGAAAGGAGCAATATGTAGCACAAAATCCAAGAGGACAGTAACACAATAAATAAGCAGTATGATTAACTGATTCAGTACTGAACCTTTACTTGGCAGCAATAACCCAGTTCAGGGCCAGACAAAGCTATACCAACAGAGCTACAGAGCTACTATGACAAAAGGCTGAATCCGTCTCGCCACAAAACAAACTACTCAAGGATCAGAAAGGACAAACTGATTTTCACACTGATGTGCGGGTTTTTCTGAAGCAGAGTACAATGGTTTAATAATTTTCAAGAACAGCAGAAACTGAAAAATAAATTACAGTTAAAGGCACGAAAAGACCTAGCTTGGAGTCATAAACATGATACTCATAGGTCGGACACAGGAGTTCAGATTTTAATTCCTTCCGTTCAGGGTTCTGATTTCAGTCCAAGACCCTCTGCTTCTCAACAGGTGCTCGTCATACATACATTGATTTGTTTCCATAGCTTCCAGTGAAATCCATCAGACTCCACATCAAACAGATTTGCAAACCTGCCATAGTAAAATATTAACAGATCTTCTTGTCTGCAGTCTTTTTCTACTGGCTATGAAACTTTTGTTTCACTGCAAATTTCAAAAAGTAGAGAGAGATTCCTTTCTTGAGATCATGTTCTTGTTTATTGTTTTAGACAGGCAGCGGGTTTTGAATTTTTATGCTTTTTCGTTACCGAGGATACAGGTACAGCTTGAGGTCTACATTCGTTACACAGCTCCAACAACTACATAGTGTTGCTTCTGTTTGTTAGTCGAGAAGAATTTTTACTGCTTTACAGCCTAAACCCATTTGACAGTGGTTCAGTTTCTTCCAACAGTGGTAAAAACACACTATCAATAATAAATAGGTGAATAGTTTTATCACCTTTACCCTGCTTCTGTTAGAAACCTGAGGCCCAGATGACTGAAAAACATCTTGTATCAAATAAATTAAACAGACATTTGTTGGGAAAGATGACCATTTATGTTGTCTGCTTCAGAATCCATTACATCAGAGCTGTGACTGCTTCCTATATGTGTATTGCCTCTCAGCTGACAATGAGCCGCCATCGTGCTCAAACTAAAAACAATACATTAGACCTTGAACAGAGACCTGAGTCTGTGTATCTGTGATTGTAACATACTGTGGAGACATTTGTTTGAAGCCACACTTATTTAGGGTTTTTCAGGAAGTAGTTGCCGTTCTACAATGCTCATGATGATTACTACCACATTTATTTCTGTTTTGACAAAAATAAACTCAGACAGGCTGACTTACTAGTATAACTTATGATAGACATCATCTGTTTAGCCAACAAAAATAATACATCATCTCTGTAGTCAGTCACAAATTCCACAAGAATTACATCAATGAACAACTCTCTTGATTGTGAATCTGTCCATTCATTGACAGATTAGTGTCACCTTAAAAGGTCCTGCATCATTAGTTGGTGTTCAGACTTTTGACAATTTATCACGATGGACAAACCTTTCATGATGTCACCTATACAGTTTTGAAGCTCAGTGTGGTGTCGTTGCTCTGGCTATTGCCATCTTGGCATTGACTCCATCTAACGCCCAGTTAAAAATCAGTAAAGAGGTGGATTGAACTTTAAGTCTTAATTCAACTTACGCAGGTGAGTCATATGAAAATTTGCTATAGAGACCAACATCATTTATTGTACCAGGCTGTAAACTTGTATATCTCTGCTATAAAGTTGGGCATTTCACCATGGGGGTCTATGGGGCTTGACTTGTTTTTTGAGCATCTTTAAGTGGTCATTCAAAGAACTGCAGTTTTGGCATTTGTGTATTGGTTTAAAATCTCAGTCCCAGAGGTTGCTGCTTGGTTCAGACTCGTATTTACATCCCTGCTACCCCACATGGGAATCCAGCTGTGATTCCTCATTTCAAAATCACGTCTCCAGTAGTGGACTTTTCTCAGTTAAGTCAATAATGGATAAGGCCTTGCAGGTCTAGAACTGTCTATGTTTTTGTTTTTTTTCTAAAATAGAAGTCAGTGAGAACAGGTCTATTGCTTATCCAAATAGTATGATAACAATTGATCTCTATAGAGCTTATTCTGCCTGAGAACATGGTAGATACTCCAGATAACACACAAAATATCAGAGCAAATGTATGTGTATTACTTGAATACAACTGTGAACAACATACAAATATTACATTTGCATGTTGACAGTTCATTTGCAGTATTTCTTTTTCTAAATCTAAAAAAATAAAAATAAAATCAGGCTCCCCACAAAAAAAAACTCAGCCAATGAAACGTGACTGCTTGCTCGCTGGCTACACCCTGAGTATGTCTTTGCGTGATGACAGCCCTGTTATTGCTGCTGTCTTATTGTGGCGAGACAGATGAGACTTTCTGTGCTGGATTTCTTATTGTCAGCGGGATGAGCGTGTGTGTAAATCTGTCTGATTAGTTTCAAAAGGGAAAACAATGGCAGCATAATGCACTCATTCATCCAAGAATCCCAGATAATTACCTGCTACTATATTTCTCTCTGACACACACTCCTCTGTGTTTCTCAAATAAATCCATAGAGTTTTAGTTCTCTAAACACATTCGCATGTCTTGGAGGTTTCCCTGCTGGAAAAAAAAATTAAATAAAAAATGATGCTCTACTTTTGTATTTTAAAATATCTCGGGAATAAAACCAAATATTCACATCAGGTTTTGTTTTGTCTCACTGTTTATCTAAGGAGTATTTTTGTCTTTCAGTTGTTGACGTGCCATCCTCCCTGTATTTCTCTCTTTGGCCAGTACAAAGATTGAAAGCACATTCAGCTTCACCCTTCATATAACAGGCTGCACTGTAACATACAGCCAGCAGCTTCAGTACGTTACCAACTTCTATCTACAGACGCATAATGTAAATCTCTTGAATGTGGTGTGGGTGGGTTGAGAGAGAGAAAAAGAGAGAGACATTAGCTCTGTTTTCATTCTGCTGTCAAGAGAATTTCATGCAAACTTTTCAAAGGTCAGGAACTCTAAAATGCAAATTAGTTGCATTTTCATCAAAGTCAAAGTGAAAATAATGTATTCTGTGGAAAGATTTTAAATAACTGATTTTTTTTAAAAAGACTACTAGCAGGGAAAGTTATTGTTCTTCAATTAAGAGCTCATATTAGGTATAATTTAAGCCACCCAAACAAAAATATACACGTGCTGGGCTTCTTGAGCAGCAAAACTTAACCACAATATAACAAAACAATATAAACAACAAGAATTTGCTCTTTATTTAAGATTTTCTCTACACAGGCTAAAGCAAAGGCTTAGGTAGGACCTTCCAAAGATTTTTTCAAATATTGTTATTTTATTCACCCTATTTAAACAAAAGCAAGATCAGCAAAGATAAGCAGGACAGATAAAGCCAGAGTGTGAGATGACTAAGGCTTCGTTTTTCTTTCCATAAAAATAACCAAAAACCCAACAAAGTAGACCACAACTATATTTCTTTTATCTGCCATTAGGCACATATTCTATTTGGGGGGGTGGGGGGGTTCATTATGCTAACTTATGCGTCCTCGTGCCCAGCTCTCATCAGCAATGCTTTCCAGTTCTTCCTGGGGGATTCTAAGGGTTCACATCTAAAGCAACACGTAATTTGAGAACTTCACTTTCTAGCTCAGCTCCCTCTTCACAACAATGGTCAAGCACAAATCCTGGATTACTGCTGAAGCTGCACAAATTTGTCTTTCCATCTCACATCCCATTTTTCCATCACTTGTGCACAGATCCCAAGATTGCTAAACTTTCTTTACTTAGTGAGACTTACTATGCGGTTCAAATGGCATAATTTCTTTGGCCTGCTACACTGGCTGTTCTCAGTGAGTCCACCACCTGTAGGGATACGTGTTAGGGGTCAAGTGCATTGCAAGCTGCAGGCACCTGGTTCTGGGTACGTGGAACATCACCTTGCTGGCAGGGAAATAATCAAAACTGGTGCGGGTTATGTGTTTTTTTTTGTTCTTTCCCACTGTTGCAAAGTGCTTGATCAAAGGGAATCTAAAGGGAACTCTGGATTTATTGGGTTCTCTGTTTAAAACTTGTAAGGTCTTCACTTTACTACGTGATTTGCAATGACATGACATATGTCGTTTATTGGCGCTATATAAAAACATTTGAACTGAACTGAACCAGGTAAATATAGTTGAGCTCAAACACAGCAAATGTTATGAAACCGAAGTCCTGAGGATACATAATAAAAAGCACCCTGGAAGTGTGTTAATGATTTTCCACAGGAGCTCAACTGGCCGCACTGAAAAAAAACAGAGCAGGGAGGAGCTCCTGACGCTCAGTATTGAGTGATGCAGATTGGCCTTCGAATAAAAGCCAGCTCACACTCAGGACGGCTGGAGAAAGGCACGACCTCTCTTTTCTCTGAATGAATCTATACGCAACACAGGTCCTGCAGGTCAATGGGAACATATTCCACTTATTTATCTCAAGTGCTCACAGAGGACAAGTTCACGGACGGTAACATATTTACCTCTTCACAGCAAACAGAGAGATAAAGGAAGACTGAAAAGAAGAGACACTGATGGAAAAATAGAAAAAGCTATTAAACAGAGGGCACAGAGAGAGGAAGGAAATAAACCAACAACACAATGTAACACAAGTTCCCGTGGTGAAGAATAAATTGATTGAAATCATACAATATTCCTTTACTGAAACTCTGCTCTATTTACAGATTCTTAACTATTCAGAGTTATTCTAATAAACTATGCTTTATAGCCAACAAGTCTCTTGAATTGAAATGCACTAAATTTAAGTAAGAAGAAAAAGAAAGAGAAATGGGAATAGATTAAGAGGTTGAGTAGATAACATGAAAGGATACCGTCACACTCCACTAAATGTGTTGTGCTGCAGCTCGATCAGTATGGTGTCTGTGTTCCCTGTTCCATGTAGCCATTTATTATCAGAGAGGACTGAAAAGTGTTATGTCACTGTTGATTCATGGTGATCATTTTATAATTCGAAATATATTTTATGTGTAAAGAAGAGCAAAATAAAACTATAATCTACAATTTTATGACTTTTCTGATTTATGATGAATGTTTGTCACTGGACATCAAATTCTAAATAAATCCCTTCTTGTTTTATGAACTTGGAAGTGTTTGTGTGTTATAACTTGAAAATGAAATCACACCCTAAGATTACTGCCACTTGTGTTTTTTAGTGTAACCTATAGATAACGATACCAATTTCTTTTCTTTTCTTTTTTTCATTTTTCTTTAATTATTTATCTACTTATTTTGCTCCCACACAGAAGACAGGGCTGGGCAATATAAGCAAAAAAAAAAAAAAGATTATGATCAAATGTTTTGTTTCAGTGAATGTTGATAATTATTGATCATTTTTAATGAAAAATATTTAATAAAAATGTTTAAAAATTACCAACATTACTTTCATTTAACCACTTTGGCTTATGACGCAATGTTAAAACAACAATGAAAAACACAGAAAAACTAAAAGTCACTGTAATAAGTATTAAAGAAAGAAAGCAAGTCAAACCTAGAGGCCCACAGAACGCAACCAGGGTGAAGCTGCTAACCCGCACAGAGGTCAAGGCTGTCTGAACTGGTTATTGCCAGACAGCGACTTGCACCAGCCTCCATGCACCCCAACGTCAAGACCGTCAGCCCTTGGTGGGCTACATAGGGCTGTGGTTGTTTAACTTTGTGCTTTTCGGAATGTGCTTTCATGCTGGGTTGCAATTAATGCATTTAAGTAAAACTATCAAGTTTATTCCATCAGACAACTTTCTGATTGATAGTGATGAAGCGTCTATCGTCATTGTTTTATTGCCCAGTCTTAATGGAAATAACATTCAATTTACAATACGAACCATTCCCCTATTTACTGCTAAGCAGTTCCAGTGCAGCAGCTTTCATGGAAGTGTTTTGCTCAAGGGCATGCTGATTGTAGCGGGGGAGGGGGGGAAAGCTTTATTCATTGTATTTCTCTGCTTATTATTACCCATCAATTCTGACCTTTAGGTTGCCAGCAAAACCACACAAGCCCAATTTAATTTGGTTTGTGCTGTTTCTATGCCTGCATGTCACACTTAGTAATTTATTTTTTTTTGGCACATGTTGTCACTAGTTGGTTGGATTAGAAACCGACAGCATCTTGAAGATTTAGATATTCAACCGTCAACAATCAGAATTAAGGGCATCAGCAAAGCCATCCAGTAAACAAACACCAACCATGCACATCAGTGATAATGAATTAAATATGCCAATCTTTGAGGTTGGATGCTTCCATTGCAGAGCATACTGTAGAGACAATGCAGGCAATGAAGCAGGTTTCATTGCTTTTTGAGGTGGAAGTGTTCCACCTCTGGTTGATGACTGAGCTTAGGGCAGACTGATATTTGCAAACCAGACAAATGACACCACTCTTGTTGCATATTCCTGTTTCACCACTGTCAGTGTCTCATGTCTTAAGAATTGTAAGGGGTGTTCCACTGAGTGTTCACTTAAAATGTTTAGTTTATTCATCACAAGAGGCCGGAATGGGTTGTGATGAAAGAGGCTAATGTGCTGTTGTTGCATTGCAGGAGTTCTTGAAGCTTGACCTTTACTGAAGACTCAAAGTCGGGACATCTCTTCCTCTGCTGTTTCGATTTTGACCATTTTTAATAATCTATCACTTGTGAATTTTCCACCTTTATTGAAGTGTAGCACTACATTACTGGAGAATTTCTGAACTTCAGAGAAATCAACTCATCAGCCCAAAATGACCCAACCCAAAGATAAATCTTTGAAGTGACTTCAAAAGCCAGAGGCTTAAAAATAAACTGCAAGCCTCATACTCAAAACCCATCATTAAAAAAAAATACATGGAAACGTGGGAGCAAATATCACTAATGACGGCTCAAACACAAACAGTGTGAACACAATGTTCTGCTTCTGTGAAATCTTTCAGTGAATGCAAATATGCCATTTTCCTTATGCCCTGTGATTCTCTCGCTCTCTGATGTGAATAAGTTGTTGTGTGGAGAAGAAAAAGAGGAGGCAATACTGCCCAGTTGGAGTATGACAGACCAGGAACCCTGATCTAAAGAACATTGCATATTAATCTCACTCTGTAATATAGGCCAAGAGTCAACAATGAAACTACAGCATGTGCTGGAGGGCTTTTATCGTCTGCTCATCAGAAAAGCATTTTGCCTCCACTTGTTATATCTGAGAGAGGAAAAGGTAGCTAAGCGAACAGAGAGGCCACAAAGCAGATTTAATAATACAGAAAAAGTAATTGTTATAAGGATTCTGACATTTTACCTTAAGACGGCTCCTGTATTTTAATGATACCACTCACAAGAAAACAGGAAAAAGTCACTTGGCAAACTCCCACAGCTACACACAAAACACACATAGAGAGGAAAAAACAAATGTCAAAAAATCAACAGCACTGCAGCCCACACAGACACAGCTGACATTTAAATACAGTCAGATTTGCATCATTCAGCTTGCATTCGGCAGACCACAACACTCAAATGCTACAATAAATTATCTGAGAGGGAAAAAAAAAAACACAGGCAGTCCATCATCCACTCGACAAACAAAGAGAGATCATTACTTTAGCGTTGCCACATTGTTAAACCCAATTTCCAACAGAATTTTACATCAGAACAAGAAGTAAAATCTAAAAGTTTCTTCTAAACATGTTGGTAACGACAGCTTGTGTGCCCGTTTCAGAGGTGTATTACTTGCAATTGTTTTCCCCCATAAAATGTTCACCCACTGCATCATTTTCCACTTTAAGTTTTGTTTCCCTCGCACGTCTGTCCTAACAGATCATTCAGCGGATCTTCTTCCGTGATGCTGATGGGGCTAAATTGTCTTATGCTGAACACTAAGTCTTTAAGAGCTGCTTGTTATTTTGTTTTTTTCATATTTTCAAATTTTGTGTCTTTTCAGCTGAGGGTCACAAGTGTTCTATACTTTCAAAGAAAAGTTTAACATTTTAGTAAATATCCTTTTCACCCCCACCCAGGAGGGAGATGAAACAACTGTAACCATCCTTATGGAGCTGAAATTCATGTTTTAAATATTCAAGTGGGTAGGAGAGATACTCTTAGCCTGACAACACATTCCATTTACAGCTTTGAACACCATTATTAACCCACTGTGACCACTGTGTGTGTTTGTTGTCCCTTCCTTTGTGGTTCTTGGTGAAGTCATATTGGGTTGTAACGAAAAGCTATTTTGCTGTTCAAGCTGGTTTGTAAGAGTTCTCTCATTGCATCCCTCTTCATGAAACAGAAAGACAGCTGTCTTGTCTTTATTGTAGTTCTTTTGGAGCAATAATTTAGTTTGGATTATCTGCTGACTTTCATATACAGCTTATGCACAAAATAATGGCGACTCAAAAAAATTTTTTTTGACCATCTAGTGTGAATTTTTACAATTTCAGTAAAACCTATTTTAAAATACAACTTATTGCATGTATGAAATTACAAGAATGATTTTCATGTATTTTAGAAGACGCTGTATTTATTTAACCACTATGCTAAAATTCAAACAAAATAATCAATGTTGAAGGCTTGTAGTGAAGAAAACAACAGGTGGTCCAACAATTATTTCCGAAGCAGTACAAATCTATCCCCCTGTTTCAGTTCCACACTGCTGCTATGGCAACAGTCAACCAAAGCGCTGCCATGCTGCACCCCTGGAGAAGCACCATGTGTGCACTCATCACATTGCTGGCGTAGCTTTGCTTGAATCTCCATGTCCAATATCAATGCACAGGGGAAGGCCAAAGACAGAAAAGTACGCGTACAACTACAGCGAGAGAACAGAAAGGACGCTCTGGAGAACAGGAAGAGCGAGTCGGAGGCATGCTGTGATAACATGGAAGACGAGTTTAGAGAAGCAACTGTGGCAAAGGGAAAGTCATGCCAAGTAAGGGCCAGGATGTTTATCACCATTTGTAGAGAGAAAAGTTTTGCCTGGCAAACATCCTCTTTTTTGTGTTTTTCACTCTCTGAACCTCGAAACCCGAAGACTGTTTTGAAAGACAAAAATACATGATTTATCACAGGCAGTAAAAAACATATTTATTGATCTACTCATCTGTAAGTGGCATTCGATTAGAAAACTTAACTAAAACCAAGCTTTAAACCAATGACATTTCATTAATTTAATTAATTTTAACTTTATTTGATGCATTGCTTGAACTGCGGACCATGTTACACATAGCAGATAGGGAAAAGGTGAAAGCAAAATAAAAATGTAAAGAGTCAAATGTCTATAGCATGTATTTTTCTATCATGGGTAATACCTGGGGGCACTTGAAAAAATGCTGAACATGTTGATGAAATGAAAAATACTTTATTTATCCCAGAAGGAAAATTCAATTGATTCCAGTGGCCCTGCGATAGACTGGCGACCTGTTCAGGGTATGCCCTGCATTCACCCCTAAGTCAACTAGAATAAAGTCCAGCTCCCCGTGACCCTAGTGAGGATTTAGCAGGGTATAGATAATGGATGTTGTTTCTGGATTTTTCCATGTTTTGCACAAAATATAAAAGAAATAAATTAAAGAAATTCAACTTTTGTTTTTTTCTTTTTGTGGCATTATAACTTTATCATAATGAACAAAAGACAATTTTGAGTTCTCTCTTCTAGCCATTGTTACACTACGTAGAGGTGTAGCACTTTATAGTGCAGTGACAATGAACTTAAAGGAAATGAAAATATGACAGAAGCAGGACAAAAAGCCCTCAAAATGCTTAAGGTTTAACCTGTGCTATGCATGAAAATAACACTTAAAAACATAAATTAAATTAGTTCAAAAGTTCAAACATTAAAATGGAAGAAATCTAACATGCATTAAAGTAAGCAATATAAAAATTGCTGGGGAAAAAGTGCTTTACTCTGAAATTGGAACACAAATATAGACCAGTGCATGACAAACAGCAGATTAGATATTTCTATCATACCTTGCAGCAGACTGTGCAAGTCTTAGAGGTGACTAAAATCCATCCCTGGATAACATAAAACAAATATGGGAAAACTAAAATTGGCATTTCTCCAAGGTTCCATGACACAAATTTCCAGATTTTCCAGGACACTAAAGCCGATGATAAGAAGAAAGACAGGCAGATGTGGTGTAAATAGACTTAGACACACCTCAGATACTGAGACCTAGGCAGCAGCAGCCAAGGAAGTTATTCCATCTCTCCTGCTGCCAAAATAAGAGCTGATAAGGTACTCCTGGAAGCTGTAAAGTCCTGACACTTTAGCTACTTTAATCCATGATAACCCCCGGTGAGCGGGCCCACTGACGCTGGCCTCCAGACTCACACACATGCATACACACACACACTACACCCTGCTGTTAATAACACTCTCAGACTGAGCTTCAACTCTGCTTTGATGGTCTGTGAGCTGATGCCGCCCATCAAGGCTGATGTTGACAGCAAACCAAAAAAAAAAAAAAAAGTGCTTGGGTGGTGCAGGCGGAGCTGGAGCTGGAAGTGACAGATATATACCGGAATATGAGCTCTAGTGAATTCCACAACTAGTGTGCCAGCATGAGGCATCGGCAGGCAGGCAGTAATCTAAAGGCAAACTCTGTTAGCAGAGAGGCTCACTGGCCAACAGTAAAAGGGAAGAATGTGTGTGGAAGTCTATAAATGTCAAAGGGGGATCATGCTGAAAAAGATCAGCTCAGTTCAGCAAAATCTCCATCCTTGGAAGAATATAAAAGTTCACCAAAAAAAAAAAATAAACATGAATGCTTCACGCCGGCTCCCAGAAGCCTTAAATAGCAGCACAGTGGATGTTCTGGATGGTGCCCTGAGCAACAGCTGAAATCGTTTTTCTTCTATTGCTTGCAGTGGTGCAATGACAAGTGGATAATTAAGGTTCACAGCAAACAGAAGGTGGGTATATAATCTGAGCCTCCTACATGTATTAACAGTAATTACATTGTCTTTATTTTGAACAGTATGTTGTGATTAGATGAGAAAAACGTTGTGAGCATTTGTAGCCAAATATGCAACTGATAATACAAATAATATTACCCAGTGCAAGAAATGAAACTGCACAGTGATGATAACTCATCAGGGGTTTTATACTGAGGGGCAGTTAAAAGTATTAAATTAAAATCTAATAACAATAACAGAAACGAGGTCATTGAATTTAATGATTTTTGGAACTGATGTGCTGCGATTCAAGGAAGTAATCACTCCACTCTGGCAAACCCAATCTTATTTAACCAATTAAACAGCCCAATTATACTGGACCCTGGCTTAAAGTACTAGCTCTACTGACTCACAGTTTCAGTAATTCATTTATGTGGGGAGGCAATCATGACCACAGTCTTATTTACGGAACAGCTAAAAGGTTTAGTTCGACATCTCAGTAGCTTAGCTTCTAGTGTGGGAGCAGATTGAATTTGTTAACTTTATAAATTCAAAAGGTTAAAAAAATTTCTATGTTTCCTATACAATGACTAATGTGTAGCAGCCAGACACTATATCAGTATTGACTGCTACATATTAATTTTCTACTTTTTGTTGCTTTTTAAAATGGGTAAAATCATAAATCTATATGGGGCTTTAGTCAATGTCTCCTAGTCCTGGACTTCAGCTCTCTAACACAAACATAGTAATTGTGTTTCCATGTACACCAGTATTGCGCTTATAAGGCTTAGTCTGGTGTTGATCAAATTTGAGAAACTTGATAAGTTATATCCCCATATACACCAGTCACAACATGAAAACCACCGACAGGTGAAGTGAATGACACTGAACACTTTGTTACAATGCAATGTTCTGCTGAGAAAGCAGCAAGAAGGTTGCGCGTCCCAGTGGGGTCACCAGAATCTTTCTGCATGGAGTTTGCATGTTCTCCCCATGCAGCGTGGGTTCTCTCCAGGTTCTCCGGCTTCCTCCCACAAGGTCCAAAAACATGCTGAGGTTAATTGGTGATTCTAAATTCTCCGTAGGTGTGAATGTGAGTGTGTTTGGTTGTCTGTCTCTAAGTGTAGCCCTGTGACAGACTGGCGACCTGTCCAGGGTGTGCCCTGTCTTCGCCCTAAGTCAGCTGGAATAGGCTCCAGCCCCCCCCACGACCCTAATGAGGATTAAGCGGTGTATAGATAATGGATGGATGGATGGTTTTAATGTTAATGTTTAATGATAAATGAGAGTATCCTGGTTACTGACAAACCTTACGATGTTTGCAACGCAAAGCGGTAATTTCATCTGACGTTCTCGTTTTCATAGCATAAAGGAGCAGTAGATCAAGATTTGTAGTCTTGACTGGTAGGAGAATTTAGGGCACATCCTTCTACTAGCTGTATGAACCGTTAATGAGTCCAGAGGGAATAATCATAAGAGCACCAGTTTCACTACCAATAAGATCGACTTAAATCCTGACTGTGCAGGTAGTCGACAGCAGTCAGAAACCGGGATAAGAAGTACACGTGCAACAATATATTGGTTTCTTTCTGAGTACGTTGAAGAAGACAGCTGGCTGAATTTCTAAACAGAATCAATACATCAGGAAAGGTTATTATTATGAACACCTCAACACTGAATCATCCAAAACTGATTTGTTCAAGTTAACTTGTGTCTATGTTTTCAACACAACGTTGTCAATCTTAAAGAGTCAACTCTTCATAAAGGTTACTGGCAAGCATGTAAAGAGCTTTGCTCAAAAGGAGAAATGTAAGTTTATGTTAGAATTAAAGCTGGGTTGTTGAGGTTAGCACAGTGTGCACAGCTGCAAGGGAATATTGTCAGCTCATGTACGTGAAGAGTGTTAATTCTTTTACTCTGACATTGAACATTTGCTCCCTTAATCCAGATGAATATTGACAAAAAATTTAAAGACTCAAAAAGGTTAGTCCACAGGAGATGCAATGTAAGTCTGCACCAAAGGTATTAACAAAACATAACACTTAAAGGAGTAAGAAGATATACATGGGAAAGCTGAACAGTTTGACCAGTGTGATTAGGTGTCAAATTAATTTGTTTCGAACATTTCCAGACTTTAATGAGAGCTGCTGTGGCACGAAGAGAGGGTCATGAGCAGAGAGCTGTAGACAATGAAAAGAGAGATGTAGAAGAGGAGGAGGACAGTTGCCAACATGATGCTGTAGAAGAGTCAGTTAGGGCAGCAGCAACAGTTGAGAATAACAGCAAACACACAGAGATGCTGTTTGACACAACACGAACCAACGTAGTTGCGTTTATTGTTCAATTATTTGTGGTAAGGTTTGCAGAGCAGCACCTTTTACAAGACGTATTTAATAATTAATTTAAGAAAGCATCTACTTCTTTCTATATTCTCAGGAACTTTCAGCCACTGAAATGGGTAAATATATGATTTAGGAGTTGCTTTACCAGTGACCAGGGGATTAGTAAACAAGCTTTATCTTCTTGTGGATCGTAGATATTCCTATGTGGATTTTACTGGTTTTCCAAAGCTGCAATGCATTTTACCCTAGGGGATGTTCTGTACTGCACTTCTAAAGATTCTCCTTCGATTGATGTACTTAGCTGTGCCGCACGTAAACACAGCAAAGACATCCTTCTATGTTTTAAAACAATATTACACTCAGGTTCGAAAATTATTCTTTTATACCTTCATATACCTTCCAGTGCCTCCCTGTATCAGAAATCCCTATCTGTTCTTATAGCCACACACATATGGGTGCAGTGTGAGAGTATGTGTGTAAGTTGCGCTGACACAGTATCGTAGTGGTTTGGACAGGCCTGTTTCACACCTACACAGCTGCTAACAAGACAGATCCATCAGAACATAGCGAGGAAAAATATAACCTGGTCCTTTGTCTTGTAGAATGGAGGGATGGAAGAAAGATGGAGTAAAAGAAAGAGTGATGATGAGTGTGAGATGGGAAAAAGAGGGGAAGAGGGACAGAAGAAGACAAGAGAGAGATAGGGGGAGTAATGTAGAGAGAAAGCAGAAAAGAAGAAGAAGACAAAGGATACAGAGAAGAGTCACACTGGTGAGTGAAGTGATGAGGAAGATCAGTGACCAACTACTGAAGACACAGGAGGCTGTAAAAGACCTGGTAACACAAGGAGGTGTGGATCTGAGGTCACAGCCAGGAAAAGGAGGCTGACATAAGTGAAAAATTCTTCAATTTGCTTTAAATCCTAAAAATAAATGAAGAGAAACTAATGCCAGCTTTGCTTCTCTAGCAGCCAGCTTTAGAAGAATCTGCCACGAAATTCACAACACAGTTCGAACTGGCTAATTATATTTAGCTCTTCAGTCTACGTTCACGTTTATTCTCAAGTACCATGTACATCAAAATGAAAATACTGTATCTCAAGGTGCAATATGTGGGATTTTTAACGTACGAGCTTTAATATGGCAGCAAACAACTGTCTACTATATAAAAATGTAGTGGAGTGAAGACAGCAGACAATAAAGCTACGCTAATTCTGTGTGTGTTGTAATCTGAGCTTTTCAGTTCTATGTTTTGGTAGAAGGTCCAGTGTGCATGTTAGTGCATGTGAGCCCCTCCCGTTGAATCCACACTTCAAAACAGGCCAAGGGTGACCTTCCATACCGTACTGGATAAGCAAACGTACAGGGTCTCTGCTGGTGTTTTGCAGCTGTCCTCTGCCACTTTTCCTTCACTCGTGTCTGTTCAGCTCCAGTCATTGTGTGTCTGTTTCTCCACAGATTCACTTCGGTTCAACAGGCCGCAGAAACAGACACACACAGAATGGAACAGACACGAGCAGGTGACATGAAAACAATGTTAACAGCTTACAATGACCATATAATGTATTTTACAATGCTAGTATGGCCCAATGGTTGGTGACTGGATTATTTTTGTTGGCTCTTGTGTATACAACCTCTCCTGTTGGTAGTGAAAGTGAAGTGAAATTGAACTTTAACGTGCAGCTGTCAGTTGGAAATAAGCGGCTGCATCAGTAAAATGTTATATACTAACACGTTTAACAGTTTTCTACCAGCATTTCTGCCTTGCACCATTTGCAGTAGTGGCGCTTTTTACCATCATAAATTTTTATATTCCTTATTGTTCTTCATTAAATCAACATGTTGACTCAAGCAGCTGCACACAATCGATTCATTTTGTGCAGAAGAGTCATGTGACATGTTAAATGTCCCTTTTTATGCGAACACGCTCAATGTTTGAAGCAGAAAGCCTGAGTTGACAAAGAAAGTCGATAACCACCTTTGTGATACCCGTGATCTCTGGCTGGGGCTTTCGTTTTTGTCAAGCCAGCTTACACAAAGAAAGCCTGGCTGTGTCAAACTTGCTTCGTAGTATACCCATCAGATGTAACCGACGTGTCTGCTTGTTTTGGTCTGGCTTGTTATGCTGGTAATAACCCAGTGGCTCTAAAAGATTGCACACAAAACTGTTAACTGATCTCGTTTGAGTTAGCTGACATTAATGGATAAATTTAAAATTACACAGATCAGGAGATACAAGAAAAAGATACAAGTGTAAAGCATAGCAAGGGAGAGGGAGTAAAAATAGAGGAAAAAAAGATGAAAAATATTAAATTAAAGTCAAAATAAAAGAAGACTGAGAAAGAAAGACAATATCAAACTAGCACAGCTCTGAGTAAAGAGCTATGACAGAAAATATGAGGAACAGGGAAGGTAAGGAAAGCAAAATGGCAGAAAAAGTGATAGGGTGGGACGGATAGAAATAGAGAGAGCAGGAAATGGAAACCAATGAGATGGTGACAGAAAGGGAAAATAGGTTGCTAGAAATTGTGCCCGTGCAGTGAAACTTCATTACATTTTAATGTGTTCCCTCATTAGATTAGCAGCCTCAAAAGCTCTATTCATTGTTCTTCACTGAATTAGTGACTGAATCTGGCTCGGATTTGTTGAGGAAAAATTAAACCATGACAGCTGACGGTACTTTGCTGTGCACCTGAATACATCTAATAAAACATTACAACAAAATGCAGCCACTAAGCAAAAACACAATAGATTTTTCCCCTTAAATGCTCACCAAATGCTACGACCCTTCATTTCCCTGAGGTCTGAGTGGAAGAGACTTTGAAGTTTCGCCTTAGAATAAATTCTTCTAAATGTAAATCTTAGTAACTAGAGCTATGTTAATATTACAAAGCGGGCCTTTCTAGTTTTATTATGTTGCTGTTTGCCAAAAGTGTTATCACTGCACCACGTAAGTTCCTAAGTGTTGCGTTCTCAGAAAATTTGTTACACTGCAGCTTTTGATGAAAACACTTTCTGAACACTGTATATTTTCTGTTTTAATTGCAGGCAGTAAAAGCAGCAGGAGAATAGCCTTTGACTGCTACAAGTAAAAAAACATGCAGGAGTAAGACGAGACAGAGCTAATTTTAAAAAGAAACAACTAAATCCCTACAAACAGTCCTGAATGCATCTTGATGGGATTATAGGTATCAAGGAATTATAATATTAGGTGGAGCGTAGTCCATTCAATTGCACATTTTCTCTCTATGATCAATAGAGTATTGACATATCAGTAATATTTTGAAAATGTGTCTACTTTAAAATAGCTGAATTTGACTCGAGCAAAAGGTGCAATGCAAAATCATCAACAACAATCATGGTAATCTCGTGCTACACAGTGGTGGTACCATAATGTAATGGGTCAAGACTTGGCACCAGATGAGGGCCTGCGCATTGTCGTCTCCACCTCTGGAGAAATGGGGTTATAAATCCAGACAGAGGTGAAAGCAAAAGTTGAAAGACAGAGTCACTCTGACCTTCTACTAAGAACTACTTTGTCATACTTGCAGCACATAAAGGTGGTGAACAATTGCACATGTTTTTACTCTGGCTGATGAGGCTTGTTTTCAGGTTTGAGTTCACCAACCTCCAACCACGCACAAACCATGAAGTCGCAAATTGTGCCCACACAGGTCTAATTAGAAAAAAATATGTTTGTTCAGTCTCACTGGCATCAATATCTATTGTGCCTGAGAGCAAATTAAAATACCACAGCAAGATGAGTCAACTACACAAATCATCCATCACACACTCAGAGACACTAGTTAAAACAATCGCACATTTTACTTAAGTAACAAGACACAAAACTTGGCACAGTGGTAAATAGTATCCAATACAGTCAGCAGCAGGAGCATTAGAGACATCTGCTCTTTAAATTCTTACTTATGACTGACCTTGTGAATGTGGGTTTCCTGTAATTAGATCAAAATAATCAGTAATTATAACATTGACAGCAGGCACACCCTGATGGCGTTCACATTATAGCTGGAGACTTAAATAAGGCAAATTTAAAGATTGTACTCCCGAAGTTCCACCAGCACATCAAGTGCCCAACTACGGGAGAAAACACTCTTGATCATGTTTACTCCAACATCAAGCGTGGCTACAGAACCACACCCCTCCCCCACCTCGGCGAGTCAGACCATCTCTCCCTGCTGCTCATTCCTGCACTCACTCCCCTCAGACACAGATCCAGACCCACCACAAAGTCTGTCACAACTTGGCCTGAGAGTGCTCTCAGTGAACTACAGGACTGCCTCTAACACACAGACTGGGACCTACTTCAACACCAGGACCTGGAAACACACACAGGAACAGTACTGGACTACTTAAAGTTCTGTATGGGAACTGTGTCTGTGGACAAAAGCATCCGGGTTTCTCCAAACCAGAAACCCTGGATGACCAGCCAGGTCCATTCATTCCTCGACGCCCCTGACGCAGCCTTCATGTCAGGTGACAGAGCTCTTTACAGTGTGGCTCGAGTTGACCTGAAAAAGGGAATTAAAAATGCCAAAGCGGACTATAAGAGGAGGATAGAGTCCCATCTCACCAGCAACAGACCACAGGAGGTGTGGCAGAGTCTACAGAGCACCACAAACTTCAGGGGCTGTGATGTGACACTAGGAGACCTGAGCGAGTTGCTGGTAGAGGAGCTCAACAGCTTCTTTGCTCACTTTGAATCACCGCAGTGACTCTCACCTGCTCCAGCCCTGCCCCCATCCCCATCAGGCTCCAGCACCCCCCCCCCACTCACTGTGAAGGAGCACAATGTGAGGCGTGTGCTCCTGGCTGTGAACCCCAGGAAGGCTGCTGGTCCAGATGGAGTACTGGGCAAGGTGCTCAGAGCATGTGCACACCAGCTTTCCCGTGTGTTCTGCAGGATCTTCAACCTGCCCCTGGCCCAAGCAGTCATTCCCACCTGCCTGAAATCTGCAACAATAATCCCGGTCCCACAAAAGTCACCCAAAACCAGCCTTAATGACTACCACCCTGTTGCCCTCACTCCTGTTAATATGAAGTGCTTCGAGAGACTGGTTCTCCAGCACATCAAGGACTGTCTCCCCCCCATACTCGACTCCCACTAGTTCGCATACTGGGTGAACAGGTCCAGGCCCCTCCTGTACTGTCTCTACACCCACGACTGCAGTCCGGCCCACAAAGACAACATCATTGTCAAATTCGCTGATGACACCACAGTGGTCGGTCTGATCTCGAGGGGAGATGAGTCAGCCTACAGAGGGGAGATCCAGAAGCTCTTAACCTGGTGCTCAGATAATAACCTGGCACTAAACATTGCGAAGACCAAGGAGATCATTGTGGACTTCAGAGGAACAGAACCTACCTGTCCCCTCTCTACATCAACATCGAGTGTGTGGAGAGAGTCCACACTTTCAGGTTCCTGGGAATCCAGATCTCCGATGACCTCTCTTGGTCAGACAGCGCCTCAGCTGCCACAAAGAAGGCCCAGCAGCATCTACACTTCCTGAGATTCATTAGGAAGAACAAATTGGACAGAAAGCTGCTGCTGGCCTTCTATCGCTCGACCATCGAGAGCCTGGTGACGTACTGTGTTTCCACCTGGTATGGGAGCTGCACCAAGGCAGACCGAGCAAGGCTTCAGAGGACAGTCAAGGCAACACAGAGGATTGTTGGCTGCCCTCTCCCCTTCCTGACAGACATTTACACCACCCGGTGCCTCAGCAGAGCTCGCAACATCACCAAGGACAGTTCACACCCCGGTTCTCAGCTGTTTGAGCTGTTACCCTCTGGTAGGCGCTACAGATGCTCCAAAGCAAAGACCGACAGTCTGAGAAACAGTTTCTTTCTGAGAGCCATCATCATCATGAACTCTCACATGTAAAATATCCACTCTACCTCAATAAGACTCCTCCACTATGTGCACTATGTAAATATCCATTATCTGTATGTAAATATTCATAATCTGTATATATCCATCATCTTGTGCAATATTTCTTAAATCTTTTATTTCTTTTTATATATTTATCATTTTTTATCTTTATATTTAACTGAGCAATTTTGCACTTTATCTTGTTTTGAGCAATTTTGCACTTTATTTTTAATTTTTTTTGTTTTTTACTTGCACTGAAAATAGGAGAAGCTCTCCAATCTCGTTGAACACTGTATAATGACAATAAAGGGCATTCATTCATTCATTCATATGTGTCAATTACATTCCCCATTCTAAGGACATGAATTCAGGTATCAATGTTTAAACACTTATGACACTTTCATATTGTCTCTTTTTGGAAGTTCATTAACTGAGGAGGTCTGGAGGGTCACCTGTTCCAAATGTTAGCAGCCTATTAAATGGCCATTATAATCACATATCATTCCCATACATATGGGCCAACAGGGACCTCCTCCACCTTCTAGTAGGCTCAGTAGGCCTTTATCCTCACATTTAATGGAGCTTCATTATCACTTCATTTAATGGTGGACAAGCCATGATTTTTCATTTAGAAAGAAGAACAAAAGTCACCATTTAGAGGTTGGGGTTCTTGGTGGTATAAGTCATCAGACTTTAACCCAGGAGACATGAGCTGCTGTTCCATTTCAGATCGTAGTCATAGTCTTGTTTTTTGACCTGAGTCTCGTTTTCACTTCTCGACTTACTGGCCTTTTCAGAGTGTGGTTTATTGGGTTTAGGGACCAACACATTTTGGGAAGGTTCAAATAAGCATCACTGTTTGGGTTAATATACACCCTGTCGCAACATTTAACACACGTTACTTAATTTTTATGTTTCCAGGATAACAAGTCCAAATGAGATTTTCCATACACATATTCATGCAAATGCAAGAGGCTGCCAATGATATAATGGCTACTTTCTGCTTAATAATTATCAGAATAAATGATAATGTACCTTCTGGTCAACTAGAAGTGGGAGGACATCCCTGCTGTCCTCCTATGTACGGGAATGACGTAAGACAGGTATTTGATGGGCTGTTGACATCTGAATGAAGGGCAGATGTCACAAAAAAGCCAGTAGTTACCTGGGAAAAGGCTGCATTGTGGCAGAGTTGGTGGCAAACCAGATGTATAAATGGACACTGCAATACCGAATGAAAAACTAAATAGTATTTATGCACTGATTAAAAAAACAGAGGTCCCAATATCGATCCTTGTGGAACACCTTTTTCAACTAGGCATGTACTGATAAAATTTTTGTCATGTCAATGTCCCACTATTTGCTAATACTAAATGCCGATATGAGTGCCTATACAAATAACATTATGGTTCTAAGAAAGAGGTTTTATATAAGTAGACACACCCGCTGTTGTTTGGCTAGTTTGTAAAATCAGAAACTGCTTTGCATGGGCACTCTGCAGACCAAAATCTTGAGACACTGGAAAGACACTGCTACCCCAAATAACAGCGTTGAAGTTGAATGTCAGGATGTCCTGCAACAGGCTGCTGATGTGCTTTTTCAGACGTGCAACATTGGTACTGAGTAAGAGCTTCTGCTATATTTATAGGTAGTGTGTTGTCTCTGGAGACGTTCTTATACTGTTGGTTGTTGCTATTTCATGCTGCTAATTTCAGCCAACTCCTTACACTCTTTGCTGTTTTAGTTAAAATAAAATTGTTTGTATTAAGTGAGCTATTTTTCACTTTGCCTCTCGACAGTTTCTTTACTCAAATCATCATCACTTATCCTAAAATAGTTCCAGACTGCTGATATTGTTCTTCTGCTGCTTACCTGCTCAAGTAATGAGAGGCTGACATTACATTGCCACACAGTGGTAAGAGGTCTGCATCAGAATAGTTTAGACCACAAGTATATCTACACAAGCACAGCATCGAACCAATACCTAAGACTGATACTGATGCATCACTGTTTTTGACATTTGGGAGCTTGATGAGAAACCATTAGCAACAGGCTGACTTTCATCAAAAACATCAGTTTTAAAAGGTGTAAGCAAGTAATAAAAGCAACTTCTGTAACAAAAAAAACTGTATCTGGTGGTGTTAAGGGCTTTAGACAGAAGGAGTACTGCTCGTGCTCACTGGTTCTGACCCTTTCTTTTCTAGTGTAAATTCAATCAGATGTTCAACTGTGCGATATGACTTCTGCACACCAATGATTTCAGTCAATTTCTTGTTAGTTTAATGCTTTTACCAAATGTATTCAGCAAACTGACATTCAAATTTAACTTTGTCTCCAGAGTGTGAGAAATGTGGAACAGACAGAAGCATACAGACCTGGTTCGTGACAGCAAGCTACAGCTGTGAAACAAATAACTAAAGACAAGGGAACACTGTCAAACATACCTCTACATTTTGAGTTATATTCCAGCCAAACCAAACTGGTTTACAGAAAAGTGCCAGGAGCAAGATATGCAGTTATTTTTCTCACCAGGCTGACAAAGACACACTCTGGTTGCAATAAAGTGCACAACATATGTGTAACACATTACTTGAGTATTCATCTTCATAATTGCAGTACAGGTGAATTTCTCTACTTTCAAACTAGAGCATGTGTTTATCCTCCGCAGCAAATTGGGGCACGTAAAAGAAAAGAGTTGTCTAATCCCCTGTAACTGACACCTCAGAGATTTCCTCCACTGTGGTGAAAGTCTGGTGTCAGGTTTAGTCACTGGCAGGGAATCTGTGCTCAAACAAAACCCTGAGAGTGCAATACAAACTGTCTCCTAAAGAGCTGTGAGTAAGCACTCTGGCTTGTTTATTCCAGGGAGACCTGCTTTCACCAGGTCTTTTAAAGTGATCTAGTATCAGTGATAGTCAAATAAAGGTAAACATTAGCACCCTGAGAGCTGTTAAATGGTGTTTGCTCACTACATGACAATGTCTGGATATTTAAAGTTGATATTTCAGGGTAAACACTTTGCTAACTGCAATATAATGACTGAATTTATGTGAGAGACATAAAATACAAGCTGTACTGTATAGCTGTATAGCTGTAAACCACAGAAGCGTCCAAAATTGGTGAAATGCACCCCAATCTCTTTCTTGTCATGGGTTGGATGGGAAGATCAATACTACTCTCATATGGATGCAAAATGTGATGCTACAGCAAGCAGTTGATGAGCTCAGCTTTGCATAATAAGTGGGAACCACCACATTCTATGCTCAGTGTTTATGCTAAGCTAAATTAACTAGCTGCTGCATCAAATTTAAAGGAGATATGTGCATGGTAACCAATCTGCTCACTCAATTTTCAGAAAGAAACTCAAAAAAGACAGCTGCAACTAAAAGTACATTCAGCTGCCCTTGCCAATTCTACTGGTCCAAACAGGAAGAGAAAGCAATATTTTACTCATTTCAGCTACAGCATCACCAGACAGACAGAACAATCCAACAGCATTGCATGTCCTTGACAAATCCACCAACATTTTCTCCTTTCATTTCTTTATTTAGGAAGCAACTCTAGTGAAATGAAAGGAGCATATCTTGCCTTAAAACAATACTGAATTTTCATAAAATCCACCATCTACCCACATAAAAAAAAGCACATCTTGCAAAACTTCAGAAAAAATATCTAAAGGGTAACTTTCAGGCCTGGCTGAGATGTTATCGATGTCAAAGTCAAGAACAAGGTCGGTCAACTCTAAAAACTAAGCATAACAAACCATAAGACAGTTGCAAACAGAAGATCAGAAAACGCATTTTCTGTAAATCCCTTAAGATTTTCCTTATTTTCCGAATCATTTCATCATTTTAAACAAAATGACAGCTACCAGCATAGCATTCACCCCATGGATGAAAATACAAAAACAATTCAGCCAATTTTAGTGTTGATACACAGTATCTACAAACAGCTGGGGAAAGTAAACATAGCCCAAAGTGTCTGACATCAAATAAATTCTTTATTTCAACAGCTAGGATTTTGTTTTTATGGTTGAGGCTGCAGAAAATAAACTCAGTTACTCACTGTTCTTTCAGAATGAAGCAGTCCACGTTCTCTGGAGAAATATGTCCGGTCACAGGATGGCAAAATGTCGTGGTCCTCTGGTTATGACTGAAGTGACAGAGGGAGGAGAAAGAGGAGACAAAATTAGCCACCTTGGTTGCAGTGTAAACACTGTGAAGGCATCATGGTGGACTGTCACCCCCACTGTGTTCACAAGTACAACACACACGAGCCGATCATTCCCCAGAGGAGTAGCGAGCACAGCAGCTCTGTCCAACCACTCCACCCTGCTGGGCCTTCGTCCCTGACTTTCCCAGTCCGGTGTAGAATGTGAGGGGTGACTGCAGGACCCCTACCCACCCACTCACCCCACCCAACCCATCCTACACTGCCTGTGTGGGCCAAAGTGTTGGGCTCAGCACAAATGCAGGACAGTGCAGGCCTGGGCCTCCATTATAGACTCAGTCAGTCAGTCACTCTAAGCCTCAACCACAGTATAAAAGCATTTGACTGGGTAAACAACACAGGGTGGCATGGAGGGTCACAGCGTATGTGTGTGTTGTGGGTGGTGGAGGTAAAGAGAGCTGCTTTCCAGTTAATCATGACATGAAATCTTTCACAGTACGCAGATGATAATGATTGCTGTGGTAAATTCAAGCTTATGCCAATCTTTGGAAGTGAACGACCAAAGAGATGACTGCACTAAGTTAGTGTAGTCTCTAATAAAGGGATGCCTATGTCTACAAACTGACTGACAGGACACATTTAAATCAAAACAATTAGTTCATCAGTCGATTACTCAACTAGTTAATTGAACTTAATCTGAAGCTGTTATTTTGATGACTCAACAATCATTTTATACATTTTTAAGTGCTACTATTTGCTGGCTCCAGCCTCCCAAGCAATCCAATAATTGTCAGATTAATTAACAAAATGACGGTTAGTTGCAGCCCTATTTTTAATAACTCTTTTCAGAAATTCCAATGTTTTGGAAACCTTAATCCTAGCCACTTAATGAAAGGACGACTGCTGAATCAAGTTGTCATTGCTTTGGATTGGTATCTTAAACAATTGTGGCAATTGTTTATTTATTGCCGATCATACAACAGGCCAAACATCAGTTTTATGTGTTACTTTTACATCATTGTAAAAGACACGCTTTAGGTTTTGGATTATTATCAAAGAGCAGATTTGAAGACATCAGCTTCAGCTCTTCCATATTGTAATCAACCAACAACCTCTGCACTTGAGGCAAGCTGCAGGAGTTAGTAAACCCCCACAGACCCCCATGTTCAAACGGTCAACTTTACAGCAGAAATAAAGATGTTCACAGCCTGGTACCAAAAAATGTTTCCCCCCTTTACAACAACTGTGCAAAGGCGATATTTTCATGTAACTTGCATGTTTAAATTGCAATAGGGCTTAAAGCTATGCATAATTAAGGGTGTAGCTGCTCTGACTGACAAGGTATGCACCATCACAGGAGGTCTGCATCAGAGACATTTGCATGGTCCACCCCAGCTCCACTCATGGTCCACCTCTTTGCTCATTTTCAGATTACCCAGGAATTGGAATGAATCAGGCACTACCAACATGGCGACGACTGCAGCCACCACACTGATCTTTAAAACCAGTTTTCAGAAGACTTATGGGTCACGGAGGTTGATCTTTTTTTATGGACAGGCATGTAAGAATAGCTTCAGTTCAGAATGCAGTTTGCCACAGAATCACATGGCACAAAACAACAAACTCAGAGAAGAGTTCTGAAAGTGCTCCAGTACAGCTGCTTAGTAGTCACCAACAGAAGTGCAAACGTGATGAGAAACACCACGCACACTCAGCAAGCCAAGCCCATGTGTGTAAAGGTTCAAAACACTTTCTGCACTCTAAATACAATACGTAGTAACACAGTTTTCCATTCACAAGCAGCTCACATTACTCATACTGCAGAATCCTGCTTGATGTAGCAGAAGATCAAATCCTACAGGAGTACATGGTTTCCCAGGAGACCTGGTGACATGGCAGCAGCAGGCTCAAAAACAGGCTCTCAGTGTCATTATTAGCTCTCAGCACGAGATCTAAACACAACGTGTCACATAAAACTAGTCACATCTGAATGCACTGCAGACACCTTCTCTTCAGCTGACATGTGTTTGTGTGTTGCTTCCCGTCGGGTGAGCTACTTCCACCACTGCTGCAGGCATTACTATTATTAATGAAAGGATCTTAATTGTAAAGACGCAAAGAACACCAATCAGAAAAACATCTGCAATATCTGCCTTATTTTGTGATGACATAAAATAAATTAGGCTTCTCCAAGGAAATCATGATGGCTTACTTTTCTATCATGACCCCAGAGAACAATTTCTCACCATTACTGCTGGTGTTTTTTCAGAGATAGCAGAGAAAGTGTTCATTTTGTTTTTGTAATGCAGGCATTTTTAGCAAAACTAAAATCTATTGAAATAATACAATATACTTCCCAGCCCTAACTGTTAGTATTAAGCCTAGTTTCTGTTATAGTTTGGAGGAGTGTTGCCGTATTCTCCTACTGCCAGCTGCATAACTCTCAGTTGCTGCAGGCTGTGTGTTCGATTGTTAGCTGCTAAGCAAAAAAAAAAAAAACACCAGAAACATAAAGCCGTGAATTTGTAGGTTTCAAAAGCCCCAGTAAAGCACCTACTTTGGCCTACAGGGAACTGTGGTCACACTTCCTCATGCATGTTTGAAAGCTGGCCATAAAAAATCTCTACAGAGTGAAATGCAAAATAGGGTGTTGAAGAGCCTTTGCTCCTAATCCTCAGAGGAAAAAAGCAGCACACTACTGGAGATGGCGTTAGTCATGCTGCCAGAGGAGTGTATCTTAGAGGACAAAAACACCCAATACTCTAGATACGACCATCTCTCAGGGGGATATGCTCATTGTTTCACAATAACATGGAGCCCCGCAAGCCAGTCAGAGGGGCAATAGGAATTAACAACTGTCTGAACAGGACGGAATTATAATCGATCAGTTGTGGCGTGAAAAAAGAAACAGATTGCCCTGACAGGCCTCTGAGCCATGAGTTATGACTGAGACACTCTCTTGGCAGAACTGCAAAAAATTCGACAGCAGATACTAAGTGGCACCCGCAGTGTGTCAGCGCTGTTTTTACTGATCGACTCAGGTGATGCAATGTATGTTGTGTTGTGATTAAGGATCTGCAGGAAGTTGCAAGGACAAAAACACAGTGGTAATACTGTATGCTCCACCATTTTTGTACCAAAAAGTTGTTCTATCTTTTCCTTACACACAATGCAGAATAACTTAAAGAAATCATATAACAGAAAAAAGTAAATACCAGCCTGTCTGTTTACGTGATTTGGTCAGGATGGTAAGTTAGGAATATGCATCAATCTCTGCTGGATAGATTAAAATAACAAAATTCAATTATATTGGCAAAATGGTGAAGTTCTGTGAATAGTATAATATGTTATGAAGATAAAGAAGTCATTTACATCATTACATTGATGGGTTTTAGTATTCTGTAAGTGCAATGTATGTCAGCAACCACTTATTGGACTGTAACATTGAACTCACATGCATGAATCGAGGCATGCTCCAACACTATTTTCTCAATAAACATCAATCAGCACATCAGACATGATTTAAAAAATAAAGTCATTTTGCAGTGATGACAGCCAAAGGAACATTTCTCATTCACACAGAAGTGTGAGAACTAATAGATGCATGCAGAATTCATAATGATCTTATGAAATTAAATGCAACGTGTTAAACCTATTAGCTCCCTTCTTGTTTGCCAAACCATTAAAGAATAAAAGAGGTATTCATAAATGCTGAGGCCGCTGTCACTTCAAATCCTGTCAGTAAGCCCAGCAGTAAATTCGGATATCGATTGTGCACATTCAAACAAAGGCTTGTTTATTCCTGAACTGATATGTGAGGCACTTCTCCCGGGAAACTGATAAATCCATGTCAGATTGCTCACGGAATATGAATGGGAACAGCGTGTAAGTGTCCTGAGGGGTTGTTTATCAGCGGCTGTGATTTCATTCTGCAGCGAGGTTCAAAATAGTACAAGACATAATAGACGTGATAGTGTCATTTCAGAGGAATGTAGGCGACGATGACCTGGGCTGCAAAGGAGAATGTCGAAACCGGTGCTAAAAGCTTTATACAGCAGCCTCTTAACAATGCCCATTAACACCGGAAAATAAAAACCTGCGCACAATGTACCTTACATCACTGGGTCTTTTTAGTGCTTGGTGTATTTTTGTATTTCACTCATCGAACAATACAGCCTCAGTAGAACTCCATTGCTTATAAATATAATAAATGGCATAAATACTAAGTATCTCCCGCTCTGAATCAAAGAACTGGGCTACTTACTATGAGTCCACCAATTTTAAGTTATGTGTAAGTGTTCAACAATCATAAACCATCCATGACCTGAGACCAAGAATAACATCAATTGACAAGAAAGCAATCCAGACGTAAGAAGTAAATGAAACCACCTTTTACTTCCTCTACTTTCTTTAAAAATAGAAATTGTTTTGTGGCCATCTTTGGGAGCTGATGCCGAAAAAGAGAACTGCATTAATCCAAAACGTTATAGCTGAACTGGGTCAAATGATTGCATATAACCTGCGAGGGGCTGCTTGAATTATCATGTGACCGTGCAGTCTCTGGCAGATCTATTTTAGCTCATTTTAGTATCTTTCAGCTCATCGTCTTGGTTTAATAGCCTGTAAATGTACTATTCTGCTTCAGTCTCAGCACTCTCATCAACCTCATTTGCAGCTGCAGCAGACAGCTGTTGCTAGAAATACCACTCCAAATAAATGCTCAAGTATGCTGAATGTCAAAAGAGGACTACAGTGTGTTAGGCATATCAATTTCACAAGGCCTTAATATGTCAAACTAAAGTGATTAGCAGATTGGGAATTCTCCCTCCAAGTGGTCATAAAATGGACTATTGTAGCTTTAACATGAGTATTTTATCACGTAAACCTGTAGAATGCAGTGATGGTATGTGTAAGGGATAAAATGGGACATGTTAACACTTTCATCACGGACAGTTACTGACAAGCACAGGTAAAATAAATAAATAAATAAAATAAATCAAACCGTTTTTCCCATTAGAAACTTTTTGATAGAACATTGATTCTTGACATTTACGTGTACATAAGAATTACTGCAGCTTACATGACTGCATCAAGCAACACAGCGACACACCAAACAGCTGAAAGTAATAAATACACTTCATTTTTCTATCAGGTTTCATTAAACATGTGAAGACTATCTGCTGGTTGACTTATTTCTCTTTTAATTGGTTTAATTGACATTGTTTTTATATCAAATGGTGTTTCACGTTGTTAAGAATGTTACAACTTAGATTATCATTATTGATGCATACACTTCATAAATGACAGCTCCTATATAAACACCAACTGATGTTATGAGAAAGAATGTTTTTTTTTTCTGCCACATCTTTATTTATTGTTTGCTTGGAAGTGTGCTCTTCTGCAGTTTTGGATTTATGAGCACCTGAAGTGCTAATGAATCAGAATCAGAATCAGAAAATGTGCTACATTACCTCATTTCATGCAGTTGGAGCTATGATAAAAGGCGGAGATGAAGCTTCTATGAACTCACTGCAGTTGAACACAAACTTGCAGGCTTTGAATTCAAAGCTTCCTCTCAGTCTTTCATTGTGTTTCTTGTGTTTTATGCTTCACCTTATTTTACTACACTGTGGGTGGGATACGAGTTCCCTGAAACACAGCATCAGCTAAAGGCAGTAATAATAATAACGGATTCCACTCACCCTAACATTTCTGTTGTCCTATTAACTTTAATCTCCAAATACAACTGAGGCACTGCCTTCCCTTGCTATAGTGGCTCTCCAGCCATGAGAGACTTGCATAACAACCATGTCATTAAAAGAGCTGCCTCTCAAACAAGCCCAATACCTCCTGATTAAAATAGCCCACTTGATGCTGACACTATGTGTGCAGCATTCTATGTAAGGCCTGCTGTTTACCTGCAGGGTCACAGCAGGTATGACAACTAGATAATACAGAGTAGATTGGTCTAGACATAGAAGGAATAGCATGTAAATATTAAGAAGGGTGTTACGTTTATGGAGATATTTATATCAGTAAGTACACATGAGTGTGTCTACAACTCCTGTGCTCTGTGCCAGCATGAAAGCAACACTTTTGTTGACAATTTTGCCGTTTTCAATTAACAAATGAGTTCAAATAGGTAAGAATTGTATTAAATTAAGTCTGTTTTTGATTGTATTCATGATCAAGTGCCATTCAGGAAGTGCCTCTCTATATATTAGGCTGGTGTTTATTGTCAGTGCTGGCCAGTCCACCCCCTTTGTGCCAGACAACAACGAGACAACGATGCAGCACTTTATCCAAGATCGCTGTCGTCCTTCTATCAAACAAGACACTGTAATTTTGGCCATTTTTGACGGTTTAATAGACTGTCGGGCTTTATATCTCAAAAAGCAACCACCTAGAATTGAACATGTCAGTATGGAATCAGACCGATGCTCACAGCATGACAAAACACATATTAACTGTCATCTTTACTGAAACAACATGCATTTGTTTGGCAGACTGATACACCTGTTGCACTTCTGGGCCACTTCTGACAGAGTCACTGCTTAAGGGACCTGGGACTTGTACTATTAAACTACACTTACTGTTATAATCAACAGCCACATGTGTAGAAGAATCAAGCAGAAGGGAAATCTTAAAGATTCCCTCCAGACATGATTTGAAGACTGTATAAAAAATAGTTTAATAATGAAATTAAGTGTGTGGATGAAGATGAACTTTCAAACTAGTTGTGTTGTTGCAATATTTATGTTGTCTAAACACAAGCACCCAGAAAAAACAACTTAATTAAAATAGTCACCTAAATCCTAATTGAGAGACGAACAAAAGATGACAGATCTGACCAGACATTCACTGCCAGCTCTTGGTTCTTGACAGATTTTGATACCCATTGCTACAGAGGCATTTCAATCAGGATCAAAAAGCACTGACGTTTGATATCAGCTCTCTTTTAGCCACTTAGTCTGCTGATATTCATAAGAAAAATCCACTGTTTACATTCTGAACTACAACATTTTTGTTTACCAAATGTTATTTTTTCACTAAAATGAATCTATTTGGATGTATGTTAATATAACAACAAGATCGCTACTCATTTTGGAGCCACATAGTTTCAACATATGTTGGGCAAATGTTTAACTACTACATAACATCTACAGCAAAAACTGCACTAGTTCAAATTATAGCCATGATCACGTAGCAGCTATAGTCACTCATGAGCAGCACACAACTCAAAAATGACACATGAACCCAAATGTGATTTACATGCATGCAGTTCTTTCTGATCCGTCTTTCCAGTACGGTCCGTGCAGGGTTGTGGCAGCAGCTAGAGAATTTAAAACAATCTGTCAGTTTTAAACTGCATATTCATCATTCATAAAAAAAAGATGTTAAGCTTGATGCACAAAAAGCTGGTTAGCATTAATCATTTCCTCAGTCAGCCTGCAACATACAGATGACAACATTTTAAATCCAACAAATTCATCAAACTTGGTGAGCCCTCCCTCACACCATCAGTGTCAATTTTAATTCTCGAATCTGAAGCCAAATTTGTAAGGACAGATTCTGGTCCATCTGCTTCTGCACAGCTTCTTAGATGCAACCAGTGGAAGACTGCGATAACACCAATTGGCTGAGCTCAGGATTACTGTATATAGTACATAGATCTTTTTTATCTTTCAGCACCTGTTTCAACACTGATCCCAGCAGAGAGCATACATGCTTCTATCAAAACCACCATATTCATTACACTGCTTCACTGTGTACCTTCTGAGATGTGCACTCAAAGTCAGGAAATACATTTGCAAAAGCTTGTGTTGTAAAGAAGCAGCCTGACATAGAATCCAGACACAGATCAGACAAAGTGGCTCATCACTGTGCTGTCTGAGAGAAGCCAAAATGACATCTCCTCCTTTCGATCTCAGACATTAATTTAGGGTTTTGTAACAAAGGACTGAAATATCTAAGGCACTGAAATATCTAAGAGATATACCGCTGGTAGGGCCATGTCATGCCATTTTTGACCAATCACAGAAAACCCAACAGGCTGCTCAGACAAAATGGCTCATTACTCTGTCTCCTGAAAAAAATGTCTTGTGTCCAAAGACCATTTTGCCTTTCGTGCCAGTTTAGAACTTTAATTTCATGATTGTTTGGTCTTCTATCGATTTCATTTACCAGAACAACTCCCCTGCAGCTGAAGCAGACTTTGTTTCTCACTAAAAGGCAGGCATGACGTTAGGGAATTAAACTGAGACTTCCTCTTACACAACAATCTTGACCACTGAACTGCTGTCAGTTGGTGTGCTCAGTGCCTCTGCGTTTGACTTTTTGGTCCCTGTTGATGTCCACATGACATTTATGAAGGACGGGTGGTAAACCTCTGAGGTTAGGGAAACACTCGGCTGTCCATAACAGCACTTGCACAACAAAACCCACCTCTCATGCAAACACACATGATCGCACATACCACACATGACCTCCCTCACTGGCAGACGCTGCACCTGCTGTGTCATGTGATTTGCATGTCACCCTGGTCCATCCTGATCCTGGCCTTGAAGCCAACTTACATTACAACCAAACAGTGTTGAAATGATCAAGCAATCGGTCATCATTTCAGTCATTTATCAAGAAAAACTGCTGATTCAAGGTCATTATTAAAGCTTTTAACATCAAACTATACAATTGCTGAAGCAAGAAGGGCTCGGGAAAATTGTGATGGACATTTTCACTGTTTTGTGACCTTTAATTGATCTAAAAAATGTCAGAAAAATCAACAAATTAATCAATAATAATCATTTGACCAAATTAAAGTCTAGTTTGGCTGTTTGATCTCCTGCCAGAAAGACTTGGCACATCTTGACAATCAATGTCCCTGAGTGAAACTGTGCCAATACATTTATAGTCAGCCATCAAGCTGTCACAGTTTTTTGTTTACTATGGGACTTTACACTATAATTCATGACTGCTTGACCAATGATCTCTGCAATTAAATATTGATTGTCGACTATCTTGTAGAGCAATATAACAGTTTTTGGGTGAGGAAAGAATTAAGAGAGTTGAGTTGGAGTGAGGGCACCGGAATCTTTCTGCGTGGAGTTTGCATGTTCTCCCTGTGCAGCGTGGGTTCTCTCTGGGTTCTCCGGCTTCCTCCCACACAGTCCAAAAACATGTTGAGGTTAATTGGTGATTCTAAATTGTCCGTAGGTGTGAATGTGAGTGTGCTTGGTTGTCTGTCTCTAAGTGTGGCCCTGCGATAGACTGTCGACCTGTCCAGGATGTCCCCTGCCTTCGCCCTAAGTCGGCTGGAATAGGCTCCAGACCCCCTGCGACCCTAGTGAGGATTAAGCGGTGTATAGATAATGGATGGATGGATTTGGAATGATGTTTTCTTGTTATCCACTTCTGCAGTACCTTTAGTCTGTCTGTTGCATTGAAAGCTTGCTGCATGACTGTGCATCTGTATGCATAATGAGGGCAGAAGGCCAAAAATGAGCAGGGAGACAAAAAGTCTCATTTTACCTGCCACATTCTGAAAACAATTAACATAGACAGTCGAACAATGCTTTCAACAAGCATGTTGTCCAAATTATTAGCACAAAGTAAAACCACACATTAACACATTTATTGGAGACTGCAGAACATGGTAATTATTAATTTCTGGTTCAGGGACGTTTTAGAGAACTGGTCAGATTTACATGAAAACTTGTTTCTTTTTCCACAATCAGAATGCTGCTACTGTTCTCTTAAAGGTGGACTTGGATTTATTTTGAAGAGCACTCACTGCATGCATGAAACCCAGTGTTAAGAGCAATGAGAAAGTTAACGTGAGGATGTTTTTCTGATGTTTAAATGCTACATACGGCACTCCAACTTTTGTTTTCATCTGCAACGGACTGATCAATGTGTCACTATCACTTATAAGCCACACCTCCATCTGAATATAACTGATGTCTCAAAAAGCAGAGCTGTCGGCCGCAGCTCTTATCTCACGTAATGTGTCTTTGTATCATTTGCCACTGTGCACCCTGCCTGTGTTTTAACAGATGTGTAGCAGACAGTGAGCTTCGAAAAATGATGTGGCGAGTGGGTGTTCTCGCAGTCAAAGGTCATGTCTATTTAAAGGGATTTTCCAGATGAAATGCGTTTGAAGTGCAGAAAGGGAGGTGCTGGAAGGAGTGCTGCTGGTGCAGTACAGGGAAACACAGCAAGGTCATTCCCATTCACACTAACAATGTACGTGAGCGAGCGCGTGCATGAGGTATGAACAGACAGTGGTATTATGCATATATTTACAGTATGTGTGGGTGGGAGTGTGTGGTCAAACTACTGCCTAACATTTGTGTGTAGCGTAGTCAAGCGCATTATCGTATTAAAACTCAGTTAAAATGTTGCAGTGGTTAAGTAAACATCACCATGTTTTGTAAAAACAGTTCGTTTAAAATCCACTGAGAGCAGAAGTTTGGTTCTCTTTAATGAGAACGAGGCTATGTGACCTTTTCCATTTACAGTCTAAAAGTCAGGAGACATGGTTCAAGTTAAGTTGGAAAAATTACAATAAGCTGTAAAGCCCAATTACTCCTCTCTTCCTGACTAATTGCCCAAACTCAAAAGCCCTAATTTGTCTGGTTTTGGACCGGCTGATGTGCTCACGGAGAGCCAACAAAATGTGATCTCTGGGTAGAAAGTGATTTCAAATCTATTGCAGGGCGCACAGACTTAACACCACTCACTTCCTTCCACTAATTTAAAAGCACATTCACACACAGGAATGTAGACTCACGCTCACACAGCACTGCCAAGAACTAAATGACACTTTGGTGCATGGCCTAATGTTTAAATAAACATCACCTAATTGAGTTGCACGATGCCACAGCTGCAAGAGGGGCTCAGCCTTGGCTGGAGCACAGAAGTGGGTTAAAACATTATCACTGTTGATTTTCAGCTGGCTGCAGAGTGGGCCGCTGGCACCACAGCTCAGATTATTTAAGAGCCAAAGTCCACAGAGCCCCCTGACAATGGTTTGGGCTTCCAACTCTCAGCAGCTACATTAAACTGGAAAAAAAGGTGTCCAACAGTTGAAGGGAACACTGTTGCTGTATTCTTTGCTTTGCACTGGCCAGGATGAGAGTGATGGGTTTAAAGAAATGCAAACGAGCCAGAGGGTATTTTCGCGCTGAAGCAGAATGATAATGAGGAATAGCCAGACCATTCTATGCTGTAAAACGGTCTGATTATGACTACACTAAATGTGTGGATCTTCTTCATTGTAGCTTTTCAATGCTGTACACACATTAGGCAGTTGTGCAGCAAAAATTAAGCTTTGGTCACTTGGGATGTGCATTTTGCATTACTTTTAATGTTACGCAGTTCAATATAATTCAATTATAGAAAAGTAAATAAATAAATAACTAAGGCTTGCTCACAAAAAAGGATATTCTACCTTAAAATCGTAGACCGTCATTGGGTAAAGGCATAATATACAGTACATGTAATATGCTGCACTGAAGCAGTCCCTGCAAACTACTAGAAAACTAACCAAAACCCAAAGGTGTGTGACAGCTTAAACAATATTAGGAAAACATACTTATTTCAGTAAAAGTTACAATGAGCGTCACATTTCTTCAATTACTGTATTTTTTAGGAGTAATTACGTTAATAAAATGTGACTGTTTTTCCTTGAACTCCATACTTCTGAGCTAAACACCCCCTGCTGATGTAAAAAGCCTACTGTCCACAGCCGGACAGTTGAAATTTACACTAACAGAGCTACAAAGCATGCTTCCCAGAAAAAGTCGAAGAAACATCTGTGAGACACTTTGTGTTGCTCTGCTGGTGGCTGCCAGTAGAGACGAGAAGCCCTGGCTGGTGTAACATTAGAGCCCACTTCCACCTTGTTCTACCGCTGGCACTGCAAAAATAAAACTATGAAAAGATGCAGGAAGCTTCCTCAGCATAATGAAAAAGCAGCAAACAGAAAAGCTCAGGCTGCTCTTTTTTTTTTTTTTTGGGTTTTTACCTGCGTCCACAAGGTCACTTCATTACTTTTGTTCCCCTCCAAGCTTGTGAATGTGAACGAAGGCTGCATGTCCTGCACACTCTTCCTGTCTGTAACAAGGAGGAGGGAGTGCCAGCATGCTAGCATGGTCTTATAACTGGCCAGGGGGTACAGAGATGGAATATAATCTGACCACTCCAAACACACTGTCATATGCACGCACACACACACACACACACACACACACACACACACTCACACTCACACACACTCAGTCACCCTGCTGGATTCTTAGCAGGCTGCTGCTGCTGCTGCCAGTAAATTCCTTCTTTAGCCTGGTGAGCATGAGGCAGTGACACATTTGGTTGAGCTTCATGCTGCTGCAGCCCTCCCTTGTTCAGGTTTCACTGCCATCCACTACCACCTCCCCACCCACGCATCCAGCACACATCACAAACACAAACAGCCTCTTTCATTTGATTTTCTCACAGTCCATCTCTCCGTTCTTCATTCCTCTCATTCCATCAGGCTGAGAAACATTCGGAATTGCCCCCTTGTTTGATTGATGAAGGTGTATCAAGAATCCTCAGAGATTTGTTGGGTTAAGTGGTGAAACCAGACATACCTGTAGTGTAGCAGTGTGAGCTGAATGCTGCCAATGTGCCTACTGGCATGAATATCACTGTAATGAGGGTTATTACACATCGCTTATTTCACATGTCAGTCTATACAGATGATAAACAAGACCTATTACAATACCTGTAGTGCAAGGCTTTTGCACCTTGAACATGTTGGACACATCTACTCTTGCAGTGGTGACAGCTGAGCTTTTAAGTTATGCAAAACTGCTGCTTTATCACAAATGAGCAAAGCTTTTAGAGTTAGGCTGGAGGGCTGCACCAACGTTGGTTGTTGGGAAAAGCTACAGCGCATCAAATTGAGGACATAGAGGACCAGCTAGAGATGCATCTGCAATGTGCATAATCTAGCTTCCCCTTTAGGTCATTACTGACTCAACCCCTGCCTCATCTCCCATTCACTCAGGCCTCTGTGTCACAACCATTGATTATTTTTCACACAGGAAGCACAGGCAAAATGCTAGGACCCAGTATATGACCTCAAGGCCCCAGCAGCTGGTGCACAAAGCTTAATTTTGCTCATTACATCACAGCGCATTCATGTTGCCAGGCAGCTTCCACATCTCTGGTTTCAGCGTGACCCATTAAAATAAAGAGTATCTCCAGCAGCACAAACAGAATAAGGTGGGACTGGCAAACCCAGTGCTGTCGCTCAGCGGTGTTGGCAGACGGAAAACAACACGGTGCCAGTAATAACTGAGGCAGGAACGAGCATCGCTGACATTACTGGCATGGACAACCTGCTGCCAAGGCCCAGACAGACACAAGCACGTGCCCAGTACTTCCTTTACAGCGCTGCCATACTGGTGTTCAGTGGGATATACAGCCACATGATATTTGTTGACAAGCCACTAGAATGAAGCATTCTGCTTGTAAATGTCTCCGGTGAGGGATCAATAAAGCTTAGCTTGATGCACTGAATAGCAGAAATAAATCAAAAATATCAAGACACATTTTTAGTAAATTAAATTGGCTAAATGGTAAATGGCTGCTGATTCAGATGTGTGTAACTGCAAAGAACACAGCTGTGGAACCAGCACCTGCAGGCTTAAAGCAGTCATTATGTGCATTATATGATACATAGTCTAGAGGTCACAAAATACAGACAGCACAACATATTAAGAGAGTAACTCGAAAGTTTTCCCATTACAATGAATTCTATTTTTGACAGTCTTTTAGTATTTGGCTATATTTTACGTTAATATCAATAGTTTGAATGCAACATGCAGTATCAAGCAAATACTTTTTATTTTTTTTTAATTAGTCCCTAAACTTAAAAGATCAGCCATTAACATATATTAGGTGCCTGACTCAAGATGTTGTTTGTGTTAATGATGCCCTAATACCTCACAAGTGAACAAGTGTAAAGTACATCTTTTAATAAACAGTTTTTTTAGAAAGGTGAATCATCAAACATTTCTGAACATTTGATATGGAGTTCATTATGCACATTTAGAAAGTGCAATCACATCATAGCCATTTGTTTAATTGCATTTATTGTCTTGTAGGTGTATTGCAAAACAGTTACAAGATATTGTTTAAAATAGGCCTTGAAATACAAAGAAAATAAGCAGCTGCTGATTTATAAATAACAGGCTTTCAGAAATGTTCCTGTCATTCGTCTGCACTGACATGGAAACGTGTGATTCATGAGGCATCTTTACACTAACAAAGACTTTCAGCCATTGCTCATGAAACATCTATTCTTCTGATTAGTCTGTGACAACATATCAGCACATGCCTTCATAGAATAATCAATAGTTCAAAACTGAATGCTGTTTGTAAAAATAATATTGTCAGAAAACATTATCCTCTTCTGAAATCTCTGCACTTGACAATATCCAAAGTTAAAGCGACAGAAAAACACTCCACTGAACAGTTCTCACTCACGTTGTAGTCGTAGCACTTGTTTCACAACATAAACACTTCACCGATGCATCATTTTCTACCCACAAAAGGTAAATACTTCACAGTGCTGCTGAAAGGGAAGCCCAGCAGACCTTTCAGCAACACCACAAATCCAACTCCAATTCCAATCCATCATATGGTGACAAAATGAGTCTTGGCACTCTATGAAGTCCTGGCGCGCAAACATTTGTTACGTGCTGAAATGATATGGGTATTTGTTTGACTGATTTACTGCATACTGAACAGTTTGCATATTCGAAACAGCGGAAGAATAATACTCAAAGACAGTTTACACGTTTTGATAAATATATCCAAAAACAACGTTTCCATTTGCCCTCAAGCACTCTCCAAAATGATCAGCATTGATTTTTAAAAAATCTTTCAACCTGCAATGCTGTGAACAAGCTTGGAGCAAACACTGCTCATTACTTTCAATGAAAAATGTTAACAAGCCAGTTTAATTTTCAACACATGGCTGCAGATGGCTGGTGCAGAAAAATGTGTCTACTGTCCAAAATATCAGTGCATCAAGGCTGCACCGGTTGTCATTTTGTTTATTCGTCGCTGCTCTCTGGTGTTTTGTTCCAAACATCTGTTTATGTCTCAGGCAAATTCACTTTTGCTTAAATTTGACTTTTGCTCAGACTGAATCTCTTTTCACAAACTGCATTTAATCATCAGTGTTTTAAACAGATGTGTTCTCAATTGTCCTCTGCACTGAATAAAAGGCCCCTATTTTTGTCGCAGCATAAAGATGGCAGCAGTAAACAGGGATGGCAGTGTCAGCTGGTCAATATACCACTTTGGTCCAGACTGAAATATCTCAGCAACTGTTGTATGGATTGACATTTCGGACAGACATTTGTGGTCCCCAAGAGATGAATCACATCGACTCTGGTGAAACCTTAAATTTGCCTCCAGCATCACCATCAGGGAAATATCTGAGCAAGTATTGAATGGACTGTAATTAAATTTGGTACAGACATTCATCTTTCCCCCTCAGTATGAATTATAATACCTTTTGTCATTCCCCTGACTTTTCATCTCATGAAAATGAATGACATTCCCATTTAGTTGAACCTTTAAACTGTAAGCTGCATTTAGTGCTAACTATCAAATGTCAGCATGCTAAAAAGCACAACTATGATGGTGAATATGTTCAACAGTTTCTCTGGGACTATTTTGGTCACACATGGAACCAAAAACCTGTGAAGCGCAACTGAAAAGTTTCATTCGTCACACTGGGGCACCTGATAGTTAGCAGATCTCAGCAGCTCAACCACGTAGATGAAATCACTTGTTTCAGCTTAGGCAAATCTTATATTACAGCACCTTATTTAACCTTTTTCTAACTGATTTTGGGTCACACACACCAGTCTGAGTTGCAATAATGCAGTACCTAACTGGGGACTAGAGGCTTCTATGCGCACAGTTGCCTTGCAGTGTCTACCCATAAGGCATTTACAGAACATTCGTAAATCGTACTGTCTACATGAAAGTTGCTTCGGGTACATCTGTAATTTGTAGCTTCAGAAAACGACCTGGGTTACACTCTCTGCCTCTGACCTGCATGAGTCTCTGCATGCACATCAGTCACGCCACCCACCATCATAAGTAAGGTCTCAACCCGTGGGAAACACTGAGATATGATAAAACATTATGCATTTATTCCAAGAAATCCAGTCAGCGCAAGGCTAAGAATAGTGCTTTAACTGTTGGAGCAATACCATTCTGAATTTTTATTTAAATAAAGGTTAAATGTACAAAACATTTATCTGCACGTTTATATGCTGCTGTTTACAGTCATTTACATATTTTGTCAGAGAAAACTGCCAAAAAGGTGACACTCATGTCTAAGAATCACTAGATATGTGAAGTTTCTATTTTTCAAGCAATTTTGCATGACTAAAGGCCAGATATGGCTTTAGGTCTCAGACTTGAAGTACTGCAGTCTTACATCAAAACACATTCATTTAACATTTAGAAATGTGGCTGCAATACAAAAGCAGGATGAATACCAGCAAGCTGACATCTATAAAGACTAGAGTGATGCAGCTCTTGGTACTCTTCCACCACAGTCACGAGGGCTCGATCTTCAGCATTCATTATACTTTGAGAATAAACCCACTGTAATGATTCAGACCACTTGCAGGAGCATTTCTGATAGCTCTACGTAAATCAGATCGCTGCTTGTTCGACACTTGTCCACATTCAAATCAGCTGTGACGTTTTGGCCCCTTGCCTCAGCGCCTGACTGACTCTAATTATAGCCACTTTTCACCGGGCTGAGAAGCAGAGTGCCTATTAAATGTCTTATTGCGGAGATAATGAAAATATTTTGCATTAGCATAAACAGGAATGGCAGTGGAACGGAGCCCTGTGATTGGGGAGGGCATGTAGAAGAGTGAACAATGCTTAGGCTCATTACGAAAGTGCCTGCACTGACTAAAAATTAGCCTTCACGCCACAGTTTGCTGATTTGATTCATTGTTAGGACACTGAAAAGCTGCTTGAGAGGAGGAGGCTATTTAGGGGCCTCAAAATATGTTGCAAAAGGAGTGATTTTATGGATATTAGAATTACAAATGAACTACTTATGTGTGAGTCAAACATTCTCCCAGCTTTTTAGGAGTTTTGTAGACAATAGAGCCATCAGTTACTGGATGAGAATAAGGATTGTAAAGCAATAGAGGAAAAGAATGCAGGACACACATTAAGTGCCACGTTAACATAAACAGCATAGTAACAGCATCCATCTCCTGGCTGCTCTTCAGCTGTGGCTGGGCTGCGTGGGCGTGGGTCAACATCAAGAGGTAAAGCGGAGGAAAAATGTGTCACTGGTGCCGTATCCGTAACTCAAGCGGTTGTTCCAAGCCTCAAAGCACCAGAAAGGCTGCCTACAGCAGGCAGGGTTAATAACATAATGCAATACTTTATTGAACCCTGTTGGCAAATTCTCTTTTTGTTTTGGGCTCCTACAGAACAGCTCTGCTGCAGTGGGTTTGGGATTCAGTGGTTTGTTGAAGGGTGCTTTGATATTTAATGCTTGCAATAAAATCTAAAACAAACAAAACTTAAAATTAGGGATCCACCGATATGTTTAGCTCTTTTTTTTAAGGCTGACGTCGATATTGATTATCGGCAGGAAATATGTCACTCATAACTCGGTTTGTTCATCAATAAGGATTATTGTTACATACAGTTGTCCTCAAATGTATTCATACCCTTCATTAAAGAGAAGGCCAAATTCCCAATAATCACTCAAATAACTAGAAACTGAAAAAAGTAATAATAAATAAAAATTTGAAAATTTCTAATTTAGTGAAATAAGACATTACTTTTGAATTATGGTTGAAAAGAATGATTTTAAAAAAGCAAACAAAACTGTCCCGGACAAATTAGAGCAAAATCAAAATACCTGTCAACAGGTGCAGAAGTCTGACTGAGAGTTACAGAAAACACTTGATTGCAGTGATTGGCTCAAAGGGTTGTTCAACAAAATATTAGTGTACAGGTCCCATCATGCTTGTTTGCTGATTGTTTTTGTGTTTTTTGTTGTTTTTTTAAAAAAAAAAATATTTCTGTTGAACCACAATCCAAAAGCAATGTCATGATTTTCATTACATTTTTATTTATTATTACTTTTGTCAATTTCAACTTATTTCAGTGACAGCTGTTTTTTTCCTTCTTTAATGGGAGGGTATGAATACATTTGAGGACTGTACATAAATGTTATATATTCACAGTGTGTGATAGCAGGGAACATGTTGTTTATAACAAGGCTTCTTCATTAATAATGATTACTGTACCCGAATATTTACTCCTGTTAGTTGGATCAGTTGATTAAGATCAGTAACAGTTTGTTTCCTGCAGTTCTGTCTGCTGTTCTTCTCCGTTTTAGCCCAGCAAAGCCTTAGTCCTGATTTGTGGCGATGGCTATGCTTCTTGTTCAGTTTTTGCAGTTTGTGTCTGTGCTAGAGATACGTGTCTGTCAGTTAGAGCAGAGTGTTAAAGTTAACCTAACTTTAGAAAGATGTTTACCGTGCTCCAGATAGCTTTAAGCGCATGCTAAGAGGCACCGCAAGCATCTAATTCCGCCATGGCAATGGCACTCTCCAACAGCAACAACAAGACAATGCGCCCGCCAATCTTGCTGAGGAACAGCTCAAATAATTCAACAAATAGCCCAAAGTGTTGACCCAAGGTGCTGACCTGGTCGTCCAGATATCAATCTGATCACGTATCTGCAGGATGCATCAGAACAAGTCACACAACCCCCACCACAAAAACCTACAAGACCCAAAGGATCCGCTGTCTGAGCAGTTTTGGTAGTACAAGGTGGACAATCAGGTGATTGTATTATTGTGGCTGATTGGCTACAAAGTTGTGGCACAACATGTCAAATCAAATTAAAATGATTTAATATGTATTTCTTTTACTGGATCAGCACAGGCAATTATCACTGAAGTTTGAGATGCAGGGTGAAGGGGGCAGAGGGATAATGTTCTGACAACAAATTATTGTAAGACTGGGAACGGCATGAGCAAGAACACTGTGTAATCCTTTTGACAGGAAGAGAAGAGAAGAGAAGAGAAGAGAAGAGAAGAGAAGAGAAGAGAAGAGAAGAGAAGAGAAGAGAAGAGAGATATCTAAGTAAATTTAAAACATCACCATCATTAAAATTGAAGGGCAGTTTCACATTACTTCCTTCAGTCTGAAGGTGCTAAAGCATGATTAACAGCTTGTTAAGTACAGAATCATCTGACCAAAGAGCCATTAGTCTTTTTAACAATGCAGCAGCAGAGTGACAGGTAGCACTTGTTCTGATGTTGGTCGACAGTATCTGTTTCCACCATCTCTTATCCTGTCTGCCTTGACAACGTGCTGACATGGGAGACTTCTGCTGTTCATACAAATATAGGAGCTGAGAGTAAACAGAGCAGGACTGGAGGAACCAGTGAATGCAAATATGCTGATGAAAACAAAAAGTGTAACTGTAAAAAAAAAAAAAAAAAAAAAAGTAATGGGAGAAGTTAAAAACTGGATTTTTAATTAGGAATGAATAGGTCCGTTCATTAACTGTAAAAAAAAAAAAAAAAAAAGTGGCCTATATCTGCATAACCCACAGATGATTGTCCCAAAGAGCCAGCGCCACTAAGTTTGACAGACTTAGATTAAATAGAAATTACATCTATTATTCAATATTGAGAATGCAATATTTATAATAGGATTTAAAAACACAGGACAACTGCCATTGAGACATGAAAGTGAATCTATAAAACATTCATGTTTACATTTTCATCCAATTCAATAGATGAGGGTGTCTCAGTGAAAAATGTCTGAGGAATAGTTTGTAGAAATTTGCTGATGATGACGAAAGTGAGTTCAATATAGAAAGTTTTAGTTTCAGAAGAAGCAAGTGCGTGGACAGTTTATAAAGGCGGCTGACAAACTGATACTGATGTGCCATTGTCAAGGATCAATATTGATCAGCACAGTAACTGAAAAAAGTTGAATCACAGTTACGTAGTTTGTCCACCAGACTCAATTTTAACTCAATAAAAACAACAATTGTTTTTGTTTGGTTATGCTCAGTGTTTATAGGAACATTTCTGTGTTCCTTGCTCATTTTGCTTCACTCTATCTTCCAAATACATTTACAAAAAAACTTGGTGCATCCAAAACCCCCTAATTCGGAATGAACTATATTTTACCTAACAGATTTCTAATCACAGAAAATGAGATCATATTCTTTTATATCAAGCAGCAAATAAAAGTTGTAGCATTATATGTTTGCGTTCATTTGCCTGTGCATGTGCACATTGTGATGTCAATGCTGAAACGAAATATTGTGCAGCCCTAAATTTTACATTTTTTTAATTTTTATATTTGTAGTTCATTATTTCTTTTTATTTTATTATAACACATTTATCATTCAAATTCAAAATAAACACAAAATTGTAATAACTGCTATCAAGTGAGAAGACACTGCGTTTTTTTTTTTTTTTATTGTTTCATTAAAACCAGCAGTACAGGAGTACAGGAGCTCCCATCAGGCCTAATAGTAAAGATGAAACATGACTTTTGTTGCATGTAATCTTTCTATCTCTAAAACTAACTTTCAACACTAAAGAAAAAAGCATTTCAAAGCTTCTTTGGTTCTCAGCTTTACTAGACAGCACAAGGACGACAATCCTTTAAAACCACGTTAGGTTATGTCATGTCTTGCGCCACATGAGTCACTGTTGGCGTCCTTCACTTTGAGGTGATCATATTTTCATTGATTCCATGAAAATGAACCTTTGTGCCCTCAACAGTACATGCATGGGACTATTTATAGAGCACTGGGCAGGTCGGGCTATACGCACCCTCACAGCCATGACTCCAGCTTGTGACCTTTCTTGTTCTTTCACAGGTCCGGTGGTCTCTATCAATAACTGTCCAACCCTTTTTGATTTGTGTCTCCTCTCTGTTAAGTCGCACTTTCTAAAGTCTGTTTTTCTCATTCCCATAGCCCTGGTCTGAATACACTTCATTTTCCTTCGCATCCTGCTTTTACAAAACACAATTAATCTGAATTTAAACCTGTATTATCGGCAACCTTCTGCCGTTCATTTCATCTTCATTAGCTTTCTGTATTTTTTTGCACCATCTGAGCTCATGTCACGCTGCAACCGCTGCCTTCCCAGACTGACACACAGGTTATGAGACAGCCCTGACAGTTAATTGCAGCTCCATCAAGTCTCAGGATTGGGATTCTTCAGCTCTGATGAGCCGTTCTATCTTGATTGTGGCTGTATTTTGGGAGAGTATTGAGTGGAGGGATGGTGAATGGTGTGTAATAGAGATGTCCATCACAACCAATCAGAGGCAGCAGACAGAGCGGCATTCACCTCTGTTGCTACTGGTGATGCCACAAGGCAGAGACAACCCTCCACCCCCAAGTCCTCAAGAGACTGCTTCGGGACATTTTGTTGCTATGGTAACATCGAGATGAGGCCATCTTTGGCTTTAAATAAGCCCCTACTCTTGTCCATCGCAATAAATATTGCCAAATAGCAGAGGGATTTTGTAAAAGAAGAAGATTAGAGTGTTTACTGCAAGAAAACACCTCTCATGAAAGTGTGTGTGGACGACAGGAGAGCAGCTTTGAGCCGGACAGCGAGGGAGTCTGCATGGAGACCGACAGCCTGGAATGCAAATGGACGAAAAGTCTGCACAGCATTCACATTCAAAACACTTCACAGCGTCTTGACAGGCTCGTCTCAGAGAGGAAGAGATTTTGTGAGTGTGTGCGAGTGTAAGAATGCATACGAGTGTGTGTGCAAGTATCAATGGGAGCTGAGTCAAAACTAGTACATAATAACAAAGGGAAATAGCAAAGCTTTTAAACAAATAATACAATAAAGCGGTATTAAATCTGCACATGCATGGAGCTAAGATGGAGAAAGCCTACAACGTTTATGAAAAACACAGTTGTGTATACAGTAAGTGTATTCCAGGTAATGATGAGTTCCAGACTAACTTTTTCACCAGTAGCACTTGGGCAGCCAAATTTGCCAGTTGGTCGCATCTGCCCATCACTATTTTCGGTACAACTTAGTGTTATTCCACTTTGCATGCTGATAAATAGTTGTCTTGATTTTTATACCCTAGTTTTGCATTGGTGATCAGATTGGCAGTGAGTTGATACTTAAAAAATATTTTAATCTGAAATATATTCATTTTTTCACCAGTCTGAGGTTGTCTGATATCACTCCTTTAAAGTGTTGCTGCTAAACTTCTCACTTACTGAACAGCTACTTATCAATAGACACTCCAATTTACTGATGTTCCCTAAACCCCTCACATGCAGGCGATGGTAAACACTAGCCCAGTGGCTGCAGTGTACTCTGACAGGTCTGTGACCATAACTGAGTTGGAAAAGAGTGAAATAAAAAGTTCTAATGTCAGATCTACCTAACCTGAAACTGCAGGATTTTTCAATAAGCAGAGCAAATTCAAATGTCCACTCAGCAGTCGATCTGGTTCATTTATTTGTTGAAAACCAAAAACATGATTTTGATTATAATTAATTTGATTTTACAGTCCTAGTTCTGCGTTAGCTATTGTAACTGAATGTAGTACTTTGGTCTTCACTGATTCAGTCAGTATCTCTCTGCCTGCACCTGCACTCTCATCATCAGGTGTATCTAAGTTGGGACCTCTCTCTCTCTACCAGCCGCCTCCTCACTCTCCTCATTTTGTTTTTAAAAATAGTCTGATTTAGTGAGCCAGTAAGGGGGGGAAAAAGCTGACTACTTTTCACCACTATGGCAGTAGCTGCCTGCTCTGACCAGAAGGGCACCAAAACAGCCTAATGATCACCATGCACTCACAGGAATCCAACCACAGAAAAACTGTACCTCACACACTCTTGTCACAGATTTTAAAACAATTAAATACAGATGAAATGTGAATAATATACATTTTTAAAATCATAAATCATCAGCTAGAAGATCCCCGTTTCGCGTCCAGTTAGTACGCCTGGGATCTTTCTGCGTGGAGTTTGCACGTTCTCCCCGTGCAGCGTGGGTTCTCTCTGGGTTCTCCAGCTTCCTCCCACAGTCCAAAAACATGCTGAGGCTAATTGGTGATTCTAATTGTCCGTAGGTTTGAATGTGAGTGTGCTCGTTTGTCTCTGTGTGTAGCCCTGAGATAGACTGGCGACCTGTCCAGGGTGTCTCCTGCCTTCACCCTGAGTCGCAGGGAGGAATAAGCAGGGTGTAGATAATGGATGGCTCATCAACATAGTGTCATTAAGGCGTGGTATTGCACTTTGACCTGGTGTTGTGTTAGCATGCAACGTCAACACACTTCTAAGTAGCAGCATTGTACTTAAATGCTTTTTGTCAAAAGTCGTGAAATGGAAAAAAGAAAATGACACAGAAACTAGCTAGTTACGACCACAGTGAGTGCCAACAACTGCCAAGCAAAACTCATGTCACAGGAGGTGACAAATAAACACTACCTGCACCCAAAAAAAAGCATTTTTTCATATTTTGTATATATACTTTAATTTTTTTTATATAATAATTATTTTAGCCCAATAACTGTGCTGTGAAGGTGTGACGTTGTGCTTAAATCCATTTTTGGATATCCTGGTGGCCTTCAGCATAAAAGTGCTGATGAAAGTGCAGTGATG
>NW_007577752.1:684281-701200 GCF_000690725.1 Stegastes partitus | reverse complement strand
ATACAGTATATTATCAATACAACATTTGCCTGCTTGGGAGCAAGTAGATGTGCTATAGACGAAAAAAGCACAACGTTCCCAACATGTTCGAGAAATAATTTGCCTAAAGCACCAGTTCTAAGTTTCCAGTGTAGGAGAGCCGCTGAGATTTCCTCATTCACATTCACTATTCAAGACAGACAGATGGCTTCAGAGGCAGTGTTTGATTCACATGTTTTACAAGATTCCCTATAAACCATTAGACAATAACTGTGAAAGAGAGACGGACTGATTACACAGCTTACACACACAAGTGGTGGAGAAGAACAATGAGGAAGACAGAGATAAAAACAGCACAGTCACACAGAGACAGACAGACAGAACCACGCCCACACAAATGTTTTCCACTTGAGGCCAACTGACGTGCATTTTATTGATTCCATCGAAAAAATGGCCTTGAATACTGTGCAGTGATAGCAAATTGCTTCCTGATCTAAAAATGCAGAGCCCTGTAACATTCAATGTGAATAAATCAAGCCACTGGCTCCCACATTTAATGTAGGTACGATATCACGTTGTCTCGGTAATTAAAAGCAGTAAAACCACATCTCTGTGCAACAACTAATCAAATGTACATTGACAGAGTCTCTGGAGCCGATTCTCACTCCTTGAACATGAGATCTTTCATTAAAACTCACTGGGAACAGTTAGGTGGGTACGTGAATACAGAGAAGAGACCCTCGGCTCCATTTTGCTCACCAGTGTAGGACTTTTACATATAAATGAACACACGTTTTGTTCAAGTCCTTACTAATCGAGTTCACAGTAAAGGTGAATTTCTCTGTATTTAGCAGCAGATTGTAGGTTTTAATGTGGTGTATGTAACAACATTGCCACACCTTCACTAGGGAATACATTTTATGTTCACTAGCAATGACTGTTTTGCTACAGCTGAAGAGGAGCGCAACACCTCCTAGTGACAGAGATGCAGCAGGTTACAGCAGCCAGGACTACAGTACAGTCTGTGACAATAAAACCCAGGAAACTCGCCAATCAGAGGAAGGATTACAGTCAAAAAAACAAAGCATTTGACAGCGAGGTATTCATCATGAGCACGCCTTGACAGTGTTTGTGTAATTACTCTCACTACACAAAAGTAACACAGTTTAGACTGGGGCTGAACGATATGCAACAGAAATCATCCTGCAATTATTTTGACAGATACTCGCGCTTTTGGTGGTAATTTCTGCATTTCTTTTCCACTGAAACAATTGTAAAACTGATGTTGTGAGTCCGTATCAAACAAGCATGCTTCCTTATGTCTGGAGAATATAATTTGAAGGCAGAGGCATTTCTGTAGCACCACAGCACTTCATTTATAATGGTATGTTGTGACACTTTTTACCTTCATTAAAAACAATTGCAGCTCCCTCAATTTCAAAATTTCACGCAGCCATATAGCAATTTCTATAACAATTCAATTACTTGTTCCACCTTAGTTGAAACCTGCAGAGAGTGATAATAATAAATGCCAACCACTTCAAGAGAAACTACAATCAGAGCCTGGAGGTGGACAGTTGGGTGCTTGCAGCAATGGCAGCCAGATAAGACAAGGATTCAGCCTGATATCGAATGCAACTTAAGATAAAGTTGAGCCTAATTTTAAACAAATGAGCTGCTATTCGACATGCACGTTGAGTAAAACCCCAAAGGAATGTCAGATACATGTTTTAAAGAAAACCAAACTTCAAATTTTATACTTTTATCAGCGTTGAATTTCAGCTGCTGGAGCTAGCCGCTCAAGCAACAATCATCCGTTGAAACTTGGCTTCAAAGACGTGAACATTTCCTCCCGCGCAAGGGATGCTCTGATCTGCAACAACTTTTATTAATACCCATGGAGCAAAAGTTTCAGAGCACAGCGGAAAAATTCAGGCACTAAAAATAATGTCCATGCTCGCTTTGAATCTCAAGTTGCACATGTGCACCTTTTTTAATTTACTGGATACATTAGCCTGACTCTATTATTAGGAGCAACTGCTGCTGGAACATTAAAAGCATGGACCTCTGTGGCAAAACACAGGTATACAATGGCACTTTATGTCTCATTAGGAGGTGGAGAGAGGAATCTGGTCTACCCACTGACACTGAGGAGAATCACTCCAGTTCTGCTCCAGCCTACGCTTCCCTCGCCAAGTCCACTGAGACTGGAGCGAGACAGAGTTTGTTCTTGTTTGGAGTTGCCAATGTGGGAAGTGGAATACATGCAATGGAAATGTGTTGGGGTTGTCCCATTTGTCCTACTTAACTGTTTTCCTCAGCAACAGACTGCACTTAACGCCTTGCTGGCGTGCCAAACATACAATACTGTGCTTCATCAAATCACACTTGTAAAGGTGTGATTGTAAGTAATTATTTTGTAAGACATATGCACCAAACACCCCCTCAGTGCCATCAAAAAGCAATATCAAATCAAACATAGATAATGTATATATGTGTTTTTTTTAAAGAATTCTCTGTAATTTAAGAGAGTCACTTATAGTGCTTATTTCATTTACTATGGTGGTAAATAGCAATCATCAACCCAAATATACACAAGTTTCCCTCCATAAAGCTTTGACTGGCCCACTGTGTGCACCTGCCCAGCACCAAACACCACAGAGACAAGACATTTTCCAAGATGTGATGGAGTGATAAGCCCAGAGCCATAATTTTTTCTATTTTTTATGCTAACAAGGCTCAACACGTCTTACTCAACACAGGGACATGAGATCAACATCAATATTTCATCTAGCTCTCAGAAAGACAGGGAAATTAAAATGTTACTTAAAAACTTCATTCATTCCCTTACAAGCAGGTATGATATAAAAAATAATAATTGAATAGCACTTCATTCAGTGTCAATCAGAGCCAAGGAGGGAATAACGTGATCAAGTCAGCCAGTGAACAGTATGGTTTATCTGAGCAATGTGAATATTATAGCATTATATAAACATATTTCAATAATCTAAAAGATTAAACACATCTCAGCCACCACTGTTCTGTCTTTGGGTTTTGATGGGAACCGCAGTGCATTGCGTGCAACCTGTAAATATTTTTTTCCCCCCCATACACAGTTCCACCTCTTCATGCATGTACAGTGGCTTCTTTGATTACACACAAAGCTCCCTCAGATTAGGCAGGGATTAGAGCTGTGCTGCCCACATGGACTGAGCCAGCTAAGGCGTAATGTGAGACCTGAGAGACTGGCAAGCTCAAAGGGTTTCACTGACAAACAGATGGAGAATGGGGCTGCAATCAAAATCCTACACATCCAGCTCTGGAATGGAAGTATGGGGCTGTTTGGTACCCCAGGACAATGTCGCTGATAAAACTGCTACTTGAGATCTGGAGAGACCATAAACGCTGCAGACTCCATTTACATTACCTGGATACACCATTCACTCTTTAATAAGATAATCACAACGGGAAAAACAACACAATTTAGTCTAATTTATCCTTAGAACACTGACACGTTGTAATCCTAACATCATAAACTCGTATTTCACATCATAATGAAGCCTCTAAATAGATAAAAACCTTGTCCTCTAACCTGATGGCCTTTGTACTTGAGTTTAAAAAAAATAAAAAAATAGGCAGACAGACAAGATAAATGTGAATCTAGCATCAGCACTGAGCAGGTACTAGTGCTTTTAATGACCTTATTCAAAGTTCCAGGTAGTGCCTTGAAATGATGAATTCAGTCGTCGTAGAAACATTTCATAAACCCTCTTGAGCAAAATAAGTACAATTTGCATACGCCTTAGACTGCTAGTGTATTAATGTCACTATGTAAAACATTATGTGTAGTTACAACTTTGTGTTGTCTAGCACAGAGCTGCACAATTAATCCAACATCATTCTCGACGATTTTGGTTTCCCATGATTAAGTGAACCTGTTCGATGACAACAACAATATTTAAAATGTGTATATCTGACATTAGAAAGGCCTGTTTCACTCTTGTCAAACTATTCTTTGGTCACACATACGTCTGGTTTACTGCGCTGCAGCACCTGAGTGAACTAGATGCTTCTCCTGTGCACAACTACCAAGCTGGCATCTACTGTCGTCTACATGTGAGGCATTTAGAAGAGCAGTGACTTGTTGTGTCTTTCAATGAGCAGATGTTCATCAAGTAAGGCATTTAGCTAGTTTTATTTATATTTTGCCTCTAAGAAATCCACAGAATTTCAGAAGAAATGTAGCAGAAATGTAGCACAACAAAAAAGTGAAAGCAGGGCTAGGTTCATTTAATTATATAAGGTCGAAGAAAAAAAAAAGAATGTTCCTAAAATCAATAAATAATCTCAACATTGATTAAAATAACCATGATTAACATTTGGGCTATAACCAGGAGGCCTAATCTAGCAATTGAAAAAACTTTCCAACTGACCCTACCGGATGGAAATTTTAAAGACTAATTTGCTGAGAATGTAAAAAACCTAATATAAAAATAAGAATGTAATGTATAACAATACATAATCAACATATATTTATGTATGTTTGCATAAACATAGACCAGACATGCACAGTATGACTCACTGTACTGTTGTACTAGTCAGTGCTGTATTGTAGACTATGCACTGAGGCAGTTTCTATGAAATGGAACTTCTGGTTACATATTGCCCATTAATGCAGCGAAACAGACTAACATTGGGAGCTTTATACTGGAGAGCTATTCATCAAAAAGTTCTCAAATATTGTGTGAAGATATTCACACTAAAGCTGCTCACATTACATCAAAGGTGATGTAACATCAGGTTGCATGAGTCTTCTCCCTCAGAACACACATTTATGGATGGTTGAATAGATGAACTGATTAAAAAAGAATGTATCTTTGTCTGACACAAAATGCATCTGCCTTTTTACAGCATTTAAGGCTCATTTTCCTCCTGCTATCAATATACCCTGCAGCATATTACATTTCTTATCATTTATTACTACTGTCTACTTTATATATATATATATATATATACACACAGTTTTTGGACAACTCTTACTGTGCAATCAATATACACCACTTCATATATTTTTACCAATAAAAAGACAAACTCCTGATGCAATAATGTTACTCAACAATGTAAGTGACTACTCTTCTCTCCCACCTCCCGAGGCGAAGGCCCATACAGCAGCCCACACTTCTTTAACAAGTGCTCGGCATCTCTGCTCCTCTCCAGTACAGCCAAAATCAACAGAGAGGAAGCCTTTGAAGTGAGCGGCCTTTGAGAGGCGCTTTAGGCTACGGTCCATCCATCTGTACGATAGCATTTGACTCTAATGAACCCATATCGAGCAAGATGTTAGATGCATTTTTATAGGTTGGTGGAGAAATCTCCCAAAGCCGCTAACTCATAATGTTCATGCTCACAGCTGCTTTCTATCCTCTCAGCCCTGATCCTTTCACTCTTTCCGCAGCATGCACTACATCTCAATAGATCCACTGTCCAAAACACACTGATTACACTCACCACCGGCAGCTTTTTGGGATGGATTTAGCCACCAAACCTTCAGTGAACTCTCTGCGTCTCTGCGACATAATGAAAACAACTTTGTGCGTTTTCAGTGAGGCTGACATTTCATGAATCAGGGAGGTTGAAGTGAGAACAAGTCAAGAATTGTAAGAAGGGTGACATTTGGACACAGAGTAGCATCTACGAATGTGAAATTAGCTCACAGTTATGAATATCATGCTGGTTTACTATTTTGACCCACACAGAATACACTGCAGCTAAACGGAGCTAATCTGGCTCATGGGAACAGACAAATAGCTGACATTAAAAAAAAATGTGACAACCACGTCTGTTATGTTTAAATTTGAATTCTGAGTTTGGAGAAACTTTCGCTGACATGTTAAGTATCTCTCATGGAAGCTTTATGTTCTACAAAAACAATATGACGTGAAGTGGAAACACACACGATCAGACTGTTTCTAGTTCAAATATGCTCCATTGTCAAGCTAATGTACACTAAATCTTCATTGTTTGAATTCTAGTCATCATCTCAAATGTATGCCAAAATTCCCACTTTTAAAATGTTAGTGTTCCAATTAAGCATACAAAAGTTTTCAAATGTGTCTTTAAAAAATTTGTATGCAGTAAATAGCGACAAAGTGGATGCGGTGGCATCTTCCCAGGTAAAGCCATGAATCAATATTGACTTAGACAAATATATAACTATCTGTGTGCAGCATAAAACAGAGACCAGTAGCAAATATTCACATTTGTTTTTCTGGAACTGGCAACTACTATATTATTATTATTTTTATATAATAGTTAAAGTTGCTCTTTGTAACATTGTGAGAACCCCTAATGAGATTGGTGACCACAGAGTGAACAGGACTCTGCCCACACTCGTGCACGTGTTTGCACTCCACATGTAGGCATGACCATCCTGGGCATCAGCCAAAATAGTGACGTGACATTCATGAGACTAACTGTGATCATGTTGATAGATGAGGTAACTAAAGCTATACTGTTATCAAAGTCTGTCTAGAAATTATATCTGCAATGAAGTCCTGATTTAACTCCCGAGCGTTATTACAGTCCTAAAATGAAGGATTAGAAATCAGGCAATGGGAGACTATAGGTTGCCTAATGTTGCCTTGTTTCCCTGTTTTGTTCCTCCGTTAATCAAATGTGAAATATCAGGGAAAAACCAGAGTTCTTGTCTGACGTCGGTCACATTTCCATTTGACCTGACAGGAATTCCCTGATAAAAGTATCTTTGTTGTGCTTACATGAAGTTTGTGTTGGAGCCACAGAGCTGAAGATAGGTACTGAAGCAAGGCCTCAGGTGCAAGCATAAAGTCACATTGTTGAGGTGAGATTTCACCAGAAAATGGATTTTGAGTCCTCTACATAGGAATCCATCCGCAGGCTGCTACAGGCAACTGAGAAAGTCAGAAAAGGTCTAATTTTTAAAGATACATTGAAATCTGTTCACACATTGGCAAAAAAAAAAAGCAATTAATACATGTAAATTACTTCATTCTTGGACCTATTGTCAAGTTTATCAAAGATGCTGCTGAATTTTTTTCTGTGTATGAATCAGCCTGAAAAATAATATCACCAGATCCTCCTGTTATGAATCCAATAAAAGAGAAACAATTATTTGCTACTTTTTGACAGATTGCAACACACCACTCTGATCTTTCTGTCTTGTCTCAACAATCTGTAAGATCCTGTTATATTTATTTGACAGCTGGATTGTCACTTTTGTTTTTCTACTCAGATTTGAAATCAGAATTACTGCTCTCCTGCGGTGTCTGTCTTTGTTGTGAAAAATAGCTGGCATCACCAGTTAACCCACAATCCTTTTTACCACATCATCCCTGCCACAAACAAACCACAATGTCAAAGAAACCACAGCAATGACAGCTCTCTCTCTTTAGTGTAGTCCCATCCAAGTCTGCTGTTGTGACAGCCCAGCACTTTGTGACATAAGGGTGCTCTCCCTGAGAGAGACTAGCAGGGAATTCATTTTGTCAAAGTGTCAGTCGCATCAAACGTCCAGCCACAGCAGTGTGTCAACACTCGAGAGGAGAGGACAGCCAGAGACTGAATGACAGATCCTCCTGGAGATTCACAGATGAGATGCTCAGTCAAATGCTTACAGTATTGAGCCACTTTCTTTTGCACATTGTCTGAACATGTGTGTTTCAATAATACGAAAAAAAATACAAGAGGCATTCAAGTGTGTGTGTAGACCAGGTTGATGAGGCAGCTTTGGTACACATTTAATTTGATTTGTACTTCCTTTAAGCATCTAAGATTTATTTTCTTTTCTGGTGGTGGAAGCTCGAGGCAAGGTCATTTCCTTCTGGTTGTCTTATTTTCAGGCTGGTTGAAAATATGAAGTTGGCATATTCCAAAGCCTGGATGCATTGAGCCAATATTTGCACCACTCCAGGCTATGTACTCAGTTGTTTTTCTTATTAATAAATTTGCCTTCTTACTTGCACAGAACTGATGGAGCAGGATTATTTCAGTCAACAACTGTATGATAACCTGTCTAAAGAGCAGTTGGATTCATAAGTTAATATCTGGCATTTTACTCAGTAAAAATGTAAATAAGTGGATCAATAGATGCATTAATTTCATCAAAAGATATTTCATGAATGGTCAGAGGGATTATTTTAATCTGTCAATAAAGTTTATTGCCTCTGGTCTTGCCTGTATGGTCGTGTCTTTGCTGTACACTCACCTTCCTACACCACTAGTGTACTGTCCTTTACCTGCAGTGCCACAGTCTCTTTACTGCTTTGCTTTCAGGTGAAGTTTAACACTAAAAGCTCATCTTTATTCCTATACTGACAAGAAATCCTTTTATGTAAATTTGTCTCATGAGCTAAACTAAAGATGACAGAGGGTAGCACCACTGTAATAGATTATCTTCTTGCTGAGTTTCATTTGTGACACATTATTCATTCCACGTTTGGAGATTAGAAGACGATCACACACACTTTACCATTTAAATATTTAAGAGAGGTTAAGGGTTGCTCTGAAGTTAAGCCGGAGTCGATTATGAGTTGTTGGAAGTTGTGTTATGAAATGTCTATGCATGCATGTACAGGTGTAGGAACAAGTGTTGTGGACTTTGTGTGTATGTGTGGAAGTGTGCAGGGCTGAGGCAAAGGCTTTCAGACAATCTGCTCCATTCACCCCCTGCCGGGCCACCAGCCCAAATCCATTTACATCTCTGAGCCGTTGTGAGCCTGACAGCCCTGCAGACACACACACACACACACACACACACACAGCAGTGTACACAAAGTAAAGTCCTCACATGCAGGTTAAGTGCACACAAGTATAGACCTCTTGTGTCTGGGTAACTCTTCACATGCAGAGTGGTGAGTGAGAATCAGTGCCATGACCTTTGTCACCTGTCACACCCTATCAGTCTCACAGGTTACCCAACAAACACTCTGTAAACTGAAAATGTGATGCTATGAAAACAAATGCTGTCCAACTTATGCATCACTGATAACACCTCACACTGTACAATTTCTTACACTCATCAAAATGTCCTGCCTATCAACACCTTGCAGCAGTAGGTCAAACAAAACAGCTGCACCCACTCAGAAAACACAATTCACACAAAATGAATCAATTACCAGCCCTCCATGCAATATACACATTCACATACACAAATGCAATCGATACTCTGCGGCAAACACACGCGGGTCCTCATTAAGCTTTCACGCTCACCTCAAGCCTCCATGGTTGACTGACGCTGATGGCTTATGCTGGATTAGCGGACCAAACAGCGGAGTCTGGCGAAGGACTTCCTCAGAGAGCAAATGAACGCCTTGTCATTTGAATGTTAACACATTGGATTAAGCAAGGGACCGTGGGAGGAGGCTAGCAGTGTCAATGACTCGCCTGTTGACAGTTAAGGGAATCATTAACTACAGAGCAGCCTCAGTAAGGGATCACTGAACATTTACTAACTTTATGAAACAAATTTCAGCACTCTGGCAATGCTTCAATTCCACCCAGCAATATTATTACCTTGTGTTTGGTTAACATTATTAATGAAGCCATTTGAATAGCAATAGTAGAAGTCTGACAGTTCGGACAGAGGTTTATAAAAAGAAGACTAGTTTCATTGGAAGGACTAACGCACAACTGAAGCCGTATCCCTTCTTCCTCCAAGAAAAACAGAGACCAAATTTCAGCACTTATCCTTGTCGCCTTAAAAAATGTCCCATCTGCACCTTTTCTCAGTGCACTGTAAAGAAAAAAAAATACTTTTATAGAATTTGTACTTCTTTATTTTACTGATTTTTTTCAGTCTTTTTTAAATACATGGAAAGATCAACAGAATGTACATCTCTGTTGTAAAAAGACCTATAAGTTTGAAAAGCCAAAAGGAGACTGAATTGTAACTGTGGAAAATGAGAGTATTTTCACGAGGTGGATTTACCTCCCTTTTTTCTTTTTACTTACAGTATTTTTCTTTTTTTTGGCATCCAAGCTGCAAGAATTTTTGTTTTTGTTTTTTTTACAGTTTTAATGGTGTGAAATAGGTGTTTTAATTTTTTTACTTGGCAGACAATCTTCCAATATTGAGGCATTTGCAGGTGAACAGAAAATCACAGAGAGAACTGGATATTCAAAAGGATTAAAAATCAAAATGAGAAGATAGAAAGCAGGATCCAAATGGTATTGTATAGCAACAAGGAGGACGCTGATGCCTGAAGAAAGATAGGCAGTGGAGAAGAGAAGAAATAAAACTGTGAGTAAGAAGTTTATCTCCTGCAGCGGTCCAGCTTGCTTGTGCTGCATCTCAAGCATGTCGGACATTGCATTTATGCAGCAAAATGTCAGATGTAACTCTAATCCACGCGGTGATTGGGCTACAGGTGAAACATTCAGAGTGTGAGTAAGTACTTCACCATAAGAGAGCAGAGTGGGAGTGAATAACCATGGTTAGTTTGTTTTGGAGCTCAGGGCTATTTCCTGGATTCCGTGTACTCTCCCCCTCTTTCTCTCTTTGCCATGAGCTGGATGATCTGACAGGTCATTGACCTGCCCAGTGGTCTGAGGTATGACTCACTCATCAACTAAATCCCTCTGCCCCCTGGTGCAGACCACCCCTACCACTCCTGCAGCTGCTGAACTAACACTGACAATTTCACATAAACTATGAGCTAAAAAAAAAGAATAGATAAAGACAAGAAACACATATGTGCATGTACATCGTTTTCACAATGCATTTACACTTGCCTACATTCACACTAGAACAAAAATACAGCTAAGATATATATATATAATTTATCATTTTATTCATTTTTAAAATATCTTCTCCTTATGCTCAACCACACAAGGATTTCTATAGATAAGTTGTGGTGAATCAGTATTCTGGTGGTTAGGCTCCAGCAGCCTTTGGAGGTTAGAGACTATTACAGTATCGGACAGAAAAAGAGGTGTAGGCAGGGGTCTGTTCTCCCCTCGGGGAATGAGGATTGATGGTGTTCATTTGAGAGTCGGTCACATCTGAAACCTAGTGATAAATGTAATGATGTCATTCCAGCTGCGGGAAGGGCAGGGGGGCATAATGGAAGAGGACCAGTAAAATCTTACGTAATCACTGTGAATCCTGTGTTTTTAAGAGCGAGAACACTGGTCATCGTGATTCATTCACATACACTGTGGCTTAAAGGCTCAACATGGTTCGTTTCAGAGTGATTTTAGGCAACATAATAAGCTCAGTACTTCAAAACAACACCACCATCTTCCACTATTGTCACACTGACCAACAAATTCAAAACTTCTATCATTCAGTACAGGCAAAACCAGTTTCCTTGTTATGTTAAAACGACATTCCAGACAAACCAGTTTGGTTACAAACTGCTTCAGGAGATAACAAAGCCCCGAACACAGTGGATTAATCTACAATTATTACACTCACTAAGTCAACAACTGTCCCTACTTACAAAAAGAATTTTCAGAAATGCATAAAACAGCGGTCCAAGCAACATCCCGTGGGGGACACCAAACACAGGAATACACAGAATATGATACAATGAATGAGACACAAGTTCTCAAATCAGGAAACATGCAACTTTGAAAAGTTACGGAGCGGTACAACTACAAAGGAAAGCAGAAGCAGAGTGGAGACACATATTGGGGTGGTGATACCGTACCTGCAGGGTGCATGGTAAAAGGGATACCCAGGGTGAGGGATGTGATTGCAGTATCCGGACTGATTCCACATGGTGCCTTCTCTTGTTCCACGTGACGACAGTTCACAAGTGCCACGGCTGTTTCTTTCTGCTTTCTGTTTCTAGAACTGTGAGATGAGAGTCAGGCTGCTGGGAGTCACATTAATCAGCGTTGCTTCTCTCGTCTTTTGAGTGGCTCCATGGGGAGAGAACGAGGGGCGGCGATTGAGAGCTGGGATTACTCAGAAGATGAGGTGAGAATATGAGTTGAGCAGCTGAGCCCGACAGAGACGGGCTGATGTCAGGTGAGTCAAGTCTGCCGCGGTTTACACACCTGGAAATGAAGTCTGCTCCTGCCGCTCCTCCCTCCCCCCTCGACAACGCAACTACTCGGCAGAGTCTGAGACGATTGCCCCAGGTGAAGTCTGACATCACAGGTTACTCCTTTAATCCTGCCTCGAGCCAGGCATTTTCCCTTGCGTCTCAGGTGTAATCAGGTATAACAGATGTTTTTATGGTTAACCTTGCGCAGCTGTATCTTTCTCCTGTTAAATCACGCAAGAAATCATGTGTCACCATTTACATCTCAATGATTTGGCACGTACCACCAGAGTTTTTCGACCTCTCAGGCGCAGATCTAAATCAGACAGTGTTCAAGATAAGCAGCAGATTTCAGAGACCTCCATTTCTCCAGCAGTCCCTGGTGCCAAATAGGAGCAGTTTATGTCGTTTACACGTGCAGCGCATTCTCTCCAAAGTTCACAGGTGCCACAAATCCATCTCCTCTTGTTATGAGCGGGTTAAAATCCACAGCCCCAGCGTCCCTCCACTGTATGTAGTTTGTCTCTGGCGCAGACACAAGTGCTTATTCCCCCTATCACAGGCTCCCCACTGGCTCTCCAGCCTCACGAAACAACAGCGGTGCATGGAGCTGAATGACTGAGCATACTCAAAGAGAGCGAGGGAGAGGGAGAGAGGGAAAGCGAGCGGCAGGATGTGGTAGTGAGAGAGAGTGTGAATCTATCAGGAGAGAGCGAGAGAACGAGGAAGAGGTAAACAGAGTGGAGCTGCATTCCTTTTCCTGCCTCATGCTCATCTGGCAGGATACACACCACTGAGAGGAAGAGGGAGGGAGAGGGAGAGAGAGAGAGAGAGAGAGAGAGCAAGAGAGAGAGAGAGAGAGAGAATATGTACCAGAGAGAGAGAGAGAGAAAGAGAGAGAGAGAATATGTGCCAGAGAGAGAGGGAGGACAGGAGGTAATGTTAAAGAGAGGGAAGAGGGACAGACCGTGAAACTGTTTACATGCACACAAAAATGCGATTTACAGTATAACTTAAGACCTGAAAGCAAATCTGTGCACGCCGATGTAAACACCTGAGTTAACCTTGGCCAGGAAATTATGTATATATTCAATTGTGGTTGTGTAATCACAGTAAAGTACATAAAATATGCTGGTTTTGTAAACTGAGGGCAGCTACAGTGAATTTCTTCAGGTACTATATGGACAGGTTGGGCAGCTTCAGGTACTGACTTAAAACTGTAGACACCTGAGCTGAAACTGGGCTTACCTACTGTTCAGTTATCATGCAGGTGGTAACCAGTTTCTTGCAAAGAAAATCACTGTTGTAAGTGACTTTGTAAACACTTGCCTTATCCTGCAACATAGATGTGTCATACCTTTAAAACCGCCTGCCCAATACTGTATTGTGTCCTGTGGCATCAGGCACTGAGACTGCAGCAGCAGATCCTTTTTGTGCTGGAGCAACATTTTTTTCCTGCACATCCAACAAATGCTTCATTAGACTGAGATCTCAGGGAATTTGCAGGCGAAGTCAACACCTTGAACTCTTTGTCAGGGTCCTCAACACATTCCTTAATGTTTGCCACTTGGCAGGGGGCATTGTCCTGCTGAAAGAGGCCATTAGGAAGTACTATTGCCACGAAAAGGTGTACATGATTTGTATAGTGTTTTCGGGGCCAATACTCAGTGACCAGAAATATATATTTGGAATCGATATACATTCCAGTACACTCCTTGAGACCGCAGTGTTGACTTGAGAGACCATCGCATCAGAACCAAAGCGCCGCATTTTTAAATCAATGCATGTTATCGGGTGTCGTTCAAAAAAGGAACCATATCAATGGAAAAATGCTGAACATCAGTTCTCAATATGCTTCCAACAGATCAACTTCAATAACTGACTGTTTATATGCAGCCTGATATATTTCATCCCTTGACAGGTTCCAGTGTAACGAAATAATCAATCTTATTTATGTCTCTTGACAGTGGTTTTAACGTTGTGGCTGATCATTGTATCTGTATACATTGAACACTTCATACACTGCCATGATATTCATATTCAGCTCTAAAAATACATATTTGTACCAGTAACATTATTGAGTGCATGTAATCTACTGGTGTAAGTGACAGAGGGTATGGAGAGTAAAAACTGGAGAAGCCAGATGAGATTAAAGTGGATACAGTTTGTTTTAGTCTACAGCAGGTTATTCACAGCAGCCCACAACCTGACTCAAACCTCCCAATCAGCACATGAAGCCTGCAGGTGAGAGGTCACCCCTGTGGAGCTAAACAGAGATGTGCTGTCTCCCCGGAGAGGTGGACTACTCCAGTGCCCTACAAAGCAGAGCACTGCCATGACCCTGCTGCAAGGACGACTCCACTGCACCTGGGGAAAAGCTGGTGACACAGCCGCTAGGCTGGCAAAATGACAGCTTCACTCACTGCAGGTCAAAGTGCCAGACATGTAATCTGATATAGAAAGGGAGTTTGCAAAGGGAGGGAGCAGCTTGAAAAGCTAAATCCGTGTAGCACCGGATTCCCTCATGAATATTTGTTTTCTCTCATATTCACCAGAGGGATTCTCACTTCCAAGCCCTGATAATTTGATGATGAAAGTTGTTAACTGGTGCAGAGGCATGACTTGAACTCTTTATATCAGACAATACATGGGAAAGTTTGTGTTTTTGCCTTTAGAGCATGCATACGCATTCAGTTATGAAATCTCACAGCCACGCTTTGACGCTCTTACTATCATCTTGCATCACTGTCCTGTGTGAAGTGAAAATCCCTTAGCCTAATGGCTCGTGTTGGAAGCCTGTGGCATTCACACTTGCAAGAAACTGTTTCCAGTCATGGAAAAACACCAGCACCAGCATTTGGTCATGTGTGGTAATAGCATTCATCACACATTGAACAAACATCCACTGCTTTGAGGTGTCCAAGCAGATTTTAGCAGAATTTCAAGCAACAGAAGCAGGCTGGAAACAGGCTGACTTGAAATACACTGTTAATTTTGAAGTTTTCACTCGAGATATTTCACAGAACCTTGAATCCAAAAGAAGAAACAGCAGCATTTACAACATGCTGGACAATTTTTCAGTGTCAAAGTCCATACACACATCTAATTTTGAAATGTCGTGAATCGTGACATTAGTAGCAGTAGTAAGAGGGTTAAAGCCTGGACTGACACATTCTGACAAATAGAGTAGTGAGCGGTAGTGCATTTTCAAATCAATGTATTTATCAGAAATCGGCGAAATAAAATAAAAAATAATGCTGAATCCAGTTAATCAACCAGGCCAATAATCAGATGACCCCTAGTGACGAGCCAAACACTATGACCTGGTGACCTCTGACATCATTCTGGCATAGATTTATTCACACAGCCTGAAGGAACATCATGTGTGTGTAATTGGCTGGTTACATCATGTCTCTTTGCTGTAAAAAAAAAAAAAAAAAAAGAAGGAAAAAAAAGGTAGGCAAGGCGGACCAGTAGTGGAAGGGAGGGATGGAGGGGATGGGAGGGAAGGAGGTGGACCTGTTCGTCTCCTGCTGTTTGTTTTTGTTGTAAAATTTAATTCCAGCACTATCTAATCAGGGTAGGGAAACACAGGGGACCCTGTTTCTTGTTTTCTCTTTCCTCCTCTGTCTCTGTCTCGGCTCTCCTTGTTTGAAGAGGCAGGTGGACTGACTTCACCTTTTTCCGTCTATCCTCCCACACAAACACAGGAGGTGATGCACATGTTCTACACAGCCTCACTGACGCACAGATGTAACGCCAACTTAAAAAGGCATCAAGTTTACACATTCATGCATATATTCACGAGTACATAAACACAAACCAGCGCCTCGCTCGAGTAGACAAATACAGAAATCTATAGGATGCACACATACAGCGGATGCCGTCTTGCAGGCATTTGACAGCTGTGTTGAATCATTATGTCAGTGGGTGAGATAGCAGGAGTGTGATTGGGCCTGTGGTTCGGCTTATCTGGCTTTTACAGCCTAAACCCCAACACTCGCTTTAAAATGCCCACAAAAACACACACACACACACACAATCTCCTAACAAACCGCCCCCTCCTTATGCCTGTTGTCAAGGTCACAGCTGAGCCCATATTTCTGAAAATCCTTAAAAACAACACACACCTGCACTCTTTACATCTATTTTTGAGTGCCAACTGCAAAAAGCACAAACATAGTAAACTTAGTTATTGGTCAGTAGCATTGATTAGGGACAGCCTGTGATTTCTGTTGTTAAACTCTAACTCTACAGCTCATTAGTACAACCCTCAAGGATCTGACACTTTCATCTCAAACATGGTGCTGTATAGAAATGACAGAAAACCATGTCTAAGCAAGAAATTCAAGCAACAAACTCGAAGACAAAATTGTAGCGAGTGCTCCACCTTTAAGAAATGCTCTCACTATATCTCTTCACCACCCGTCCCCTCACCAGCAACTGAGAGGGCTCAGAATATGAAATTTTACTTAGGCTCTGCAAAATTTACACAATTACTCCCACTGCCATCTTAAAAAGTTGTCAAATGCAAGTTTAATTTAGGCTCTTTTTTTTTTGACATTTTCTCCCACGCACACTTTGTCTTGTTCTGAAAGGAGAAACAAACTCTTAAAGTATCAGCTAATACCAGGAGCTGCATGTCTCTGCATGAAAAGTGGACAGTTTTTTAGGGGTCCATACAAACAGGAGATTTGCATGCCCGTGTATATGTGTAGGAGGGGGCTGGGCCGGATAAACTGCTTGTGGATATACTATTATCTGCTTCACATAATTCAAGAACGTGCTAAACCGTCTTGGGAAAAGCTTTGTGAGCTTGAATGACGCAACAACTTGTGTGTGCGTGCGTGCCTGTGTGCGTGTGTCAATATCCCTGGGGATCTTTTGATCCAGATTCTTCAATCTTCAGCTACA
>NW_007577752.1:629335-684201 GCF_000690725.1 Stegastes partitus | reverse complement strand
GAGAGAGAGAGAGAGAGAGAGAGAGAGAGAGAGAGCTGTCCTACTATTAATATACTTCCTCTGAGTTCTTCCCTTTCATCATGCCTTGAGGCCTTGCATCTCTCCATCCTCAATTAGCAGAAATCTTTTATACACTGGATCCGATCCAGAGTTAAGAAAAAATAGCAAAGACGGTTTCTTCAAAAGATATGGATTTAATTTTCATCTTCTTGTATCTGATTAGAATGTCATGCTTTACTGCTAAACACTGAGGCAGCCTAAGGCCCATCTGTCTGCATTACCAAATTATACAGTGGAACATTATTAGGAAGAAATGAGAAAACCTGTCTGTTAGGGATGTTTTAGCTACTGCCATTATTGCCACATCTTATTTATGGGATCTGAGTAAAACAGAGTCGAAAAAGGAAAGTATCTCTACATCAATGTGGTTTTAAACAAACATAATTGTAGTTACTTTCTCTAATCGAAAACTCTAAATAGCATTAATCAAGACAAATGTGTACATGTCATTATAACAAACCTACTTCTTTTTTTCTTTTTTTTTTTAATCAATTCAAAGTTAAGATTGCTAATTTTCAGAAAGAACATTCCCAAATAGTTGTGCATGGTATGCATTAACTTTCATACTTTGCATAAAAATTAAAAAAAAAAAACACTTAAATGTGCCTACATAGTTGTCCAAATGTGACATGATACTGATGAGCCTAAATGAAACAGTTAATACAAGCTTAACAGACTGATGGGACAAACAGTTTCTAGAGGTCCTATTTAGGAGCTTTAAAATAAAACATTTCTAACAGTAACATGATGTACATAAAAGGTTAATAGTGTTCTCAAGTCATGTTATCAAGTCAAACTTAACTATACAGCTAGCAAACGCTTTTGTTTTTTAAGATTTCTTTTCAGTCACCTTTGGTTACACATATCAGCCACGAAATTAAATTCACTGAGAGATGAGGTGAATAACACTGGTCATGTCTTTACAATGCAACGTTCATGCAATATACAGAGTCATCTCATGAGGATTAACATTAATTAGTATAGCTGACCACATTTGAAGAGTGGCATGTAAAATTTAAAGTTTCCATCTAAAACTTTCACCAGCTTGTTAACACACTGGTAAACACACCCTGAAGGTCTGCTGCTGTATTAATAGAAAAATGCTCTGTCCTATGTCGAAGCAAATATAGCTTAGCTTGTTTATCCGGTTTAAAGTCCAGCGACCTCATGTTTCTGTGTTACTACATTATTTCTGAATGGCAGAGCAAACCACAAGCTCTCGACTCAAATACACACATCAAAAAGCCCTATTGGTATTCAAGGCATGCATAATCCTCAAACACAGAATGAAACTGTAATGATCCTGTTGAGAACATTGAGCTATTGCAGCAATAAATAGTAATGAGATCCATGAGAGAAAGAGGATATAAACAGCAGCATATCGGCCTGAACAGATACGGGGTAATTGTATCACTGACATTGTAATTGCAGAAACATATGTGCGAATGTTTGAAAGGTTTAGTTTATTAGGTGTGGACTTTCCTGAGCTGCTTTCTCAATAGCAGATTATTGTCCATCCTATTTATGCAGTCTAACATATAGCACAATACTTCACATAAAAATAGACAGTGCTCTTTTTTTAGTGAGAACTTAATGCACAAAGGAAAGGTGCAGCATGACTCGTCTCTTTGTAAATCAAAGCGCCTAAGCTCGTTCTCTGACTTCCAAGAGGCTCAGGTCGAGCTTTTTTTTATAGCCTCACAGACAGGCTGGCAGAATTCATTTTTTCCCAATCAAAAAATATTTGCTTCGGATTTCTCATTACAGAGAGACACTCGAGTAGCAGAACTAAAACAAAAAAAAAAAATGAACTGAGTTGACCTGCTCTCAGTCAAGACCAATTCTTTCTTCTCTGAAAACCGGCTGTTTGACTGACTGCATGTGACATGACAGGTGGGTAACACTACATCCTGATCGGATCTCAAGGGGCCAAACACCTCAGCTCTTCAGGACATTTCTGAAACGACAGTGCTACACCTATCGTCAAATTAAACATGAAAACAAAGAACTAGGACAGACATTAGATTTTAAATATGGAGGAGTACAGGGGTAACTTCCTACTGTTGTTTCACACAGAAGGGCGTTGTAAAAAGCTTTGAAATGTGCAAGAAGGAATATGAATTGGAGAACAAAGAGTTCTTAAGATATTTACAGGTACAACATCGATTGAATAAGATCATGGCTGAGGGATCTGAGAAATTGGGCAGTGACATACTAAATGTTCTTGTGACAGTCTATGTATCTGGGAGTGGACGAGGAATAATATCCAGATTATATGAAAGTTTTTATGTCTCCTCAAACCCAAATACTCAACATGTTAAAAGTAAATGGAAAAGAGAAGGAGGAGTGCAAATAACTGAAGAAGAATGGGAAGAATATTTGTAAATTACAATGGAAAACTACACATTCACACAGCTGGAGGGAATTCGGGTGGAAAAGTATCATGAGATTCTTTATTACCCCTGCACAAAAGAGACATCAAGGCATAGGTACAAATTGTTGGACGTTGTGTGGTTCAACTACAGCCAATCATTACCACATATTCTGGGGTTGCCCGAAACTCAATTTGTGAGATGGTGGACAAAATGGGTCTGGTATATGGGTTCACGGAGACCTGACTTATTTTAATCACCCTTCTGTAAAATATTGATTCTACAGGATGATCAAATAGATTGTGTTGTGAGTGTATCTTTATGAATGGATGAGTGAGAGTGACAGCCTCTTTGTTCATGTGTTTGTTGGATCAGGAATGTATACATTTGCTTAAAATGTAACTGAAAATGAAAGGGAGAGCAGTAGCTAAAAAGTTGATATCATTGAAACATGTCATAGACTACTGGGCAATATTATACATGCTACATATGTACATATAGATTTGTGTAATATTTGAATGATTTGAACTTGGTATGAATGTTGGACTATGTATAACCTCCCTGATAAAAATTTAAATAAAGAAAACAAAGAACTTTGTTTCGAAAATGAGAATACTGTAATGCAACATGACACTGATCTTTAGACTCAAACTCCAGAGCTTGAAGGCACCTGATTAGGACTTTTAGCAAATGTGCTGGATACACAGCAAAACCCAATCACACCACCTTCACACCTTTTTTTTTACCACACACATAAAATATGGCACAATTTTTTAAATTATGTGCCACATGCATGAATAAAACTAGACAGGCTAAGCCTTGCTTGCAGGGCTTTCTTGTGGAATACCACCGAACTTTCTTTTTTAAAAATTACCATCAGCATGTGCCAAAGTCTGACATCTTTAAATCCATTCATACATCTATCCATCCATCCATCCATCCATCCATCCATCCATCCATCTATCTATCTATCTATCTATCTATCCATCTATCCATCCATCCATCCATCCATCCATCCATCCATCCATCCATCCATCCATCCATCCATCCATCCATCCATCCATCCACCGTCTTCCACCAGTGGCAGCAGGCTAAACAGGTCATTTCAGTCATCCCTCTTCCCAACAATGCTTTCCAGTTCCTCCTGGGGGATCCAAAGGTGTTCTCAGACTAGAAGAGATATGAAATTGGTCCGATGAGTTTGGTGTACCCCGGGGTATCCTCCCAGTTGGATGTACACAGAAAACCTCCAAAGCAAGGCGCCCTGGAGGCATCCCAATCAGATGCCCGAACCACCTCAGCTTGCTCCTCTCGATATGACGGAGCAGCAACTCCAAGCTCCCCAGGGATATCTGAGCTCCTCACTTAAGCTCCCAAAGCTGAGCTACCCTTGGTTTGTGGCTCATATTCATCTTCACTAAGACAGTCGGGTACAACATCCGCATTATACCCTCTAATTATCTCACGCCATTTTTCCACCATTTGTGAATAAGGACCTAAGAAACTGATTCGCTTGAGGCAGCAGCCCAGAGGGCGCAATCCAACAGTTTACAACAGAGAACCATGGCCTGTTCTAATCCAACACAAGATGTCTATAAATAAAAAGTTTAGCCGAATTGTTTTGCTGACACAGACTCTCTAAAATGTTTAACCAAATCCATCATTCTTCATGAATTTTGTACGACTGTAATGACTACGTGGTTAAGTAAATTCATTCACTAAATACCAGTTAAGAACACTGCTTAAATCGTGCAACATTTGATCAAACCACTCTTACTTTATAAACACTTCTGTTTGAGGTTTGCTGCCTGCAACATGATAGCAAAGTTGATAAAACACAGATTTGCTGAGTTTGTGTGCCATGGATGACAACAAGGGCGGAATCAGTTCAGCATGGTTTTTAATAACGCTAGTGTCAGGGTCGCACATCTCTATCAGATATTAGCTGGTTTGGACTCGTACATATTTGCACCCCTGTAGTTCTGTTGAAGACGGAGCAGCAGAGTCAATTTCTATCTTCCCCTCTCTCTCTTCAATCACCTCTTCAAACACCTCACATCACCCCGCGCCTCCTAAATCATTTTATTCCCCTCATTTCACCGCTCTATTACCTCCAATTTGATCATATCATGGCGGGGAAAAAAATCCCTTCCAATCCGCACACTGCCTATTCCTAAAAAAATATTTTTGCCAACACCTGGCTCGCATAATAATTCCATTCATGCTGCCAGCAGGGCTTTTTAACTCTACTACTTGTAATTTTAGTGATATTGCTTAAATTAAACTGAAGTGGATCTTTTTCCGTTGCACTAGTCTATGCTGAGTTGCCTACGAGCAGCAGCTATAAAGTTAAATACAAAAAATAAAAAACAAAAAAAACTGCCTTTAATCAAAGGCAGACATTCAAATCAGGCTTTTCAAATTAGGAACCCCACCACAGCTTGTCTAAATAGTACAGTGGTTGCATATTGAATATTGTCTCTGTAGGCCAACAGAGGGAAATAAACAAAAACTGAAGATTCATTATCTCTCACAATGCTTATTGACTCTGCAGCCATAACTGAAAATCATGCCCTACAGTGTATTTGATCTGCTTTAGATAAGAGCATTTCAAATTGATATAAATTGCAATCCATTAGCTTTGCCTGTGAACACATAACATCAAGATTTATATCCTATGTATCTCCTTTATCCTAGATTCTAAACTGGATTCACTTGGACTTCTGATTGAAATGGTAATGACCTGTCTCCTGCTGCTTCTCTGTCACTGAGCAATGAGGCGGCTCAAACTCCACACCCAAAAATGACCCTTTGAGTGAGCCTTCAAAGGGCCTTGACAGTGAAAGCCCCGACAGTTACTGCCAAGAGGAGAAGAAGAGCTCACTGTCAGCCAATCGGTGGTGGTGGTGATGGTGGTGACACAAAAGGAAATCCAAGGTGAAGCTTGACTGTTTCCGCTTAAGTGTGAAAACGTGTCACCGAAGAGGTGAGAGACAGACAGATTTATAGGGGTGGCACTGGTAGACTAACAGGACAGGATGGTTGAGGCAAAAAACACAAAGCAGACAGGACAGAGTCAGTGTATAAAGTGAACGGAAGTATTCCAGAACATCTCTAAAAGTGAAAAATGCATAGTCCTGTGTTGGCAATTCATAGGAATCTCATACAAATGCTTTTGGATTCTGCTGATTAAAAAGCACCTAGCGCCTGTTAAGTAGTGTTCCTTTTTTAACCTCCACTCAGTGTACGCTATAATGAGACTGTTTAGGGTGGTGGCTGTTGTAATGAGGCATTCAAAATTGTTATGCTGTCAGAAGAGGCAGGGAGAATGAAGCTTGTAAAAAGGCTGGGTGTGTTTTCAGTCGCATTTAGGCCAAGCTTAGGCTGTTTCTTTAGAGGAAAAAAAAAATGGAGGAAATTCTCCACATGCTCATCTTTTTGTCATCGCCATGCCATTGTTTGGAAATGTCATATGGTCATACTGTGAAGGTCAATAAGTGACTTTTAATCGCAGGAAAATTGAAGAAGCACAACTGGAGAAGTGGAGAGGTCTTAGTTCATCGCTTTAAATGTCTCAGAGAGCACATAAAAAAAAGATATCTGTACTTTCTATTTAAAATGTCAAGGATTGGGCTCAATGCATACACAGTGCCAGTAAAATATACTGAACCTGCTCCTGATTTCTTCGATGTGTCTCATACTTAACTGCATCAGAGTGTCAAACAAACAAAATGTAACATAAAACAAAGACACACACACAAACACATCTAGAATACTGTGAGGTGTGTGGAAGGTGTGTGGCAAACCAAGTCTCCCCAGTGGTGCAGACAGTGAGTCACCTTCTCTGGGGATACAAAGGTCCAAGGTTGGAACCCCCAGGTGGCCGAGTCCTGCTTTCCAACAAGGAGGCAATTAATGCATGTGGTATGTTTTCAGGTGCTCACTGAGGTCAGCAAATGCTAATAGTTCAAATGTGACTCTGCCTGGACATAATCACTGCTGCTCGCAGCTATATTTAAAGGTCATATCTTGTGTTTTATGTTGCATCTCAAAATGAATCTGTCAATCCTTAATTCCTTTACAGACTGCTGTACAACTCAGACATAAAATCAGTTTAGACAAAAGCATTCAGCATGTTCACAATTGAACCATTCTATGTCAGCTCTAAAATACAGCTGAAACATATGTTGATATCTCACAGGTTTTCATACTGCCTCCTTCAGAAGTTGTGGGAGAGCTGCAGGGAGGGTGCAGAGACACAAGGCAAAGACACTGCATGAGGAGAAAATGGCCCACAATTAGAGCTGCAGCAGTGGTTGTGACACACTGCTCATGAGGGCTATTAGGCACTCTGCCTTAAAAGTTGTACTCGTCTGGTGTCACAACCCACAGAAATCTGAACATATATAGACATATTTTTAAATTCAGTGAGGCATATACTTCCTAGCAATACTATATGTCCTTTATGGCAAAATAAACATCCAAAAATTGATAAATCATGGGGAAAAAGATGCTTCTTGTATTGGGGCACTTGCCTGGAAATCACTGTGTTTTTAAGTAATCTTCAGTATTAAGGTAATCCACTGCCTGTCCTACAGCTAATAATAGCCATTTCAGCATAATTTTAATGTTTCCAACTTGAATAAATGTAATGTAATATATATATATATTGTTGTAGTCCACAGCTAATGAGGTAGTTCAATGGCAAAATATTGTTTACCACCCCACAAAGCATTACTGCAAACATCCAACCCAAAATATATCAGTGTCAGCTTTTGTATATTGCACTGTCCATAGTTTCTGACATTACTGAGGTTCAGAATATTCCCTTGATGTGGCCAGGGGGCATAATGATTCAGTTCTGTGGATGATTTCAACAAAACTGTAAAAAAAGGAGACTTTTTTTTTATCTGACTGGCTCCTGCCACAGTGTGGGGTTTTTCATTACAATACCCCAGGGGACAGGACAAAAGCAGTCCTTTTCCTAATGGACTGATTTTTACTGAGAACCTGATTCAGTCAAACACACAGTGCTTGGCGGCAACCAAAGAGCTGAATCACTATCTGAATACCAAACAGGCGGGGCAATGAGTAGACAGTCTGTCAGGCAAAGACACTGACAGAAATGTGTGACTGAACGTATCCCAGTAGCTTGGCAGACTACTTTGCACTACATACAGTACACGAGCAACTTTTGGGGATTTTGCAGACCACATTAAAAAACATTTCCATTCTATACCAATGCTGTGCTAAGAGTGAAACTGAAAAAACAGCATCAAACTGCCAGTGTGTAACCTCTAACAGCTGACAGGTAATTCACATAGCTTACCATTTTTAGGGGGAAAAAAACAGCACAGCCCTTAAAGGACAGGTCCCTTCTACATCTGCCATCTCCTTTATTATTACTCCTTGCTTGGTAGTAACTAATGCTTTTGCACAGAGAAAGAAAAGTTTGGCTACAAAATGTCACAGTAAATAATGCCCACAAGTCTTACCTTTAAAAGCCACATCAGGGACATAATGATCACCTTCTATGACCAAATACGGGACAAGTTAACTTCATGACGTGAAGTTGCTCTATAGCAACAACGTGAGCTAGGACCCACCAGACAAACAAAAAATGACAATACAATTGCTTTAGTGCTTGATTTTCTTTCCTAGTAAGAAGTAAAAAGACGGAGTGTTTAAAGCCATTGCTGACAGCTCTGTGCATCTGTAGCTCGGCACAGCAGTGCATTGACCTAAATACTAACATCAGCATGCTCTCAGTGACAATGAAAAAAGGCAGATGTTAAATAGGTATATTAATATTTAACATGATCAGCATGATAACATTTGCCAAGTAACACAAAAGAAAAAGTACAGCTGAGGCTGATGGGAATGTCATTCTTAGTACAACCAAAATATTGGACAAATTTTAATTCTGACCTGATGGTGGTGCTCAAGGAAAAACCTGAAGAGATCACAATGATTACAAATCAGAGTGCGAGGGACCATTTAATTTGGCACTTTATTGGTTCAGCACACTGCCTAACCCAAAACAACAGTTAGAGGCTGAACTTGTACGGCTGACTGTTCATTTACAGTTAAATGTAAAAATGTTGCACTTGTCTGAAGGGATGGTTTTTGCATTTTGTACTTGAAAGTATACAGGTCAGAGTCTTATGATGGAGTAGTAATCACATCTGAGTCATTTATTGTTGTTATTTATTTTTTCTTTGTGATAAAATGCCAGCCTTTGATGCATGAACTGCCGATGTTAAAACTTGACCTTTTTCTAAATAACTGACAAGATAAATGTTGTTTGAAGCACATCTGTTGTTTTTTCTGCTGTACTTAAAACAAACGGAGCCATGACTCCAAAATCAAGGTTCATGCCAAACTGTGTATCATTACACCTGAACTAAATCCAGAGATAAGAATCTTGTGGTGGTGTCAGAGGGTCACCAGAGTCCCAGGGATTAAATGTGTAGAAACCTTGCATATCTTTATAAAATTTCATGGCAATTCATTTGGCAGTCGCTGAGATATTTCTATGTAGACCAAAGCAGCCAGTATGAGAATCTATAGAGCCATAGGAGCGGAGATCTTTAGGCCAATTCATTCATTCATTTAAAAAAATGTCTGAAAGGGAGAATCAGAGGATGCATGGAAGTCCAGCACAACTATAACAGTCAAGCCTCACAAAATTTATTATGGGATGTCTGTCAGGAGGTTGCTGCTAAAATCAGATAGACTTAAACGCAACTGTACATACCAGACAAATTGCAAGGACTTGACACTGGCATCAAAATAAGTTTTGTTTAATACTACAGCTTGTATTTTTCACTTTAACCAGCTGCTATTAGTTCTCAGAACCATACAAAACATCAAGAAGCAGCATTTACTGATGAGACACGAAGCATTAACAAATATGTGAAGAAATAAATATTTGATCATCGTTTAAAAAAGGTCAAAAAATACAGGTTCATCATTACTTTTAACTGAGTGTGAAGCACGTGAAACTGTTGCCCACTCTGTACAAAAATCCATTTTTTTCTTAATCTGTTTTCTGTTTCTTTATTCTGTTCAGTCTTCATCTTCCACAGGATTTTAAGAGCACCCACACAGGAGACATATCACAGTAGGGACTTTGTTCAGACACTGCACAAACAAATCTGACATCAAACCAGGTTAAGCCCTTCAGGGAGACTTGGTGACAACTGTTTCCCATTACTGCCGTGATTAGATCAATATTATTACCGCAGGTGAGTCACAAAGCTTTACAAAAGGCCACCAAAGGTGGAGGAATGTGAGAAATCAAAAAGCAACTTCTTCTCATTTTGCCATTTTGATTTTGCAGTAATAATCAAAAGAGTCACATAAAGAGGTACATTTGCCTCCTGAATATTTGACTACATCTCCAGACACAAAAGCAGCGGCCCTCTGCTCATAACAGACATTTAAGCTGACAGCGTTAGATGCCTTCAGAGGGTAGCAGTGCAGGAAGAACCACACAGAGAACAAAGTGTTGCCAATGTCAAACATGAACCCATCTTGTTCTGTGGTGCCAGCGAGAGCTGTTTGACAATACCCTCAGAGCTGATGATTTACATACACTGTATACCCTAATATATATGCATTCATGCAATATCACAACAAAATCAGAAATAAAGAGCAGTGGATGATAGATACCTGAAGTTGAGCACGTTTGTTATTGCAATATGAGAAATGCAAACATCTTTCTTCAGCCTGTGCTGTTCAGATGTGCTGAATGTTGTTCATGTCCTGGGTTGTGTGGATAGGTTTATCACCTGAATGCTTACATTATAAACTGAATATTCTTAAAAAGACCAGGGAGAGGTCTCTTTTCTGCACAGGAAGTTTGCTTTTATATGTCAAGGTATTACAGCTTCACTGGTAAAATCGTGCAATGGCTGGATAACAGAACGCTTTACAAACAGCCAATAATAACATTTATCAAAGTTTACAGTTTCAAATTTAACTTGAGGTTATTATTGTAAACATGACAACAACGTTCACCTAAACTTTAAAAAAGTAATGATTTAACCCATGAAAACATACGCCTCTAACACAAAAGACAGTTGTCAATTTCCCTTTTCCAACTAATATTCAACATACATAAACTCAGAGAAGAAGAAGAAATAAAATAAACTTTGGCCATCTACAAAAGAAAGACAAAGCTCTTTAAGAACAGTTTTCAAATTGTGAAAGTAATTATTCTTAAATCTCAGGTACTAGATATGTTTCATGCTGTCTAGAAGCGACAACAATTAAAGATGTGCAAACAGCTGTTCAGTTGTGTGACTTACATGTTCACTATGTCAGAATTTATTCAGAAAAGGTGTTTTCACAGGTCAAAAACTTGTGAAAACAAAAATTTGTGAAACTAGGGAAGTTTTGTTCATTTTGACATTTCCATTAACTTTTTCAGCGCATAGAATGCTTTATGGAAACACAGCTAATGTTTTTTTGGTTTTTTTTGTGACAAAACCGCAGTCATGGTCCGAGGCCAACCAGGTGTTCATTATTGTATGGCTACAATTATGGAAGCTTGGTTATCTTTGAAGCACAACAACAAAGGTTGTCATTTTATTCAAACATATTTCTCATCTTAACTTGGTGCCTGAATTGAATCCAAACCACAAACTTTCCCTAAGCCTAACCAAGTCCTTCTGTGTCTGAATCCTCCTTCTATCCATCATCTACACACCATTTGATCTTAAAGAGGGCTGCAGGCCTGGAGCCTATCCCAGCAGACACCTTGGACAATTTGCCAGTCAGTCCATCACAGGTCCAACACTCACACCCACAGCCAGTTTACAACCATCAGTTAATCTAAGCATGTCTTTGGACTGTGGGAGGAAACTGCAGCATCAGGAGAAAACCCACGTAGGCACAGAAAGAACATGCAAACGCCATGCTGAAAAGTCCTAGCCAAGATTTAGAACAAGAGCCAGAACTTTACCAAAGCTTAATTACTGCATTGTCACACCAGAATGTCAACAGTGATTTGATCCGTAATAACATAATGAGCCACATTACACGCGTCAAACAACTGAACGCACCCTGAACAAGTTGTGTCCTTTAAAATTCAAAGTATGTTAAATAAAATATTTTTATTTGGCTCTAAGTTCTTGTTTTTGAATAATGAACCACCATCCACGCTGCAGCAGGTTTTACTTAGAGAGAATTTCCATTAATCTACCTTTAATTTGTGGATAAAAGAAAACACTTCTTGGTGCTGTGCGGCACAGCATGAGCGCTCTACCACACTTCCATTTCCAGCCACTGTATTTGATTAAGAATAAATAAAGCTTACACTTGAGCTGGGTCATCAAGCCGACTGACATGTTTACCCTCTAAGGACAACCTGCATATTTACCATGTTCAGCTTTGTAAATGTAAAATAGTAGTCCTTGGGTTTGATGCAAAACTATACACAAGTGTTTTGAAATTCAAATAGTTTCTGGGGGCACATGTGGATTCCATCAAGTAAAGATATTTTTTTTAATCTTAAGCTTATATTTGGGCATCTAATCATTGAAAACAGTGAATTCAGTACATACAACATGTACAAACAATTGGCTTTATGTCAAACTGGTGACATGCTTGATCTGGATTGCTGAATAAAGTCAAAAGTGTGGAAGACAATGGGAGAATAATAATGTTATAGTCAATAATTTCTAGGACAATACATCCTCCTTTGTCATCCCTGTTTCCTCAGCCTTGTCCTTGTCCCACGGCAGAAGCAATCCACCTTCTTTATGCCCTGACCAGCTGAGTGAGGCTAAGGAAAGTGCTGAGCAGGCCAGTAAAGCTGTCATACACCTCTTGTCAAGCTGAATGAATCTTATGCTCACATTCAGCCGGGGATCACTGTGAGTGTGTGTGTGTGTGTGTGTGTGTGTGTGTTTACAGTAAAACCCCGCCGTGTCAGACAAAGCCACAACTTAGTGTGTATGTTTCTGGATGTGTGTATGTGTCTTCAGTTGTGTACATAAAGCTTAGTCACAGGCACACTCATAACTTGCTTGTGTGTGCATCTACTTTTATGTCTCTTATATCGCATTACAATCCCATAAAACTGACAAACTACACCACACACAACTTGTTTTATCGCGTGCCAGCAGGGCAATGTACTATACCAACGGGAACTGTGCTTTTCCCGGAAACAAAGATGCTAATGAGCTGTAATCCACTCCATGCTCTTCACGTACAGCAGAGAAAGCACCATAAAGAATATCAATAGGTGATTAGACACCTCATCTTTGGTCAGTGTTTAGCTGTGCTATGTTAGGATTGAATATGTCATGACGGCCTTACCTTGTGTCACACGTGAGATCCCATGTGGAAAACTCATGGTCATCAAGGTTACCGACTACCTTAGCTGCCCTTGACCAGACGGCATGACGTTTGATGGGAACCAGCTCGTGACCGGCATCCCGTGTCGGGTCGCGGCTGCAGCAGGTGCCCATCCTTCCACCGCAGGACACCTCTTAGCTGAATGGTTAGGAACTGCTCTCTTTCTAGTATTTACAAGAGACTCTTGATTTTCCTTCCATCTTTCCTCAATTCTCCAACGAATGTCGTCTTACTCCTGCTTCACTGTCTGCCACAACTTTTACTTATTACCTAGTAACGCATGGGTCACTGAAGACACGTGAAGGCTCTTAATCATCAATCATACGAATATTAAATAAGCTCTTTCTCATGGTTTTCTCCAAGTCCACCGCTCGCCACGGCTCTGTCCCATCCAGTGTGACAACGTCCTCTCCCTGTCTCTGAACTCCCCTGTGCTCCTCACATGATTTCTCTCCCTCCAAACAGCATCGTTAATGTTTTGGTGGCCTGGCCCTGGCAGCTTCCTCCTCCTCCTGACTCTGACAGAACTGCTACTGTCTCCCACGGCCAGCCAGACTTTGAGGGCCACAACATTGTATCAACCATCTTGTTGTTTCTCTCGCTCGCTATTTACATCTGTACCCTTCAATCCCTCCTTTGTGTCTGTCCTCCTTTGCTCAGTGTGGAGCACAGATGGACGCCACGCATTTTCCAATCCCAAGCTTTTGTTTTGGTGCTCAGACAACAGTCATGTAGAGAAAAGCGAGACAAGTCGGCCGTACACTGTAGCGATGAGTGGGCTTTATGTTGAAGAATTCTCTGATCTTTGGCTCCATGTTTCCACTTGTAGGCTCTGCATTTCATGCATTTTTTCTCAACTGAAGTTTGGACCTTTAATAGCATCTCATGTGCTTCTGCATTTGACTGTGTGTGCTGACCTTTGATGAATATTGTGATCTGCTATACCACCATACATATGTAAAGCAATAAGCCTTTTTGCAAAATTGATTTTTTAAAGATTTTCAACTGTGTTGTACATAAAATGTCAGAATTTTGTGCTTTTTAATGAGCCTGCAAACACTTTAAGTAAGAATGGTAATTGTCAATCAGTAATTGCTAGTAATAATTTGATCAAATAAAAATATAATAACCAATGAAGTGGAGGACAAGCGATGTCAAGTGTAACTGTTAGAAAATGTATTGTAGACGTGCTGCTGTACATGGTTGAGCCACCAAGTGGAGCTTTGAACTCTTTAATAAAATAGAGTTACAGGTGTGCTTGCTGACAGCTGAGAGTTGCTTACAATGAATACAATGAATGCACGTTGTTGCTTTTTAACTTGTAACTGGCAGTCAGGTTGATAAACTCTGGAGCATAAAGACATTGAAAAAATAAAAATAAAAATAGTGTCTGGCAACTGTCCGGTTTAGTGGCAGCTTGTTTACGATGTTCAATACTTTAGATTTTATCAATTGAATAGCAATATCAAAAAAAGTCTTATTTCTTTGTATTCCATTTATAAATCAGTAACCTGTTTTTTGTTTTTGTTTTTAATCTGTTCTTCAAATTCCTAATGTAACTGAGTCGATTTTGCAGCAAACATTACATGTCAGTGGTTAAAGAACTTATTTGAAATTGGCATCCCTGCTTTAAGGCTTTACAGCCTCTTTTCAGGTTATGCAAATGTACACACTGTGCTGTTGCTTAAATACTGATATTTGATTCAGCAATGCTTTGACACCGCTGAATTTCAAAATACACTTTTCATTGTTGTTCCTAAGTCCTCCACACTCAGTGTCAGCTGCCTGACAGAGATCATGTTGATTTGTTTGCTGCCATGATTGTGTTTACTGTCTCATGCTGCAGTGTGACTTGTATTCACAAGCATTGCACAACCACTATTTCGAGAAACAGACAAAAGAGGAAAATTGAACCAGGGAAAAAAAATCAAAGGACAGAGGAAAAAACAGAGAACAGAAGGCAGCAGACAATTTTGTGCAAAGCAGAGGTGACTTCAAACCTTCAACATGCTGAGAACGTAAAAGATTGCAACAATTTTTCAAGGCCACAGGAAATAAGGCTGAATAGGCAAAGGATACCGGAGGGAACAAAAAACTTGCACGTCACAGGTATTCTAACACAAAGGATTCATTTTACATGTTTGCCAAATGTTCTCCACTCTTAACAGGAACACCAAATAAAAATGGCATATGTTGAGGCTAATGATAACAGATAAAGATTACATGAAGACCAAGAAGGTCATCCCAATATAGACCAACTGATGTTCTACATATAGATGAAAAATGCTCAGCAGCAGCTCAAGTAACACAACCAAGACCACAAAGCGTTGACCAGGCCTTCAAACTCCCCAGTCAACAGAGGCCCCACCCCACAACACACCAGAACCAAAGGATCCATAACAAACAGCCTGGTGTCAGACACCACAGGACACCCTCAGAGGTCTCGGGTCCCGACCCTGACAAGTTTTTTGGCAGGGAGAGGAAGACCTAATCAATATGAGGCAGGAGGTTTTCATGCTGACTTGTGGATCCTCAGTCTTCAAATACTTTCTTTCATATTCTGTTATATATATGATGCATTGAAACTTCTTTTTTTAAACACACAAAAATAAACACCACATATATTATTGCATGAATGGACCATGAACCTTTTTTATATTAGTTATACAGTCGTCCTCAAATGTATTCACACCCTCCCATTAAAGAAGGAAAAAAACAGCTGATACTAAAATAAGTTGAAATTGACAAAAGAAATAATAAACAAAAATTTTAGGAAAATCATGACATCGCTTTTGAATTGTGGTTCAACAAAAATACAATCAATAAATAAACAAATAAATAAAATAAGCAAACAAGCATGATGGGACCCATAAACTAATATTTTGTTGAACAACCCTTTGAGCCAATCACTGTAATCAAGTGTTTTCTGTAACTCTCAATCAGACTTCTGCACCTGTTGACAGGTATTTGGATTTTGGCCCACTGCTCATCAGCAAAGTGCTCTAATTTGTCCGGGATAGTTTTGTTTGTTTTTTTAAATTATTGAGGGTTGAATGTTAGAGTTAGGGCTGCAAGGTGGCGCAGTTGGTTAGCCCTGTTGCCTCGCAATAAGAAGGTTGCCGGTTTGCGTCCCAGTGGGGGCACTGGGATCTTTCTGCGTGGAGTTTGCATGTTCTCCCCGTGCAGCGTGGGTTCTCTCCAGGTTCTCTGGCTTCCTCCCACACAGTCCAAAAACATGTTGAGGTTAATTGGTGATTCTATATTGTCTGTAGGTGTGAATGGGAGTGTGCTTGGTTGTCTGGCTCCAAGTGTAGCCCTGATGGACTGGTGACCTGTCCAGGGTGTCCCCTGCCTTCTAAGTCAGCTGGGATAAGCTCCAGCCCCCCTGCGACCCTCGTGAGGATTAAGTGGTGCATAGATAATGGATGGGTTTGAGTTAGGGTTAGTTAGTTTCAACCACAAGTCAAAAGTAATGTCTTATTTCACTAAATTATAATTTAGCAATTTTTTTTTCATTATTACTTTTTTTCAGTTTCTAGCTGTTTGAGTGACTATTGTGAATTTTGCCTTTTCTTTCATGGAGGGGTATGAATACATTTGAGGACGACTGTATGTAATTTGAATTCGTGCCTGATGCCCAGAGAAGAAACATCTGCATTTGTTACATTTCTCCGTCCATCGATTCAGGATTTTTATTTGTCACCTGTCTGCATGTCTCAATTAGAATTTCTACACAACCCTAAAATCAAACCTGAGCCTTGCTCTTATCTTTACAACACAACGTGACCTGACTGAACTGCTGCTGCCAAATTTAAAACCTGAAGCCTTTACTATTAATTTGATCTCTTCTTCAAAGGCAAAGTCATATTATTGCATTGGACAGTAACATTTCACAACAGAACAATCAGTCACAATTGCAGTGCTGTCTTTTAAAGTCATGTTTTCATAATGTAATGGTCTGAAATCACACAGGAAATCCATTTTGCTTTTTTCATTCATTACTGACCGTTAGCCTGCCAGCCTAATGTAATGCATGGGTTAGGCTTGCCTCTTTCCAGTAGGTATCTACTTGCAATACATGAAATGTAACAATGACAAGTGAAGTCAGGGAGACACGGCAGAGCAACAGTATAGTCTTATTAATTTACATTTGAAAAGATTCTAGACTGATGCAAACCCAAAGTCTGACATGAAACATGACCCACCGTCAGAACCCATCAGGATAGGAAAAGGCTGCTGAGCTCACAATGAGCTTAATGATGAGTGGATGTTTAAAGGCTTTCTGTTTTTTACTGTTTTTTGGACTCAAAAGAAAATGTTAATGACTTGCTAAAATGCATCTTAAATAAACCTGAAATTGCTGAAACATGTCAGAAATGGTTTTGACGTAAGCCAGAATTTAAAGGAAAAAAAAAAAAAAAATCAAGTATGTCACTGGTGTGGAGGCAGATGTAACCATAGCGACCAAACATGCACTGTGGGTCGGTATATAGATGAGCGGGGATGTTTACCTGCAAAAAAAAGACTCCATCTTTTCCTCTCTCCAGATATCTGTGCTTCATGAACTGTCAGATACCATTAATACCATTGCTACCATTGTTAATGTGTCACTGTCAGGACAATAAAATAATAAAATGAAACACTGAGACTGTGCAAGCAGGAAGCAGCAAGAGGTCGGAGTTCCCTAAAATGGAAAATCGCTGTTGATAAAGTGTAGTGATGGTAAAAAACATGCATGACTCTGCTTTAACATGTAGACAATTAGATGCATCTGGCAACACTCTAACAGGAGACACGTGAAAGTAATGCACATATATTTTTGCTGTTTCTATGATGTGGTTGACATTTCAATAAATGGTTTGTGTGCATACATGTCCAGGAGTGGCATTTATTTGAACAATAATGTGCCACAGAAATTTCACAAAACAAATTCTTTTTTTTCATGATAAAAAGAAGAAACTCAACTTCTGAACTTTGTAAAATTACATACTGATTATGACGAAAGGAGAGACTGGTCAAAAGTGCAAATGTGTTCAGAAGAAGAAAATATTTTAAGTCCACAACAGGACTACCATTTACTGAGGATCACTCTTGACATTTTGCTAGTTTCTCATCAAGAGCTTACAAAAGATGTGCAATTATCAAAAGTACAAAGTATTAAAATGTGTTGTCATGTTGTGGAAAATTATCTTTTTAAAGGCATTGAAGTTTCTCTTTGGAGCAGTCATTTTAAAACTGCCCCCATGCACATAAATCATTTTGTTGTGTTTCTTTTTCATAAAGCCTCCATGAGCACTCAGATGAGGTTATAAGGCTCTTAATCATTTCCTGATTAACTTTTCGGATTCAAGTGGCTATTTGTCTGCTACCAAACCACTTCCTCTGTACTTGCCTACAAAAAAAAAAGCAATCAGATAGCTGCGCACAAATGTTATGTGATGTCCTGCTTTGTTGTGGCTTCCAATCCCTCATATTCCCACTGAGCATCATGATAAACCACATATCGGCCTGACAGATCTGTGTTGTACTCAGATCCTCTGTGAGAGTCTGTGGATTAATACTACAGCCTCGGGGCAAGGTTAAATATTCAAGACATCCATTTTCAGACAAACTTCAAAGATGTTATTGAACATACACGCATCCATGCATGTGGTGTACTGCCATGACCTCAAAAATTAATCTTTGTATCTATAACAGTGAGGAGATGAAGAGGTGGGAGAAGAGGCAGACAAGAGGGAAAAAAACCTCTAAAAAAATAATGCACCAATCTGAAGAGGATTAGGAGAACACAGCAATAAGAGTGACGCTACACAGAGGTGCACTGTTGGAACAAACGCTGCTTGATGTAAATGTCACTGTGCAGACGGTCATCTAATTATATTAAGATAAGATAAGATAAGATAAGATAAGATAAGATAAGATAAGCCTTTATTTATCTCACAGTGGAGAAATTCACATTGTTGTTTGCAGCATTACACATAGAGATACACACATGCTAGATAGAAAAATGTACATATAAATATAAGAAATAGTGCAAACAAGTATAAAAGTATACATAAAAGAGAATAGTGCAAACAGAATATGAGAATGGGCTTCTGAATGGGGGTACATAGAAAAGACATACGTGTGTGTGTGTGTGTGTGTGTGTGTGTGTATATATAATAGATAAATATCTAATAATTATAATAATAATAATAATAACAATAATAAGTGCAAATGCAGATATATACATACATACATAAATCTCTTGGCATCTAAAACTAGCATACCAAAGGGGTGTTTGTAGCAGTAATTCCCTCCTCAAATCCCTTAATATGTTTCCAATAATTAAACTGCAAACATTAAACAGAACCCTCTGCAACCTACATTGACCACAACTAAGCTCGGAGCCAGAAGTGACTGAGTGGACAAGGCGAGATTTACAGCACTGATCTGAAAAGTAAAAGCTACTTAATGAAGAAAAAGAAATGAATTATGTTTGAGAGGAAAAGTCAGTGACACAACCTTCCACAATAAGACCAACATTAACCAACAAAGCAACAGCTCAATAATCACCCTTCCTACACACGACAAATGGATCCCGTCCAAATGGACTTTTGGCTTTGACATTAGAAAACCTAACAATAAATAAATGTTGATTGCAGTTATTTCCACTTAAAGGAACGCTTCAACATTTGGGGGGGGAAATATGCTTATTTGCTTTTCTCCTGAGTGTTTGATGAGAAGGGCTGCCACTACGACTACCGCATCTAAAGCTCAGTAATTAACATGTTGTATTTCATTAGTTTAATCCGCGCCAAAAACCAAAGTGTAAAGACGACAAGTTGTGGTTTTGCAAAGGCTGCATGCAGTAATTATTTCTTGCTTCCAGCCATGTTAATCTCTTTGTAGCTCAAACTCTAAAATAACAGACATTACAAGTATTGATCTGCTTCTCTGTCTAAATGTTACACTATTCCCCTGATTCTGAACTGACTATACTCATGTGACAGAGATCAAGAGATTTTATGCATGCTTACAACATTTCTTTAACATAATATAATAATGCTTCACCTGATGTGAAACAAAGTGAATCAGAGACATTCATTATGAATGTAGATGTGTTGCCTAAGAAAAAAAAAAAAGCCCAAAAACTGCACCATAAAAAAAAACCTGAGAACAACGTGAGGTATTAGTCAGAAATATTCTGAAGTTTTGTGTTGATGCCTCTATTCTGTGTTGTGTAGTTTTATGTGTCTAACCAATCTTTGTAGGTTGAGTAAACTTGATAGTCTGTCATATACACATTTGTTAGTAATAGTGCTTTATAAATGCGATAATTATTGCTTATTCAAGCATAGTTGAAATGGACAAGATGTATACAATGAACTGTGTGATTTTCAATTTCAGTTCTGAAGTTCACTTAGAGCAAGTGCAAAGAGAACAAAGAAGCCTTTCAAGTCACTCAGTTTCTCTTTTTAATGAATTTGTCCAGTATTATAAACCAGTCAAAGAAGAAAGTGATTAAGTACACACACTTACACACATACTTACACACACGCAAACACACACATCTGTTGATAAATCATTAGCCAGTGGAGATGCTGAAAGAGTCCCTGTGGGGCTTCAGTATGAATATAGTGAGTCAGGCATAAACAGTGACTCACTGCTCTCTTCTTGCTTTACCTTCACTGAACGTCCTTCCTTGATGCCTGCAGTTGCACCTCATACACAGCTTTGAATTCAGAATTGTGATCCTATTTAAGATTTTTTTAGTTCAGAATCTTTGCTTGTACTGATAAAACATTAATGGCAGTTGTCTGCCCTGAAAATCTGATTCTGGTTGATCTGAGAAACAACATTGTTTGACTGTAGTTTTGAGATCATTTTTTAAAATTAAAAACCCTGACTGATTCTGGTTCCAGTAAAGGATGTTAAGATTAATTGCAAATAATAATTTAATCAATTATGAATAAAACAACCAAGTACAGGCCACATTTTAGGTGTCTTGGAGTTATCCCCTATGACAGAGGTGTCCAATCCTGGTCCTTGAGGGCCACAGTCCTGCATGTTTTAGATGTTTCCCTCTTCCAACACACCTGATTTAAATGATCAGGATTGCTATCGGGCTTCTGCAGAGCTTGATGATGAGCTGATCATTTGAATCAGGTGTGTTGGAAGAGAGAAACATCTAAAACATGCAAGACTGTGGCCCTCGAGGACCAGGATTGGACACCCGTGCCCTATGAGGAGTTTGCTGTTGAAAATAACGAAAAATAAGCAAAAATCTCACAAACAAATCAAAATGGTGGACTTCCTGTTGGTTTTAGGGTATGGCACCCACTGACTTTTTGTGTGCCCTGATGTGCTACACATGCCTACAAAATTCTGTAGATGTAGGTGAAATGTCCTGCCTGTAATAGCTGTTACACATTTTGTAGGGGGCGCTATGGAGCCATTTTGAGACACATATTAACAAATCCCATAAAATATCAAATTTTTTGCCAGTTCTGATGTGTGTGCAAATTTTCACAAGTTTTTGAGCATGTTTAGGCTCTCAACAATGCATTTTTTTTGTGCAGAGAATAATAATTGTTTGCAATCCAATAGGGTCCTAAGCACTTTCAGTGCTCAGGCTCTAATAAGGCAGAAGACGAGGGACATTCATGTCACACTTGCTGTAGTGGCTGGTTGGGCCACCAGGTGGAGCATCTTATATTTACTGGGATGGAGTTACAGGTGTGTTTGCTGACTGTCCACAAGGGAATTTGGGTTTCCATTTTTGAATACGGAAGCTTGTTTCTTCTCTTCTTCCAAAATGTAGGCTATCAATAAAAACAAACTGCAAAAGGTATTTACCACATTATTGTATTACATTTGTACTTCTTAACTGTAATGTTAAAATATGAAGATACATGCATTTTAGCTTGTGCACATGACTTCCTTCTCAATGATAGTACATGTCATACTTCCACTGTCATGGTTTCACCTTGGCAAATAAATAGAAGACAAAATGTGGAAGATCTCACATGCGTGGGCGATGACGACACAAAAGCTTTGTAAGAATACACAATCTGAAATTGGCCTTCCAGGATGGTATAACGATCATGAACACTCACCTGATGCTGTAAGTAGAAGGCCACACTATGAGGCCATCGTAGTTAACAGCTTAGCTAATGTCTGTTGTCTGGGTACTATGATGAAGCCTGTTTAATCAGGTATTCAAACAGCAGTGTTACACATAACAAAAAGTTGCACTTACTTTGCTTTCAAAATAGTTGCAACTGATGTGAATATTTAGAACAAAACACAGGGAGTAAAGTGGGAACATCTGGGGCTAAGGCAATTACCGCCATAAAACACAGCATAGTCCACCCTTATAACAGGCTCACTTGTCCATAGGTGCATCCCCAGGCATCACAGTCATTAACGTCCTCAACCACACTCAAAATTACACAGTGGAGCCTGCAGTTCTAAAAACTGGTAACGGAGGAAAGAAAGACAGAGAGAGAGACCAAATGCCATGGTATAGTTCATTGCTATGGATATGACCGCCATTAACATAGCTGAAGGCAAAGGCTTCAAAAAATTAATGAAGAACCTGCCTAACTATATTGTCCCCAAAGACTCCAGGGTTTCACACAGTTCGTCTCTGAAATACTGATCTCTAAGACCAAAATGAGCTCTAATTCAACGTACTCTGGACTCATTAAACAACACCCCCCACCCCTATGCTCAAGCTTAGAATATTTGCTTTTGATTACCACTGAAGCTCAGACTCCAAAAAGGTATTTGCAGGCCAACTGCAATGTAGTGCTTCATGAAGCATATGACTGAACTGACACAGAGGGTGGACAGACCTCTGACTCTGCCTCCCAACACAGGCATCAGTCGTGGTCTTGCTTATGCAGTGGCAAAAACAAGATCTCTCACCAGCTTCCTACATGAGATGCACCAATTCAACTTTTTCTCTTTCGATATCGATTCAGGCACCTGGACACAGATTCCTGATCTGATACCACTGTTTTTATTTGTGCCACATTTAGAACTGTATACCTCACTGTGTAACATTTTTGGTAAAATCTTCATGCAATATTTTCACATTTTAGTTTAACAAACAACTACTCAATTATCAAAACAGTTGGCAATTCATCTTCTGTTGCTCGACTGCTCAAACCACATATAATCATCACACAGAGCTGCATATTAAAGCCCTAGTCGTGACTTTCAGAACTGAGATAAGGACTTTCCACCTGTCTCACATTCTGTTGACCTCTCAGAGAGAAACACAAACACAAATAGGAGAGTGGAGGCTTGTGAGGTTCAGGTACAGCAATAGGTAAAGCACAAAACAGGAAAGGAAGAAAGGAGGAGCACGACTGACCAAATCAGCTATCAATATATCGAAAAAGAGTTTGTGTGTGTGAAAAGCAGAGCATGGAGGAGAGAGCCAGTGTGTGAAAAAGAAGGAAAGAGCAACAGAGAAGATGCCTCAGCAGATGCCATCTCTTGGGAAGGTTGCTAGATTTGATGAAAATGTACTCGTCTTATTTCCAAAGTCATTCACTCTGAACATTTTTTTTTTTTAAAAAGCCCTCATGTTCCAAAAACTTTCTCTCACCTTCTGAGGCGAGCAAACATCATATATTCGCTCCACTGAAGAGCCAACATTCCTGCAGTGGGTGTTTTTGGCTTTTTGCAGACCCAAGTGTGGTGAAACTATTTTGCAAAACTATAACTGTGACTGTTCATTAAATATAGTCCAACACTGCAACTGTGCAGCAGGTGAAACTCAAGACATATTTGATTGGTTTGAAAAAAGAATTTTGGTATTGTTTCTGTAGAGGATGGAAACATGCTGTTAACTCTGAAGCTTATGTGGAGGAAAAACAGTTGAAGGCCGAGGAGAGTGAGGAAATAATTTACCTGTGACATCTTTAGGAGTTACTCATTTACCCTCATAAAATAAGGTCTACTAAATGGCAAAGAGGCAAAAGTATGTTAAAAACCAAAATAATCTTCCTGACACGTGTTGCCAAAGGGGGTCTTTTATAGAGAAGCAGGCAGGGAACACCATTAAATATGGAATGAAGCTAGACAAGAAAACGTTGGACACATATACCGTCCTTCGGCTGACATTGACAAGAAATAATCTTTAACTTTCCCGCTGTTCCGAAAGCAAACACTGAAACTTGTGAGCACCTTCTACCAATGAAAACAACAGAAACGCTTTCTCCTGCAGCCTTTATTTGTCTGCCAGAGAACTGTTGGTTCTTTGGTTTAGTCATGGCTCCACAGCAAAACAAAGCCTCTTTTTCATTTAAGAACAAAGAGTGCTAGACAGCGAGCACAAACCAACCCTATGTTCATCAGACTTTAAAATGATTCATCCGTTTTATTAGTAAGTTGACAAAGATTTTCTATCACGATGGAAGAGAAAAATACTTTTCCATTAAGTTGCCCTTCCTGTAAGAGCAAAAAACGTCAAAGCAGCCATTCAGGCGGACTCACTCTAATGCAGCTTGGTTTTCTCTACATAGCAGCTATATTTAGGTCCATTCAATGTTGTGTTCAGCTGGTGACGAAGCACATCTCATCCAAAATCAAGATTTAAGAAATGGAAAAACAGTTGCTAATACGTCACCAGGCTCACATCTATTATACACCAACTATCCGGGGAAACAGGAATATTTTCTATGATGACTCAACAGTGACCTTCTAATTCTTCCTGTTGGTTGTTTGCAAGGTTTGTGATATGATAATTCAAGGCTATCTACGGTGCAGAGCGAAAGAGTGGGAATTAGTAACTGCATTCTCTTCATGGATACTTTTTTGTCTTTTCAACCCAGGTCGTGCCAGGTAGTTTGAAAGACTGAATGTGTGTCACGAATGTGAGCCCACACACAGCTGACAGAAGGCATACCTGTTCAGCAAGCCTTTTGAAGATTTAACAAAGTCAACATCACAGGACAAAAACTACTCCAGCAGTCCTGATGGTATCTACAGACAGTAGAACACAGAACCTTAAAGGGTTTAAGTCTTGCAAGGCCATAGTCCTGACATTATTGTAAGCTGCTTTGAGATAAGCCTCTTTGTCACGGCTTCGTGATACTATCATTGTGCTTACGCTGCCAATCATGCAGTGCTCAAATCACTCCATAACCAGTTTCAGTTTTCTGCAGCATCACCTGCACTAAACTGCAAAGCCCTTCGTCATTCAGTGTCAGTCATTCAGTCATATTCTGTTAGAATACAATCTTCAAAGTTCAATGAAGATCAAGTGAAGGCAAGTCAATTTACAGTATCCGTCCCTGGACATTTCAGGATACATTACGATCATCAGACTTTTATTTATCCATATTATTTTTTATATATTTTAACCATATGAAAATACAGCACATCTCTTTTTAGATTGCCTGTATATGTATTGTTGTTATTTTAATCAAGACATACACAATATTATCTTTGTATAAATATTGGATCTTCTTTTGTATCTTATATATTCTTTTATCTTTCACTAGTGTTGTAAGAGTTTATATAATTCAATTTAAGTCCATCATGTGGGTTTCAAATTCAATGTGCTGCTGTAAAACTATTTTCTATATTTTCAATTAGACTGTACTGCCAAGTTTATAGAGGGGTCAACCGATTATCAGTGGGCTAATTATCATATAATGACCTTGTTGTTGTTGGGGAGGGTTTGGATGATTTGCATTGTTTTGTATTTGCTTTTTTTTGTTTTTCTAACAGTTCCCTATAAATTCTATTCATTTTAAACACAGACTTTGAATCTCCCTGTATATTGTAACCACCTTTTTGGTCTCCAGTAATATCCCACCCACAGCGCTGTCTACTCACACGTCACGAGCAACAGCCTTTCAACACTAAAGGATAAGTGTAAATAAATCATCTTTTAATAAAATATATATGTCTAACATAAATAAACAAAAGAATTTCGTCAAAGTTTTATGTTCGAGCTTGTGTTATTCTGAATTTTGAAAATCAGCCCTGACCAAGCATAGCGGTCGACCCTTCGCCTATCGTGTCCTTGTAGAGCCTTATCGCCCATAATGTGCAGATTAAACACTGTACCTCCAATGAATATTAAGGCATTTATGTGGATGTTGTCTTATTTTAGAGAACAGTGACATCTGCAGCAGGATGTAACAGTAATTATTTTCTTCGATGACTAAGGTCGAGGGGACTGTATTATTATTTCTAACTTTAATCCAGGATTTTACCCCAGTATGCAGTCAGTGCCCAGATTTTTTAAGGAAGAATGTTCATTCTTCATCCTTAAATCTGTTTGAGCTGAAGAATATTATACATATATATCTATATCTATATCTATATATATAGTCTTAAGTCATGTGATCACAGGTGGTCGTATGTGAGGAGGGGGAGTGACAACTACTGTCTCAATTCAAACACGGTCTCGGGAATCAGATGTCAGTGGCTCGCTTGATCTAATGAAGACAGTGACATGTTGTTGAAAGCTCTAGCGTTTCTTTTTCTTGTTCAGATTAAAGTGAGATCATTCAGGTTGACTCAGCTGCATAGGCGAAAAGACTATTGATGACAGCTGGCAGCATGTTTTATTTGGACATGTCATATTATTGTTATCATCATTGTTATTATTACTTAATCTGTCACAGATGTAATAATCAGGAAACGTGATCATCGAGCCAAACTATTCTGGGACTGTAATATGTGTCACTACCAGTCAAATATTCAAATATGGCTAACATGTAAAAACAGAGACAAACAACAAATCTTTATATCTGACGCACTGTAAACCCATGTTGCTTCACCTTCTGAACCCCAAAATGTGTCGGCAGGTGTGAAAGGCATTTTATCTTTAAAAAAAAACCTAGAAAATGTCAACATTTATCAGCAAGAAACTGTTAAAACAGAAAGAGCTGATTGTTTTAAATTTTACGACCGCCCTTGAACTACTCATCAGCTATATGTAATTTCTTCAAGAAAATGAACCAAATCCCAGCCTAAAATTGTGATATTTCATCAAAACCACTATTTTCTACATGTCTCATTTAGAGCTTAGTCAAAATAAACTGTTTGCACTAACCAAATTCACTGGAAAAACAAAAAAAATTTCTGCTTCTTGGTGCAACTGTGAAGGTATTTGTAATTAAGCTACAACCAACAGTCATGTGACCAAAAACTGTAAACTGTAGATTAGCTATAGTATATACAGCTGCTGTTTTTCCCGTCTTGGCACTTGGAAAAGTATTGCATAGGTTACTGCCATTTTTTTTCACTTTCTTAAAATAAATGATCAAAGAAATGTAACTTTCATTTAGTCTTTTTTACAATTTATAACTGTCATACTGCACAGAAGAGGCAGAAGAGTTCTCTCTACATCTAGCATCGGTTGTGCTGTTTTCATAGAGGCGCAGGAGTTTTCATTGCAGTGAAAAAAGGGGCCCACAGTGACAGGTGCACAAAATGTCCAGAAACTGCTGGGGGTCCAGAGGGTTAATAATGGCCCTAAACTATTTCTGTTCAAGTAAATTACACATTAACTGCTAAAGCGCTAACTTGCTAACGTGAGAAAGAAAGTCCTTCCAGACAGACGGGCTGCAGTGACCGTGCTTCACTCCTTTCTAGATTAGCAGAAGTCCAGGATAATGACTAAGTACAGGGCTGAGTCCTATAGGACTGGACCAGCTGTCCTCTGCTACCAACAGGCATCTCTGACATCTCTTAGATCAGCTCTGTCACTGTTTTGTTTCAATCTGTGTATTTGTGTGTGTGTGTGTGTGTGTGTGTGTGTGTGTGTGTGTGTGTGTATGTGTGTGTGTGTCTCTTTCTCCCTCCTGCCTTTCTTCAAACCCCTAGAGTCATGCAGACGTTCCTGCAGGAGGTTAATCCCTCCTTGGACCTGATCGGCTCTGCTCCCACCTCCCTGCACCAGGAGCCCCCTGCTGGGAGTGGCTGCAGAATGGAGAGGAGGACGACCCATCAGGGGGCCCCGCAGAGGGAAGAGAGAATTGCACATCATGAATGTGTGCTCAGCTACAAGTACAAGAAAACACAAGAAAGAGGTGCAAATACAACAAAAGTTAGAACATACCTAAACAAACGTGTAAGTGTGTTTGCTTAGGTATGCGAGCGTGAGTTTTGTCCACAGAGGAGGAAGTCGTCAAACAAACCAAACTCATACCGCTTGTCCATAGGAGGGACATAGGAGGGGATTATTAAAGCAAGTCAAGGCAAAGAACAACGCATTTTGAATGCGGCGACGTACAAGTGAAGCAAACAGCCAGAGGCAGACAAACAATGTGGCTCCTGATGCTGCTTTTACGTCTACAGTGAGCTCATCAACAGTTCTGGGAATTCATGATCACAAAGACAATCACTCTTCTAAGTCTCTGTAGCAAAACTAAACATTTTCATTCTGGGACTCAGAAATTCTGACTGCACCACAAAGTGGGCAACCAGTCATCGTGCAGGACACAGGTTTGACTCGTACTGAATTAAGCTAAGGCTGGCGTAAGTATACAGTCTCTCCTGGAAGGCATTCATAGCGCTGCACTTGGATACACATGCGAAAAGCATCAGGAAATGATCAAATAAATGATGCACTTTCAAACCCTGCCTGCCTTCTCACTTCCACACACCTAAAAGTAGTCTGTGGATTAGTACATGACCCTTCAAGTGGTCAGCATAGTGTCACTTTAGCAGAAAAGTATTTACCTTACATAAGAGATGGCCTGGATCTGATAGGTTGGTTCAGATACTAATGCCACAGAGTATTTTCTCTTAACAACTATCAAAAAAATTACTAAAAGCTTCTGTAAAAGTTAAGAGCATATCCAGTCCACTTTAAAACAGAACATCAATAACAGATAATGTTCAGCATTGGCAACAGGAATAGAATTGGACTCTCTTTCTCACGAATGGGGCAATACCAAGAACTCTGTGAGTGTCCGAACACAATGAAAAACACACAGAGACACGGAGGAGGCTGTGTTTTTCTTTTTGTGAGTAATAAAAACATAAAAAACATTTTTTCGGATAGAAGAGGCTCCAGCGGTGGAGACCCGTGGGGCTGTTACATAAACATGGCCTCTGGATAAATAGCCTGCCTTTGACGTGAAAAGGATATTGGATGTCAAGGTTGTTATTACTTCACCTTGTTATTTCTGTTCAAGGAATACCATCCATGAACCAATTAAAAGTTTAGAGAAGGGAGACAGGAAATAAATAAATGTCCCACTCAGGCAAAGGAAAACAGAGCATTTGTCCCTGATCCGTGGAGAACAGGTTTTCCCGCACACCTGAAGTCAGTGGATAAAAAAGAATCCTTGAAATACCTGAAGCTCAATGTCATGCTGCTACTTAGAGGGCCCCTCGACTCAGAAATGTTTTGTGCTTACAGTTAGATCACTTGGATGTTTGGGATTCACTGTGTGGAACCATCAAACGGCTGCTGAATTTACCCATAAATGTGAGCTGAGGACACGCACATGCAAGCATGATGTACTGACATTACAGCTAGTGTGGAAGCCAATCATGGTTCAATACGCAACTTGAACCAGTGGAAACCTGCTTACTTACTTTTAATTGAAGAACAGATCTTATGTCCATAAATTAACTTTGGAAATGGAAATAACTTACAGATTACAATGAAGTTGGGAGCAGATTTAATTTAAAGATTTACATTTTTTTATATGCCTCAAAATGTAGGGAGGGCTGGTTTTGAACTGCATGTGTAATAGTTGGGAGAAGATCTAACCAAAAAATCATATGACAATTTTTTTTTAGGCAGAATCACGATCCATGAACTGGATTCTATAACAAATTTAGTTGCACTTGTGTAATTACACAATTAGTCATGCATATGGTTGTCTGGACACACTTTAACTCAAAGCTAAAGACCCAACTCACAAGCACCTGCATCCTACTTTCACTCTGAATTCATTCTAAAAGTTCCAACCAGAAGTGGTGATCCATATCTCAGCCAAATTTGACGCCTATTTCAGGATGTTGGTCCACTTGCTGCTATTCTTCATCTGCCATACCGTCTTACCCTTGCAAAATAAGTCACATTATATTACAAGTTTAAACAGCGCTGCAAATTTTTTAATCTTTATAATTCCCCAGAAAGGTAGATTATATGCGAAATTAAGATAATCCATAACAAAAAAAGAGCCACATCAACCAGCTCTTCTGTGGTGAAGAATAAACCTAGTTTACATCTGTTTTTTTTTCATACTACAAACAAACATTTATGAAAAAAAAGGTTAAAGTTGAAACCTGTCGAATACAAACAGTGAAAATGTACTAGTTGCATGATTGTAGAGCAGCAACTAACAATTATGTCATGTCTGGTTTCAGGTTTTCTGCTACATAAGTTGTTTCGCCCGGCGACTGGAACCAGCACAAGGGCAGTCTGATGCCCAAGGTGGGAGTTACAAGGTGTTGCCAGAGGCAGACTGATGACAGCAAACAATACGATTTAAAGTTTCTGTGATAACTTACAGAGGATTGGTACTGATATGTTTCGTCAACTTAAGAATGGTCAAAGATCCTGACATGGTGGAGCGATGAATGTTCGTAGTTCTTCATCCCTCCCATCACCTCCAGTATTTGCCTATGTGTAAAAAAACTGATACTGTTTGGCAAAGAAGCTAAGCTGAACGCACAATGAGGATAAAGGACACTAGTCGTTTTTTCTATTTTAAGCAAAGGTAAACAGCTGGTGACTTTTCCAACCATTACACCTGTTTCTGAGCTGCCACACTGTAATTGTAGTTAAGAAAACATCTAATGAATACACTTCTGTTAAAAAATAACAACATCATTTAGGCCTAATGGAGGGTCACCTGAGGTCAGCAGGTTAACAGCATAACAGCGGAAACCGTGAATTTACCTGTTGATACAACAAACTAATAAAATTAGCAAGAAATATGACAAATGTTTACATGGTAATTCAGGACTTCTCCATTATTAGGGCCTTCATTAAGTTTGTAGGTGGAATTGTTACACTAAGGTCAGTCATAAAACACTATTCCTTGATATCACAGGGCTACATGCAGCACATTCCAAGGCTGCATCTCAATCTAGTCTACCTAAAGCATCAAGGCTGAGATTAAAGTGTTTTGGGGGAAATTTAGAGATGCCGAGAGTGTTGTTTAAACCAAACACATTATTACATCTCAACCTCCTGCTAACAGCTTAACAGAAAATTAAACTCCTGAATTTGGTTCAGTTCCATGTTAAGGCTAATTGAGAGCATGGCGTAAATAAAAGGTTTCAGGGTGACTCCACTGCCGAGTGGTTACGCTGCACACCACACAGGCGCATACTGCCCTGAGCGGCAAGTCATTCGGATCATTTGCCGTGTGTCATTCCTCCCCCCTTCCTCCCCCACATTCCTTGTGTCTGTACACAATCTCTCTATCAACAAAAGGCACAAAAATGCCAAAAAAACAAACATTTTAAAATATGAAAGGTTTTCATTTAAAAAGAAACCAAAAATGTGTCCGTCCATCCATTTATTCATCTTCGTCCGCTTATCCGGAGCCAGGTCTCGGTTGCTGGAAATTCAAAAACACACTAATTGCTAGTTGCAAGTATTTTTAATGTCTCCATTCAGGATTAATTTTAGAAAGCGCCAACAAAAAGACACATACTGAGTCACACATCACTGAAAAACACGACAGCACATGACAAATGATTCAGAGGAATTTTAATTAATGTCTACCACTACAAAATATTCTGCAATGTGACTGAAGTCTGATTGCACTTGCTCAAAAGCTGAAACATCTTCCACCTAAAGAACACCATCAACAGCGACAGAAGTGACCCTTGCTCTCTGTTATCTGCAACAATACTTACATCTCTGTCAGCAAAATATCTCAACAAGGACGAATCATAAAACACTAAATCCTCATGCAGCTGTTTTAAGGACAGCGCAGGACTTCAGAACAGCTAATTACAGAGCAATGGAGGGACAACAGTCAAATCCAACAGTCTAACAGTCAAAATGTTAATTTCCCACCGTACAGAGGCTTTAGATGAAGTATGTATAAATACACTGTGAAGCAGCCAGAGAGATCAATTATCCACAAACAAACCCACACACAGAATGAACATGGATGCCATCTGGGTATGCAGAGACGTAGCCTATTCATTATAATTCATGATTGCAAATATTAGCAAAATGTTGAGCAAACAGCTTCCTTTCAGCTTTTGCTTTCAGTTGGTACAAGAACCCTTTTAGATGAGAGGACATGAGGAGGGAAAAATGCACCCAGAAACAAGTTAATTTTGCTCTTATATTATCTTGTGTTCATACAAAGACAGAACAATAAATCGGTTTGGGATCAAAATCTCAACTTAAAAAAAACAATGCAATTAGGAAATTGCAGTCACAAATGAGACTAATGCTGTAATTCAATTACAATTAATTTAAGCAGATTGAGACTTTCAGTGGTTGTTTATGCCCATTGTTTAATGTAGTACTATGTGTTTCAGACATGCACACTGTGGTGCAACTGACATGGAGACACACTTTGGACATTTTGCAGCAGTGTGTCTGACCAAGGATTTTAAAAAGTTGCATCAATGGTTTTACAAATTCATGCAGCCCTCCTTGTATAGCAGCCACATTTTTGATGATGTCTCATGTTGTAATGATTTAAAGCCGGTACAGAGGGAATACTGAATTGAAGCTTTATTTTAAAAACTTGATATCGCAAATCAAATTATAATATCTGTAATCTGCAATTAGATCTTATCCCTAAATCGTCCAGCCTTAGATCAGACTATCAAGAAGGAGGACAAAAAGAATATTGTTGGTGTACTGTAAGAAATCCATTACAAAGAAATGGCTGAAAAGGGAGGCACCCGGTGTTGATGACTGGATTGATACTGTGCGTGGTACCTTTGTGATGGAAATAATTACTTTTAACTTGAGAATGCATAAACATGTACTTGTTAAAAATTGGCAAAAATGGACTGCATATATTTCTACCATTAGAGCAGACTTCAGGTAACCTTTGGTTAAATATCACTGTTAATATTATTACTATTGTTGTCATTAATAGTACTATTTCTCTTTCTCTCACTCACTCTCCCTGCTCCATTCACAACTGGAAATCTCTACAAGTCTCTTCAGGCATTTCTTAAATTTTATCTCCCTGATGTTATATACTCGCCAAAAGGTCTTCTTGTTCATTGTTTTGTGTCTGTTTACAAAAAAAAAATCAATAAAAAGAAAATGACAAAAAAAAGGAGGACACAATCATAGTTTTGCAAGTCAAAAGAAACGCCAGGGATGCACATTAAATTTCAATAAATTATTCTGACAGTGAAATCAAATCAAAATCAAATTACAGCGGTCGAGCTGACTGTGAATATGATTTGGGCAAGTTGGACCAGTTCTAATCCAGTCTGGGTCAGCAAAATGACAAGTGTGTGTGAGATATCTAGAGATTCTAATCTTAAGTCTTCCAGTCGATACCAGACGTCCTCACAAAGATATTTTACAGGTTTTGTGATTTTAGTGACTGGATTTTGGTCATCAATTAAATCCCTTACCAAAGTCAAATACCAAGTCGAGGAAATCAGCTCAGTCTAAACTTTGCTGTTCAAATGCTAAAGCTGTGCTGTGTTTCTCAGGGTCAAAGAGCAATGGCTTCTTTGTATACTGAGCATTTTTCTTAAATTGTATGCACCACTGAAGAAGCAGAGGAATGAACTGTAGTGCAACAGACGAAGCCTTAATGCCTTAAAAATGTAAAGCAGCCACAAGACATTCAGTGTTTTCAGTTATCAGATTTCAAATTAAGCAAAGATCGAGCATCTCATCCCGGGGTAATTAAACAGTTTCATTTCATTGTTGCAGGACACTGTAGTGTTCACTGTCAACATGAATCTGTATAGATTATTGATTGAAGTGTTAAAATTGTACAGCACTTGTTCCATCAGGTGGACAAAAGCGAAAGCAAAGCTGATCAGTATTTCTCGACAGCAGAGTGCATAAACCATGTTCAACAGCAAACGCACAGACTTCAGATCTTTACCACATCATAACATGCACTTGTGTTTATTATGGTCCTCCTATGTTTATACCCAGGTTTAAAATGTAGGAAACTCCTCTCGGCATGACGGTACGATTTAACGACACCGTAAACTGCAGTCTCCAACATTTCAATAATGTTCAGTCTCTTGAACAGTTTTAGCAGAAACTGAAATTACCACTGGAAAGATCAGCCCTTTTATTTTTTTAAATTATTTTTGACATCTGAAAATATGAGTCTGCTTTACATATTAGTAGGCTGTTTAAGGTGAAAAACTATATTTCTGCACTTATAGACACAAAATATGACTATTGTAGAACAAGATATGTGCATAAATGTACAAATGAAGACAACACTAAAGCAGACTGTATCCTTGGCAAGATAGAAAACAAGCTTTTATGTATAAATGCAAGGCCACCACAGACAACAGCTTAAGTACAAAAGCTTTTTTTGTTTATAAATGAGTGAATTAAGAAATAACATCCATCCATCCATCCATCCATTATCTATACACTGCTTAATCCTCACTAGGGAATGATGCTTTGTCCATCCATCCATCCATCCATCCATCCATCCATTATCTATACACTGCTTAATCCTCACTAGGGTCGTGGGGGGGCTGTAGTCTATCCCAGGTGACTATCACAGGGCTACACTTAGAGACAGACAACCAAGCACACTCACATTCACACCTACGGACAATTTAGAATCATTAATTAACCTCAACATGTTGTTGGACTGTGTGGGAGGAAGCTAAAGAACCCAGGGAGAACCCACGCTGCACGGGGAGAACATGAAAACTCCACACAGAAAGATCGTGGGTGTCCTCACCGGGACACGAACCAGTGACCTTCTTGCTGCGAGGCAACAGTGCTAACCAACTGCACACCTTGCAGCCCAAGAAATAACATACAAAATCTGAATCAAATTATAAGAAGATTTTACAGAATTGTTTGCTGTCAGACGAAAAAAGTATAGTAGAAAGACTGTTTTGATTTGATCACAGCCCTAGTATATGTCATCCAGGCCTAAACACTGACCAATAAGAAACAATAAATTATCATAACAAAATTGCAACTCCGTTTTAAGTCATCTACAATCAGATTACAGGGTATTAAAAAGCTTGGCTGTTAGAATTTGTACAATATGTGTTATTATTAGCTAACATTGGCACAAATTGAGGGGGTCTGGGGGTTCTTCTCCAGGAAACTTTGGGCATGAAACACTTAATTTAATACATTCCTATGCATTTTAATGCACCATCTCAATGCAAGTCCCTTTTCTTTACTATTTTAAAGTGGAAACATATTTCTTCATGTAGGGGGAAAGACTAAATTCTGGGAGCAGTGATTCATAATCTGATGGAATGCAGTACAGCTCTCAGGCATTCTGTAGTGCTTTCAAGTATTTATTATGCTGTAAATCAGCTTTTGTCATTTAATATGATCCCTACTTCTTTCATGCTCATATTGAGGAGGACAAGTGCTCTGTTAGGAGTCCTGATGGGAATGTTTCCCCAAAATCTACCCATATGTTGATCAACACATCAAAAGCAGCCTCAAAAATACAACATGGAGTGGCTCCAGCACCAAATGCAGTATATTATTAGACCATACATAGACACAGAAACAAGCCTTTTTCCAATCAATTTGGGTTAGAAGGGAAATGACCACATAAAATCACTTGCACCACAAATTAGCCTGAATATAAGCTCACACGTACTTTGGATCCGCACCAGTGATAGAAAGTGCTAGAACTGTTGGTAGATATACTGGCCCTTATAGGCAGCCTCTGCGCCAAAATGCAGATATTTGCATGTGATGCAGAGCAGCAAATGAAAGCAGCGGGGTCATGAGAGGGTCAGCAGGTTAGTCCCAGTCACCCCTGCGGTCATTAGCGCTGCTCGTAGCCGGAATTAGCGGCAGGAACCATATTAAGCCGCTCGGTAAGTTCAATAACGCGCAGGTAAGCGTCGCAGTAACGGAGCCGCGGCGGCTGGTTCAGGTACTTACTTTATCAAGTAACTCGCTCCTTCGTCCGTAAAACCTTCCTCCCATCCCCGAGGTAGGTCTGAAATAAAACCACAGCACACACTTGTTCGTGACACCTGAAAGTTTGCCGGGCCCCAAACGGACACTGAAGTTAGCGGCGGAGACAAACACAGTAAAGTAAACATGAAAGGGGCACAGGTGTTAGCCTAGCTAGCTACCTGAGCGGATCATGTGGCCGGAGTTCACCGGTTCACCGGAGCGGGGATGCAGCCAGGTGGTGGTCCGAGTCTCATCGCTGCCGCACAGACAGAGAGAGCAGAAAAACACCTGTTACACCGCCGGGGAGAAAACACCGGCAGACACCGCCAACTCCCGTCAAACCGGGAGAGACGGCGCCACAAAGCGCTCGTTATCCCACTCACTTGATGAAGAAGACCCTGCCGTCCCCGCAGACACCGTAAGACCAGTGTTCAGGTAAGGTGTCCCGCCCGAGAGGCGCCGCCATGATCCGGTCTGAAGTCCTATTTCATGTCAGCCTCTCTCCATGGAGTCTCCCGGGAGCTCAGCGATCACTGCCAGGGCCAGCGCCGCCTTCAGGGACTCCTCTGAAGCCCGTAAACCCCAGCACCAGGCGCTGGACGTGTTCTGACGCTGACAGCACCGAGCTCTGGGCTCCAGGTAGAAGCTCTGCAGGATGTCTGGAGGTTCAAGGTTTCTGCTTTTACGCAGCGGGATGGAAACAATGTTTTTCGCATTAAATGTCAATAAGACTGAATTATAGAAGCTGTATTGTTGTATGAATCTAAATCAGCTTATTGGCCAAGTATTTGTTCACATTAAATTAATTAGAAACTTCTTTCTTTGCTCTCAGTGTAACCACACTGAAACCACACACAGGCAACAAGTTGAAGGAAGGAAAGAAAATTCTTAACTACAATGTAAAGCAACAGGCATGTATCCCCACTTTCATGCTCACCGGTCGAGGCAGAGGACCACCTTCCCTGAGCCTGGTTCTGTCTGATATTTTTATTTATTTGTTTTCCTCCCTATGAAAGTGGGTTTACTTCGGTTCCTTTCCACCGACTGTTTGCTCATAGAGAATCCAAAGACAGCTTCAGATTATCAGGTTCTCTGTTCTCTGTTTAAAACTCATGAGTAACTTCACCTTTACTATGTGAAGTCCTATGAACAGAAGAATAGAATATATTGTCAAATAGAATATACAGCAGTTGGTGCACATTTTGGCTGAAATTTCAATGCAAAAGCTCACCATCGGACTGGTAAATACCAAAACAAAAAATATTTGAAACAAAAACAATTACAATATGTACATGGAAAAAACTGTATAATCATTATATATATTTATGTATATACACACACACACCTGCATACATACGCCTCCGCACACATTTCTTCCACAGTAAGAAGTAACAGCAGTTTTCTGCAGTGAGCAGAGAAATGTAGCAGCAGTATTGCACGTATGAGATGTTATATGTCGTGAATTGGTGCTATATGACTAAAACAGAATTGAATTGTAAAGGAGCATGTTTAAAGTGAACCAAAATGCAGCGCCATAGGTCAGGTCATGTCCCTGTGTATATTTATTGGTTTAGAATGACATAAAGTTTATACTCAGAGTTATACCCAAAAAACAAATATAGAACCATAAAATGGAGGTAATTTTCCACCATGGTTTAGTCAGTGGCTGGCACTGGTGCGGTTCCACTGAAGGACTTTGGACTTCTCCTTATTGTTTCTAAAATCCTGGCTGCGGCTCTGCTTTTGTGCTGCAAACGTGAGTAAATGGAAGTCAAACTTGTCAACTTGTTGACATCCTGGTGCCTGTGTGATCACGCAGTGATAAACAAACAAAACAAGAGTTACAAGTCAGGACACTGATGTAAATCTGGTTATAACAGCTGCACATTATAGTGACCCTTGTATTAAGTGCAATATAGTTTTCATAAGCAACATAATGCAAAGGAGAATGCCTACTGTGATGCCTTTTTTATACCATATGTTTAACAGCAGTAGTAGTAGTACAAGTACCAATATATATGCATATTTAAATTAACAATCTTCCATATGATTTATTAATTAAGATGTATGGGGTGGGTGTTCAGCTGTGTGTGCAAACATAAATCATTTTAAGAGGTGGTTAACATGTGAGGATGATACTGGAAATAAAATTAGGTTTACCCTCTGTGCATATAAAGCAGGGACGTGTTGCTATGTTCATGTTTGTAACCAGAAAACTGAGAGCAGCCATGATGGGTTGGGGGTAAAATAGTGGACAGAGTGTCTGAATACAGCATTTACATTTCTACAGGGATCAATTGTTTACAAGTGGCATAATGACCTAACTGACCACTATCATATGATAAAGATTTAAATCACAAAATTTGAGAGAAAATGAATGAAGACGTCCAACTGTAATCACCTGCCACACCCAGTTGGGCTTGTTTTGTACATTTATTTGTCTTTTCCTGTGGATTTAATTTCTTTTTTAACTAACGTTATTAATGCATGTAGCTTGGGTTTAGCTTATACTAAAATCTGTGGATACTTACACCTGTTGTATGAATAACTTCAGTGGTTACAAATGTGGCTGCCTTCATAGCTACGACATTTTTTTCAGTACTTAAAGGCATCGCAGCAGTGGGCTTCCACAGAAAAAAAAAGAGCAGGAGAGAAGTGCGGCTTTGCCAGTGTTGCTCCTGGCAGCAGTCGAGGAGAGCGAATAAAAAATGTGCTGATTTCAGGCTCTTTAGAGTCGGTTATTTGCCACCTTTAGTATTTAGGTGATTTAACAGGGCTGTGAGATTAAAGAGGGATTAAAGACTTCCTTTAACAATTAGAAACCTCGATAAGAAACGCTTTGATTCTAAAGGATCTGCACACAAGTTGTTTCTCAGCAAAGATGGCCTGTCGAGGGACACTTCATTAAGACTAATTAATACTAGAGTTGTTGTGTTGTAATTAAATCTTCTTCTTTCTTTTTTTTTGTTTAGATAAACTGCTCAAAAGCTCTATTAGACATTGTACAATACTAAAGACATCAGGACTTGGGGCGCCGCAATAGCTCACCTGGTTGAGCTGGCGTCCCATGTACAGGGGCTGAAGTCTCCGATGCAATGGTAGTGAGTTGGAATCCAGCTCGTGACACTTTGCAGCAGGTCCTTCCCCCATTCTTCTCCCCCACTTTCCTGTCTCTCTCTTCACTGTACTATCTAATAAAGGCATGAAAGGCCAAAAAAAAAGGCATCAGGACTTTGAAATGACATGTTGTAGATTCCTCAAAGTAAACAATGTTTGTTGATGACAGCGTTGTCCTCTATTGGCAATACCTTAACTAGCTTCATGGGTTTCAGCTAACTGCTTTCTCAAAAGTTAACTGATGGCATGTTTTTGTGTGTTTGTCTTCTCAATGTGTTTCAGAACATCAGTTGTAAAAGTAGTGCTGCTATACAGCAAATAATTCATCCATATTGTGGTGAGAATTCAGCAAACAGAAATCCTAAGTCTCACATGTGAAGGTTAGTAAATCCACAAAAATGTCAAGAAGTTTGAGAGTTTCTTTAATTGCAGATGCAAAAATCATCAAACTGATAAAACTGGCTCTGAGGGTGCTTTAAATGAGGACCAAGGGTTCACTAAAAGCTCCAGCCTCAGAAATCACAAATTACCAGTACCTCAGATTAAAGTCCACATTAAAGCTTTTCAGAGTTCAAGCAGCAGACACATGTCAACATCAGCTGCTGGGAGGAGACTGAGTGAATCGGGCCTTCATGAAGGACATGCTGAAAAGAATCCACTACTGAGAGAGACCAAGAGTAAGAAGAAGAGATGTTTGGGCCATGAAATAGAGGGAATGGACATTAGACCAGAGGAAATATCCACTGAGGGGTTCAGATTTGTGGTCCCAGCCACCATGTGTTTGTGAGATGCAGAGAGGATGAACGGATGGTACCTGCGTGTACAGTTCCAACTGTAAAGCATGGAAACAGAAAACACATTTTGCTTCCTTGAGGTGTTAAGTTTTTTTCTACAGTGTGAAAAACTACAAAAGACAAAAGAATGTGGTATTTCCGTCCAAACCTTTGAATGGTTTGTATATGGAAAGTTATATGATGACTGAACTCACTCTAGGGCTTATATTCTGTCATAATTTGTGTCATTTTTTAGCACTTCATTACTTTAAGGTTTCAGTGGTGCCTGCAAGACACTTTCGGGATTAATTTCAAGGCATTTTCCTGACAGAACTCTATAAACTAGTACTAATTACAGGGGAAATAAGGACAATGTTCTGTTTCTTAGGATTTAGTCACGTAAGTTGATAAGCTGTTGATTTCCACAGGAATTTCCTTCAATTAGTTCTGCTCCATTTAAACCAAAGTAAATACTCTTTCACCTTTCAGCTATCATCGGAAACTTGTTTCAAACAGAAAATTATGGACCTCTAAAATAAACCATTCAGGTGCTGCAGTTGCTACCTCTCAACATTTACACCAGCTCTGATGTGGTTCTGATAAGGAAACACTGCACTATAATATCAGCCCGCTGGTATGTCAGTTAGGCTCTAGTGTTTACTTGCAGCAAACATGTTTTTGTTGGTTTTCCTCAGTGGCTCATTAAGACAAATAAAAGCCCCCGTCAACTGTCAGACACAGTTTGTTCTGAGTCACTCGTCAGGAACTCTGAGCTCATTGGAATTTCATTTTCCAAAGTGGCTCCACTTCCACGAGACATGTAGTGGCGTGCTTACGACAACATCCTGACACGCTTTCCACGAAACCCTATTATTTTGAAATCCATGCGGGAACAAATACAGCTCACCTGAGCTGTTGTTAAGTTCACGGTCGGCAGGAATCCTCACCAAAAACAGTAATTTCCTAAAGCACTGGAGCACCAAGGATAAAAAACTGAAGTGTGAGCTGTTATTTGTCACAGTGGTCTTCATTTATTGCCATCTGGAGAAGAGGGTTTTATTGCAAGGACACAAAATCACAATTTTTTTGCCATTTATTGTCCAACACTAAAGCATGTTGAACTACCTTTGCTCTTTTTGTGATTTTCTTATGTAGTCATTTGTCAATTTTCAATTTCAGCTTAACCCTTATATCCAGCAGGCCAGATTTTTTTTTTTCAACAAGCCATCAGTGTAATTTGGCCATTTATCCAAAACACTCACACTTCAAAAGGAGTGAAACATATTTTTCACATGTGGTGATTTTTGCGAGCGTGTCTTGTGGTTTCCTCTCCCCCTTGTTTGGCTTTAGTTGGCAGCGCTTACTTTGGAAACACCTGACACCTCAAGAAAAGAACTAAAGGGCAGCTCGAGGTCGACAAACACACACAACCTCACCGCTGAAAGACCACCTTTTTTTTTTTTTTTTTTTACACTTTGGAGTGTATTTGTGTGAAAAGATAAAGTGCTCACATAGTAAAAAGAGAAGAAGAAGAATGAGAGACTTACAGCCAAGTTACCGAATGATATCACAATCTAGCAGGTCAGTAAATCAAAGCTAATAGTAGCTGCTGTGAGTTTGGGTGTGTTCAGATGCTGAACTTACACACATACTGGAAAACAGAATAGAATAGAATAGAATAGAATAGAATAGAATAGACTTTGATCCCCAAGGGGAAACTGTAAAATTTGATTCTAAGAACAAGAAATTCGTAGAACAATTCACGGAAATTCTTGCAACAATTGATAGAAATTCTTGGAAAGCCTAAAACCTAAACACATCATAAAAATACATATTTACTTTTTTTTTTTTTTTTTTTTTTACTTAAAGACATAGTTGAACTGAATAATCCCAACAACACTAAAACTTTCGACAGGAGTAAAATATCCATTGTATGTCCACGTCCACATCTTACTAGACTACTAGATAATAGTGAAGTGCAATTTAAAGAAGTTTTAAATTATTTCTTCTTTATATGAATAATATTTGAATTGATTCTATAAAGTAAATTACAGCGAGTTATTCAATTATTGTAACTGATGAATTGGTAAACATACAACATACAATTATAAGGCCCTTAAATGTTCTACGAACTACAGGATGGAAAAGACACTTAAAGTTGCAATTGATATTTCTGCCCACTCGGGGGCAGTGTAACAAGACGTAAACATATGTTATCAATTCCCAAAGTTGTTATGGTGAACTTGTTAGTACGCCTTTACTTATTCATACATGTAGCAAACGCACAGCAGCATTCATCCCATTGGAGTTGCAGTCTGCTGCAGCTGGAAACAGCAAAACCATTAAAGCTGCACCATAAGACCAAACCAATGAGCTGAAAGAAGCTAAAGACATCCCACAGTTTAGAAGAGAACTTCAGACTCAGATGGTAATTGTCTTGGTCCATCACTGCAAGCAGCACCTCTGACTTTACACGTAGTCATTTGATCTATTGCAAATATAAAATATGAATTGGTGCAGCTTTAAATATGGGAATCTATATGCAGGGACATGACTATGCACACTGCTAATGAATGTATACCCATCTCTCAATACTATCTATTTATATGAGGGGCTGTCTGATGAACGACACAGACAGAGATCCTGGATCCTGCTTAATCTCTCTCTCTTTCTCTCTCTGCCTCTTCCCTTTCTTTAACATAGCTGTTCACAATCCCTAATGCACAGAAACCACTACATGAAAAAAAAGCATTCTCTCCCTGATTGCTACACTCAATGATTTCATTTCCTGGATTAAGGCTGTCCCGATTTTGAGTTCCCCTTGTAATTTTTTGCATTTCATATTGCTGTTCTTCATCATGCTGGCATTTTTATTTTACTCAGCTGCGTTTGTCCTTGTCTTCTTGTGTACAGTCAGTGTAATTTGCTCCTACTTTGCTGGAAAGCATGTCATGAATCAGCAGTTTGATTCCTCCCAGTTCTGGCTGAGGCAAACATTACGCTTTCACTTGGATGAAAATGTCTGATACATGAGAAAAAAAAATAGTCTCATCTTACATTGTTTAAATACAGAACAATAGAAAGCAGACAGCAGCCAGCTGATGTGTTTATCAGCCTGCGCCTGTTGCTGATCCGTTTCACTTTATGTGGCAGAAAAAACAACCACCACCGGGACATCCAGTATCTCCAGTTGTGGAGCTGCTAAAAGACACAAGGGAAAACAAAGAAAGCAAACACACAGAAACAAGAGACACGGAACTGGATTCAGGACCGGTATTTTAGCCCCCAGCCACCCACTGCAAACACTGTGGGCCTCTTTACACAGAGCATGTGATAGTTAAGGTACAAAATGCAGGTGTAGGTCAAGGATATTTACCACATTATTGGCAGATTTTTTTGGCTTGACAATAGTGATGAGACAGAAAATATGGACATGTATGGATAAAAGTTTAAACAATGAGGTAAATTAGCATCTGTGATATGGATTATACATGCCAGTTATGCGGGAATTGGGATAAACCTTCACTCAGTTTTAGGCCCTCTGAAACCTCACCTGATGAATCAGAGCCAAACGTGTAATTTATGTTTTGAATACATCTGTTGTAATGAAAGTTGTCTCCTTTAGTGCTTTAACCTTACAATTAGAAAAGAAAAAATTATATGAAAAGTCAGTAAGGTAAAGAATAGTTCTATTTTATAAGCAGAACCGAAATTTGAAAGCCAACGGCAGAAACAGATAAACTTGGGATTTATGAGATGCCAATGCCAAATGTAAGTTTACCAACCCAGCTCGTGTTTTGTGCTTAATAACAAGGACGCATAGATGCACCTGATGCCAGGCTCAGCCACTGTCTCAGCCGACCTTCAATTAAGGACCTGCAGTTCCAGTCCAGCCTGTACCACTTAGACAGGAAGCGTAATAATGGCAGCAGCAGTTGGGACTGACAGATGTAAGCATGTTGATGTGTGCCATCTAGAGGCAAGGAAGGGAACTGCTTCTGTAGTTTTGATCGCTGCAGAAGGCTGGTGTCATTGCTGCAGATGTTGGTAGATTACGTCCATTCATTAACTAGCATTATTTTCCCTTGCATAAGCACAAACAGCTGCAGACATCACAGCCTTGTAGCTGCTCTAATTAATCCAGTGGTTTACTTTTGGTATCAGTGAGTACGCCAGTGTCCACTGGAGTCCACATGATGTAAAGTTTATCATCTGCCCAAGCCTGCAGGAGACTGCACGCACCACTCTGTCAGCATTCACATGCAGCCCAGAATCTGTCAGTGCAGCACCGACAGTATGAGTGCAAGAGTGTGCATGTTCAGCTCCAGGGTGCACGTGTGAAATACAAAGACATTGATCTACTGCTAATGCATGGAGCACATCCTCCGAGCAGATTAAAAAGTCATATAATCACAGTAACTATGCGCTCACGGTCTCTGCAGCTGTTTATGTGCGTGTCCACAAGGCAGTATAATCAAGGCCTTAAACTACTTTGTAGTCTCATCAGAGTTCGCTTCGAGGACTCTGTTCGATTTATGTCCAGGAGATCGACATCTATGTATTCTGCTCATGCACACTACTGCCCTTGAAGCGGGGAGGCCGAGTGGACGCAAAGTTTGGGCTGCATGCAGACATCCACGATGGATCCATGTGGACTCTCATAGACTTAGGAAGACAATGAAATTTGCGTCAGTGGGAACCTCGTGGACCATTGCATACTCACAGATGGAGAAAGTGTAACGCAGGCCTTAGAGGCTGAATAGTTTTCTCTACACTCTACACACGAGTAATGATAATACTTCACACATTGGGTTAGTAAAATAGTTGGATGTGAGCAGTTAACTGCTTCTCCAGAAAAATATGGTATAAAAAGCTGAATGTAAGTTCACTTCATTTCTTTTCGTAAAAGTAGATGAATAACCCATTTATTTTGAACAGCTTGGTGATGTCAGATTTAGCTGACAGGTTGAACAAGTGTGTCACACAACACTAAGGACTGGTCAATACAGACATGGACATTTCTTAAAACAGGATCTTTTGTTTGTCCTTTGTTACTAAGAAAAAATGTAAGTTTATTTGAAAATGCAAAAAACAATTTTCATTAACTTGCCAAAATAAGAGGCAGCCAATCAGAAGCCTGAAAAAAAGCTGTTACCAGGCTCCTAAAAATGGTGCATCCAACAAGGAGGGAGTCAGATGTAGACTGATTCCTTCCTGCTGGAGAGCCTCAGGACTGCAGAGACTGTCGATATTTTTAAAAGAAGGTTAAAGACATTCCTTTTTAATCAGGCTTTTAGTCGAACTTTTAATTCTTTTTACATTCTTATCTTTATCCTATGTATTTTAGTCTTTTAATTTTTATCTTTTCTTACATAGGGCCTTTTATTCTTTAAAGTTTTAGTTTTTAACTCCAGTGTCCGGGTGTCGGCGCCCCCAGTGGTCATGGTCTGCAACTCCTCCTGGTGTGGACGGCCCCAATGGTAGTGTTTCCCACAATCCCTCAGTGCCATGCCATGCTTCCTTTAGTCTAGTGGTGAGTGTGTGTGTCTGTGTGTGTCTGTGCGCATGTGTGTGACTGCATGTGCCATATGTGTATGTGTATGCATTGAGGGTCGGAGGGACGGGTTTTCTTTTATAAGACTCTTAAATGTTGTAATGTTTTTAAATGATATGTTTTTAAATGCAATGTTGTTTTTTAAATGCTGTAAAGCACTTTGTGTTGCTGTACCGTATGAAAAGTGTTATATGAATAAAATTTGATTTGATTTGATTCTGATCCTTTGTTCAATTTACAACTGGACATTTATGTGCAAATAATTTTTTAAAGTCCTGTTAGCAATATTAACACAAACAGTTTTGGCCACGTCAGCCACTGTACAAAGACATCCCATGTGAACAGAGACAATGCCAGCGCACACTCTGACGTCAAAAGCCAAAAACTCTAATCAACACATCAATACTGCAAATGGCATTTCTGTGTATCTTCCCAAAACCACCATTTTCAGTGACCTTAAACTGCATTTGTCTGTGCGTAAAAGGCCAAAATACACAGGGAAATGAATGTTGTAAATAATATCTGTGTACATGTGGACAAACCTAAATGTGTCTGCAACTGTAATTGTATGCAGGTGGCACAAGATTTCAAATTGTTTCAACAGCAGTAGTAGCAGCAAACTTTCCCTGAATGCAGGAGACAATGTATGAGAGTCTAAACTCCAGCTACTCCTACTGTCCTGCAGGTTGCCAGGTTTATATCTGGTCTCACAGTGACCAAACTGCTTCCTTTAGTGGTGAATCTGTCTCCTGCTGGAAGTCCAGCTCCCCCTGAACAGAGCATCTATCTTGCTGCTGGAGAGCCTGCCTGCATTTTGTTGATATATTTTAACAGTCACTCCATCTGTTTACCAAATCTGGTGAAACAGCTAAAATGAGTTCATCTGTTAAAGCAAATATCACTTTACCCAGATTATTGTCAATTTAACACAAAGGTAAGCAGTGATTGCAAGGTAAATATTTTAATGGGTATTTGTTGGAACTATTCCATCATGATGAAGGAATTTGGGCTTAATTCATGCCTAATCCAACCTGTGTTTATTTAACAATACCGCAAAGCCTGGTTTGGCTTCAAGCCCTCAGTAAACACAGCCCTCAGATAGAAAGATAAATGTGCACAGAAACAATATCAGGCTTTATCTACTCTCTCCCTCCTTCTCTCTCTAGTTGTAATGGCTAACTGAGACTTTCAGGGATGAGTTTGACAGTCTTTGCCCTTCTTTATATTGAATCAACATCCACTGGCAGAGCAGCAAAAACCTCAGGTGGCAAAGAAATTCAGAGAAACACTCAGAAATGCTCACGTACACTCAAAACACACACACACACACACACACACAGCTCAGCCACACACATTTCTGGCACTGTTCTCACTATTGTGTCTTATGTAAATGTGGGGTGAATAATGCATGGCTCGGCTCCACACAAGAGCTTGTAACTTGTGTAACAGCCTGCGGGCCTGACGGAGCCTCGCCCTTCCTGCTCAGGCTTTGCAAATTTGAAAACTAAATTTATCACCTGAGAGTAACTTGCAGATCCAGAGACTGACCTTTAAACTCTAAACAGCAATCAGAGAAACAAAGATGCTTCTGAATGAGTAAAAAAAATAAAATAAAATTTCATTGTTTTGTTGATTTGTTTATTTTTGACATGCTCCAGCTCAATCAAGATTTCTAGCCACTAAAAATTTGGAAATTGTTGCTGAGGGAATTAAATGTTGTTTTTTTAAATCCTGAAAACACAAAATATAAAGCTGGCAGGGAGTGTTTTATCTCTTATCTTGTGATAAATATGTAAAAAGACATGTGCAAGCATCAAACTAGACTGGTCGTTGTAGGCTGATGACTATTGCATAAAAACTCGAGTTTCAGCTCCTTTTGTTGGACCTTCCTGTAATATTTCTCATGATACCAAATTTCTATACTCAGATTTCATGATCACACACAAGACTGAATAAGGATGTGGAATATGATTTAAAAGCTGTAGAAAAAGCTTCTAAATGGATTGAATATTCCATATCCAGCAGATTCTAGTGAACAGAAATGTTGTGAATTATGTAACTTTGGGGTCAGTTTCTTGACTTTTTTTTCCCCCATATTTCTGTCTTTGAATGAGAAATAGTCATGTTAAGCATCTTCTGCATTACTCTGTCTCCCTCTGGTGGAGCTCAGATGGGACCTTCAGATGAAACAAGAAAACAAAGCTATTACAATTGCCTTTTTTAAATCTATTCTAACACATGCTTTGCCTTTAACAACTGGTAAAATCCATTTTCATGTCAAAGATATTGTATAAAATGTAAAAAATTACTCCATGTATTCAAAGCATTGTAGACACTTCAAGAACTTTTTATTTTTTTAAGTTAATGTATGTTTTTGATGTCCTACTTTAGGCAGAAAATACAGATCCTATTTTAAAAAATCAAAGGGGAATATAACAGTTCTACATTCAAATACCACCGTAAATTAACCCAGCTGTCACACAGTACCTATGCAACTTCAGCATGCGACACAACCGTGGACAAAAACACCACATGCATTTTAGTGAGGACACAAAAGAGAAATTAAAATAACAACAAGAGGGTGTCTTGAGTATAACATTTAGATCTGAATGTCATTATACCAGGTGTTAATGATGTGTTCCAGTTTTCACTGTCTGGACATTTTAAAAAAATACAAAACAAATACAGAAACTGAATTCTTTGCTTTTTTATCGATGGTGGTTTAAGGTGTCTGTTTCGTAATTTTGTAGTTATTTTGTGATTTGTGGTCTTTTGTTTGTGTCTGTGGTCAGTTTGAGTCTGTCTGTGGTTGTTTTGAGTCTTTTTGTAATGGTTTAATTGTCTTTCTGTCAAAAAAAAATGTCATCAGTGACTTAAAACTGGGGTGGAGGAGCACCCAGTGCACAGTAGATCTGTTCAGTGATTTGTTGAGGACCAGCTTTTAACTAGGTGCAGTAGCAACGGAACCTACGTGCTGATTTGATTAAAATAAGAAGTTATTCAATTGTCAGTCATGACTTTTCTTGTCTTGAGTGGTGGTGAATGAACATATGGTGATCAAGAAAAAAAAGTGCTTTTTGTTTAAAGTGACAGCAGGTTTATTGGCCTGTCATCCTTCCCCGGATACTTAAATGTGAGGCTTTGCAGTGGTAGGCTCAGTTCTTCAGTAAGACAGTGACTCCTGGTCAGTCAGACGCCCGCCGCTCAGCCGGATGAGGGCAGGGAATCCCCCAAAAGCAGATTAGTGGATTGGATGACAGTGGAATTATTCAATCAGCTTAACTGGCTCTTGTTTGTATGATTTTAGGGGACCTTATTTAAACACATTTTTTTCCCCTCGTTGCTTCATTAATCAGTGACATGAACAAACACAGACAGGCAGCTGCAGCTTTGACAGGGACAGAAGCAGCAGAAAGTGACAAACACAGTCTTATTATCTCTGAATCATGTTGAATCTTACTGTCAACTGTCTCCACATCACTGGGTCTGTCAGTGCTGATACAGCTGCAAGTTGTAAAAATAATTTTGCAGTGTTTTGGGGGAAATTTGAAATATATTTCTATGTTATTACGAAGGTGCCTCAGAGGTTCAAGGGCTGACCTTGTCCTTATTTTTTCTCTCATTTCTCTATTTTGGGGTAAAATAAAGTCACAAATTGCCCCCGACTAATTCTTTAAATACTCTCTCCAATCCAAATCAAGATTTTTATCTTGTTAACATGTCCATAGTGTGTTTTTATATGCTAGAAGACACGTTATGAGTAAAATGAATAGTCAACACAATGGCTGCGTATTTCCATCTTGAACCTACAGTGTCCTGATGACTCAAAGACACATATTTACTTTCACATGTATGAAACCAAAGGAACCAAGCCTTTAGAATTCTAAAACTACAGATGAGTGACAAACCAACACAAAGTGTTTTAGAGTTGGACCTCAGATTTGCTGCTCCTAAGCACTGATTCTCCAAGTCTCTGAAACTCCAGAATAACGCCGCTCTTCCAAAAAAAAAAAGGTCACAGTTAACTTATTTACCATCTTGGACCCAAAATTAAGGTCTGTAAATTATTATAGCAAAATTTTGAGAGTTTCATGTTTTCAGACCAGGGTTTTTTCACGCTCAAAAACAAACAAACAAAAAAAAAACATTTAAAAAACAAAAACAAACAAACAAAAAAATGCCTTGCTAGGTAAGCCAGTTGAGTACAACTCCCACAGCCATGAAATTTCATAAGAACAAAGACAAAACTGCTTCCAGCAGTTGAGTGATTCCAGCAGAGGCAAACTGTATTTTTTTTAAAAATAAGGATGGTATTGGAGTCCAAGAAAATTCCCTTGAGTGTATATATACTGTTGCCCATAAAGTTGGAATAAAACATTTTTTTACCTCTTCTCATGAAGTGATTGTGACAATGCAATTTATTCTTGATAGATGAAGAATATATCTTCTCAAAGCTTTATTGATATCACAATGTACATACAATACATATCACAGTAAAATTTCAACCACATATTAACTTTTGCAACCTGTGTATTCAGGTTTAAACTAAATTGTGGGTATTGAACAATAGAATCAAAGGTTTTGTTTCAACTTTTCAACCTTGGTCATATAATAGTAAGGGAGAAATATCAAAATCTGCCAACTAAATCATTACCAAACAATTTCTTCACCAATATGTTTGCTAAGGTGTGTAATAACATGCCTTAAAATGTTGAAGTTCAACTCCCGTGGGAAACCTTTGTAATGGGAAAAATACTGCATGAAGGATGTCAAAGCAAGTTTAATTAAGTTTTATTAAAGCTGAGTGGAAAGGTTACAGGCCCAATGAGAGGAAATGTGTTTTCATAACAGATTAGTGACCGTACAGAAGGAAGAAGAAGTCGTTCATGTCAAGAAGATTATAGAAAACACAGTCTTGTTGCATCCAATGTGTTTAGACTTTTGATGTCTGATCCAATGTGTTTAGTCTTGTAATGTCTGTGGATGAGTACACCCTGTACCCCCAACTGTTGATTATCAAGCATTGTTATACTACCATTGCAGCGAAGGCCACGTCTGTACATGTATAAGAATACCACACTGCCTGCACTCATGTGTACTCTGCTGCAGACTGCTTGCACTCTGTATGACTGGTATCTTCAAAGCTTTGAATAAAAGACGACAAAGACAACTCAGACTTCTGGACCTTATTAAGATCATAGCAAAATATTTCCACAACACCTTAAAAAAAACCTGCTCAAGTTAGGGTACCGATAACCGATTGACGAAAAATCAATTTTTTTAAAAATCAGGCTTTAAGTAACTTTATGAGGGCTCAAATCAGGGTGTTTTCATGATTCTACAATTTATATTTTTTATTGCCACGTTTCCAAACATATACATACAATCCCCACAAAATTAAACAGAAACCCAATGCCCCATCCCAACCCAAAAACACGCACATACACACCTACATATACACACACGCACACACCATGGAGGAGAGTGATGCAATCAAAAAAATTGTAAACTACAATACCAAAAAAAATTCAAGTTCAATTTAAAAAAGACAAACAAGTATCTGGTAGCATATAACGTTCATAAACGAAACAAAACAGAACAAGAAAAAAGAAACACATAAATAAAAACATATAAATGCATGACAATCCATGTACAGTTACAGTCAGACCAGATCCAGATGTTTCAACAAAGGACCCCAGGATGCTTCCCATTTTTGTTGGCCTTTTACATTATTAAACCACAGTTTCTCCAGATGGATCACCGAAACGAGTTCATGTAACCAGTCTCTGAGGCATGGTGGGGTTGATTTCTTCCAGTCTTTAAGAATTAGTTTTTTGGCTAGAACCATGCCCATCAACAACGCTGGTTGAATATGTGAGGGAAGAGTTTCAGAGCCCTCTGAACAGCCAAAAAGAGCAAGGTCCCTATCAGGGGAAAAAGTCCTGTGGTAAATCCCAGAATAAAAAGAAAAAGTGCTTGACCAGAATGACTTAATAAGTGCCCAGTCCCAAAACAAATGCAGCAGTGTACCATCACTTAATTTACATCTGTCACAAAATGGGGACACAGTAGAATAGAATTTATGTAGCATAACCTTAGAATAATGAAAACGATGTATAACTTTGAACTGAATTAGCCTGTGTCTGCTATTTACTGAGCACGTATGAATGCGAGAAAGTGCGGCCCTCCAAATTTTATCAGGCAACTCAGCATTAATTTCCTTTTCCCAAGCCCTCTTCATTGAGTTAGAGGAGACAGAGCCATTAGAAAAAAAAATTAAACAAATCCAGAGATTAATTTCTTGCTCTTTGGTGAGAGAGAAAGTAAGTCTAAGAATGCATGACTCTCACCAGACGTCTCAAAATTAGGCATGCTTTCTCCTACAAAGTGTTGAAGCTGCATATATCGAAAAACGTTAGAATAAGGTAAGTTATACTTTGAGCTTAATTGACCAAAAGATGCAAAGTTATTATTGAAATAGCAATTTTTTATGCATTTAAGTCCTTTTGTATACCATGTAAAAAATGTATTATCCAGCAGAGCTGGAGTGAAAGCATGATTGTAACAGAGTGGTGTGTATATTGAAATACCAGGGACTTTGTAGGTATGTTTAATTTGAGTAAGAATCTTCAGTGAGTTTCTAACAACAAGACTATGACTTACTAAGTTAATTACAGTTGTAAGGTTTTTAAATAATAAAGAGGACAGAGAAGCATATGGTTTCTTTAAGAACATAAGCTCTAATTTTAACCACAAGGGGGCAGAAATCAGTAATTCATCATCTGGACAACTGCATTGCCAATATAACATTGTTCTGACATTAGCGGCCCAGTAATAATTTTTAAGTATTGGAAGACCTAAACCACCTTCCCAAGTGGGCTTGAACAAATGCTTTTTTGATAGTCTATGTTTTTTGTAACCCCAAATAAATTCTAAAATAATTGACTCGAGCTTCTTTAAAAAAAAATCAGCAGAAATGCATATTGGCAGATTTTGAAAGATATACAAAAACTTGGGTAGGGACACCATCTTAATGGCATTTACTCTGCCAATCATAGAAAGGGGCAAAGTTCTCCAATATTCTATATTGCATTTCAATTTATCAGTACATTCCAACAGATTTAATCTGAACAGTAATTCGGGATTCTTTGAGACTTTAAGACCTAAATATGTAATGTAATCTTCAACAACTTTGACGGGACAATTTCGTAAAACAGAATTCTGTCCAATAAACATAAGCTCACTTTTAGTCCAATTTATCGTATAGCCAGAAATTTTGCTAAACGATTCAATGTATTTTAAAAGGTGAGAAATACCTGTTTCAGGGTTCATTATAGCAACAAGTAGATCATCCGCATACAACATAACAAGACATTCTGATGAACCCACTGGAATCCCATAAATACATGGATGACTCCTTATCCCTATCGCCAAAGGTTCTAATGCTAAGTTGAACAGTAGAGGAGACAGAGAGTCGCCCTGCCTCACCCCACGATGTAAATTGAACGGTTCTGATGAAATGTTATTTGACATAATCGAAGATTTAGGGGCACGGTAAATCATTTTAATCCAATCCACAAAGATCTCACCGAAGCCAAACCTCCTCAGGGTTTCAAATAAATATGGCCATTCAATCGAATGAAAAGTTTTTTGGGCATCCAATGTCATGACTGCAGCTTGGATGTTATCAGCCCGCTCAGAGTACAATACATTCAACAAACGACGCACATTAAAAAAAGAAACCTGCCTGGAATAAAACCAGCTTGGTCTGGATGAATGATTGTTGCTATATGTTTATTTAATCTAGTGGCCAATACTTTTGTCAAAATTTTATGATCAGAGTTGAGTAAAGAAATTGGCCTATAGTTAGCAGGATCTGTGGAATCTTTCCCTTTTTTTAATAACAGACATACATTAGCCTCATACAAAGAAGGTGGAAGAGTTTTGCTAGCCATCGACTCATTCTGAGAAGCAGAGGTGTTAAAATCTCATAGAATGCCAAATAAAATTCAGCTCCAAAACCATCTGGTCCTGGACATTTACCTGTTGGAAAAGCCTTGACTGCCTCAACTAATTCCGCCACTGAAAACATTCTTTCCAAAGAGCGCCGATTGCTCTCATTTAACTGTGGCAAAGATAGCGAACTGAAAAATTGTACATAATCTGTCTTAGTTGCTGAGTCAAAAAATGCTCTCGGTCCCCAAAAACCTGACTGGCTTATCAGCCACTTTAGGTTCTCGAGGGCAATCCTCTTGGAACTGTGCGCAGAACTGCGGCCATTATTGGAGTGCAACACGGCCAGGAGCCATGTCCTACCTATGCCCATACAGGTGCTGACCACACTGGGCTTCCTAGCCACAGGGTCATTTCAGAGGGAGCTGGCCGACCGATCAGGACTGTGCCAGTCGACACTGAGCCAACCTGCGTGGGGTGGAACTATCTGAATGTCTGCCAGGTACATCAAGCTCCCATACTGCAGTTGAACAGGATGACATAAAAGTGCAATTTGCAGAGAAGGACGGTTTTCCTGATGTAATCGGAGCTACCGACTGCACACACATTGCTATAGAGGCACCATCACAAGATGGAGTTGTTTGTGTAAACAGGAAGCATTTTTATTCAGTCAATGTACAGATCATCTGTTATGCGCAAATACAATTAAGTAACGTTGTTGTGAGGTGGCCTGGATCAACACACGACTCATTCATTCTGACCAACAGCATGGTTGGGAACAGGCTACAAGCTGGCACAGTGCAGGATGGGTGGCTTCTTGGTGAGTAAATAATTTAATTGTCTTAATTTTAGTCCCTCTGACACGTGTCAAGCGAAGGATCGGCTGACGCCAGGGAGGTTGGAGGAATCCCGCGGGTCTGTGATACAAGGCTGGGACTGCGTCTCACAGTCTTCTCCTGCTTCATTGTCTGGTGGAAAATAATAAACTGAGTAATTAAACATGAGACGAAGTCTTTGATTTCCTCTTTGATATCCTGGCATGATTACGCAAGAACTGGTATGTTGTTTGGCTGTGAGCAGATTATTGTATGAGCCATATAATGAATACATTTGTGAGTTACACAGTATATATTTACCTTGGGGGTGATCCGAGTGACCCACGTGTGCTCTGACCACCCTGGTGCTGTGTTGTTGCCCTCCTACGGCCCCCTCCACGTCTCCTGGTTTACTTGCCTGTCTCCTGGTATCTCCTCCAGGCTCTGGACACTGTGCTGAGAGACACAGCAAACCTTCTCGTATTGATGTGCCATCCTGGATGAACTGCACTACCTGAGCAAATTCTGTATGTTGTAGACACTGCCTCATGCTACCTCTAGGAGTGAGAGCACTGACAAAATGCGAAAGTGACCAAAACATCGGCTAGGAAGGATGAGAACAGAGACATGGTCTGTGGTCACTATCTGCAGAACCACTCCTTTATAGAGGTTGTCCTGCTAATGGCCTGTCATTTCCACCTGCTGTCTGCTCCATTTGCACAACAGCAGGTGGAAGTGATTCACCATCAGTGTTGCTTCATAACTGGACAGGTTGATTTCACAGAAGTGGGATTGACT
>NW_007577752.1:627737-628745 GCF_000690725.1 Stegastes partitus | reverse complement strand
AGGTTAATTGGTGATTGTAAATTGTCCGTAGGTGTGAATGTGAGTTTGCTTGGTTGTCTGTCTCTAAGTGTAGCCCTGTGATAGACTGGTGACCTGTCCAGGTGAACCGCCTTCACCCTGAGTCAGCTGGATAGGTTCCAGGCCCCTGTGAGATAATGGATGGATGTTCTCAAACCAGAGACTCTACCTCTAACAGAGGGTGCAGCTGCGCAGCATTTACTCTGCAGACTCAGGACTGGATCCTTCTACAGAGCATGTCTCTGATGCCCAGTGACTATGGATGGACATAGGTATGAGTCAGTTCCAACACCCCAGAACTCCTGAGGAGCTACTTCATTTAATAATTATTATTAGTAGTAGTAGTAGTAGTAATTTTCATTCTTCTTGCAGCAACCGGCGGTGCAGCTCCAAGAAGAATGGGGTCACATGCATCTGGGACTGTGGAATCTGTAAAGGCATTACATGTAGAAACTGCAGTCATGATGTTGTTGAGTCTGAAGAAGATATAGAAAATGACTCTTGAAGCTTCTGACATTGTGAATGAGAAATAACTCTGAGTGTTATGTAAGTATTTGAAATAAAAGCCACTGTGAATGCACATGTAAATGTGACTGTGGCCTTTTTCAACAAAGAAGTGTTTGTGGTGAAATAAAAATGTTAAAAATTAACTCAGAATCATGAAAAAATCCTGATTTGACCCCTCATCAGTTACCTAATTTTTAAAAAATCACATTATCGTTACCCTAACTTGAGCAGATTTTTTAACTTCAACATTTTAAGGCATGTTATTACACACCTTTACAAACATATTGGTGAAGAAACTGTTTGGTAACGATTTAGTTGCCAGATTTGTGAAAAATCTCATAAAATGCCCTTACTATAAAGGGAAACTATGGCCAAAATGCATCCTAGGGTCTTGTTGTGAATGTACACAAGTCAAACTTTCATTTAAACTCATAATTATGACGGAAACGTCACTTCAAGATATCATGTAATTTCATTTAAAAC
>NW_007577752.1:609437-626694 GCF_000690725.1 Stegastes partitus | reverse complement strand
CGACGATGGCAGAGTCATCCGAGAACTTTTGCAGGTGGCAGTTTGATGTGTAGTGGGATTGATTTGAGGGATTTCATGCATTAGAATGTCCAATATTACTCTTTAAATGTCCCTCAGTCACTAATATTGAGTATGACCACCCCTGACACGGATCAATGCGTAAAGACATCATGGCATACTGTCCACCAGCTTGTTGATGGTGTCAATGGGCAGGAGGTCCAACTCTTCAGTCAGATCCTGAAGTCAGAATTGGTTTCACCTGGTAACTGGGACTCAGAATCAGTGATTATGAAGTTAAATAAGTTAGTTGGATAAAAAGTTTAAAAAGCTGTCTTCTGTAGTTCTCTGAAAAGCGTTCAGGGTGAGCGCTCTGTGCGCTGTTTTGGTTGCAGACTTTGCGGCAGAGTGAGTGATCTTACCGCTGTACGGCCGTAAGCTCCCTTAAGACAAGTGAAACAAGAGATTAATAATTGTGGACTAGAAAGGACAACGAAAGGAAAGAGACAAGAAAGAGAGCACTCCCATCAGGACAGAAATGTTCCATCATAGGATGAAGTGATCACTCACAGCTACTTTGCAGTGATTCCAAAAGGACAAATGGACCTAATTCATGCTCCCTACAGAATAGCAGAGCCACCAGATGGCCTCATTGCGAGGGTCAAGCTTTCAGGCTTTGACTTTGATACTTCACTAGTCTGGAAGTTCCCTGAATGAACAGTGCCAGTACTTTAATATACATGTTTTACCACATGAGGGCAGCAGAGTTATGTTGCTGTTTCGCAGTTGGACGTCTTTCTGTTGCCTGTGATACAGATAATAATCGTTAAATATGGTCTTCTGGGTGTAGAAGGAAGCTCCAAATATGTAACACTAAGCAGAGACTATTTTGTTTTTAAAATCATATGTATCTGCACTTAAAGAACAAAACATCGGTTCCATTTTAAAGTGTCACAGCCAAGATCGTACATTTCTTTATATACTGTATAACACTGTTGAGTTACAGACTGGAGTAATAGTGAAGCATGGAACAAATTTCATATTAAAGAATTCATTTTCAACATATCAGCTGTTTGAATTTTCGACAGTGATCCCTTTTCTTGACTTTTAATTGCACTGCAGTCACAAGGATATTTATAAAAATCTGTTGTAGTTTGAAGGAAAAATAAATGACAGGCAGTTGTGGCCTATTTTGTGGCCTTTATTGTCATCAATAAGTAAACATGGTGTGTGTGTGTGTGTGTGTGTGTGTGTGTGTGTGTTCTGTCACGTACCACGGAAGAGCTGCCCTCCCCCAGTGGTTCCTATGTAAAACTGCAGGTCTTCCTGTACTTCAACTCGTCTGGGTGTTGGTCAGAGCCACTGATCCACATGTGTTGATGTCTGACTGTGTCATAACAGGGTTTGGAATGATAATGATAGGGAGCATTTCTTTACTTATAGTTTTATGTGTTCTCTTAAGATGAAGGTAAAGCGTTCTGTGTTTTGTGGAGTGTTTTTGGAGCTGCCTGAAGGGCTCAGGAAGGTTTCATTTTGATTATCACTGAGCCGGCAAAGGCAATCATCTACTGTGGATGCTGAATGCAAATGTTAAGCAAACACAGAATACAGATGAATGTAGTTCGTAAAGAGCAAGTTCAAACATGTATAGTATTGCAAAGGTAAATGCAAAAATGGACAAGTGTGAAACCAGCATCGATCTAATATTACTGATTTTCATTAATTGCATTGTATAACACACAGGGAAAACAGATTTGTTGCCTTTTTCATTTCATGCAGTCTGCCTGTATGAGCTGGTGTCAGACACAATAGCTGCTGGAAGGTTGCATCATCAGCTAATTGTGGCCCCAGAGATACCTTCCTCTGGCAGGCGAGTTAAAGGGGCAACCGTGTGTGTGTGTGTGTGTGTGTGTGTGTGTGTGTGTGTGTGTGTGTGTATGTGTGTGCGACTGAAAGCCCACTGCCTCTGCTGCTGCTGTTGCTGCTGCTGATTCTACCGCTGCTGCAATCACCTGCAATCCTTTCAATGCCTCGCCACTCCTGCCGGTTGCCTAGAGACGGGGTCGCCTAGGCCACAGAGCTGATGATACTGGGAGGGGATGAGGGGAAGAAAGATGGAGATACAAGGAAGGAGGAGTGGGTTCAACAAGAAGACGGGAAGGGAAAGAAAAGGCAGTAATGGAGGAGAAGCTGTAGTGTATTGGGAAGTCACAGGTCCTGCTGCGGTGCTCTTGAGCACACATGAGGGTTTGGTCCTCAGCTCACAGCTGGTGTCAACAGGTCAGACTCCAATGTCCCTGGCAGACAGACAGAGCATCTCAAAAATGTGCATTCCTAATTTACCACAGGCTTGCATCATAGGAACATCATGTTTTGATGGCTGTAAAAAAAAACAAAAAAAAACAAGAAAACATTGATGGATGCAAAACATCAGTAGCAACACATTTTCACATTTCTTAACAAATCAAAAGGGCTCAAGCAAAGAAATAAAAACCATAACCCAGGCTCCATGTAGTAGCTTGTAGTCTTGGAAAGTGTATTTGTTCAAATTTTAGCCTAAAATAAGAAACCACATCGTTTACATCAAATAGTGTCTATCCTTTAATCTGTGGATCACAAAAAAAAACAAAACAACTGTTTTATCTTAACAGCAATAAATAGATATATGTTTGTATTTCTTCCTAAAACAAAAAACTGCATTGTCTTTTATTGTGTTTCCTTAATTTTTTTGTTTTGTTTTTTGTTTTTACAGATCACGCGTTTCTAAATTACCTTAGTTTGATTAAACAGGATTAAAACTCTTAAATGATTAAATAGTTCCATCCATCCATTATCTATACACCTCTTAATCCTCACTAGGGTCGCGGGGGGCTGGAGCCTATCCCAGCTGACTTAGGGCGAAGGCAGGGGACACCCTGGACAGGTCACCAGTCTATCACAGGGCTACACTTAGAGACAGACAACCAAACACACTCACATTCACACCTATGGACAATTTACAATCACCAATTAACCTCAGCATGTTTTTGGACTGTGTGGGAGGAAGCCAGAGAGAACCCACGCTGCATGGAGAGAACATGCAAACTCCACACAGAAAGATCCCCCACCAGGATGCGAACCGGAAACCTTCTTGCTGCGAGGCAACAGTGCTAACCAACTGCGCCACCTTGCAGCCCTTAAACAGTTCCCTGAAAATGAATTCCTTGCTTAAGACCTCGGCAGATTTGTTTCTAGTGCTGTTTAAATATATAAAATGCTTCAAGTCATTAATAACAAAATATAACCCAACCAAACCATGATAAAACATTAAAGGGATCTTTGAATTATTTTGGCTCTCCTTCAAACCACTAACCTCAAAGAACCTTTTTTTTTTCTGTGTGTGAGCAGCAGGTGATGAATTACATACACAACATGTGGAAGGGAGGGAGGGAGGGAGGGAGGTGGGACAGCATCAGCAGAAGACCCACCGCTGGGTTGACACAGCAACAGTGTCAGTGACTGCTCACCTGTGCACAAACCTGTCTGCTGGTGTTGGTGTGTGTGTGTGTGTGGGAGAGGGAGAGGGAGGTGAGCTGCTAATTGATTTCATCCCTAAGGAAAGTTATTTCATCATTTGTGTTTTTTAGCTTGTCTTATGACAGCCTTACAGCAGTCAGTCTGCACGGAGACTCACAGCCCACTGGGAAATTATTAGCTGCTGAATGTGTGTGTGTGTGTGTGTGTGTGTAGGTGAGGGCAACTAAGAATGATAATGCACATGAGAAGGAAGTGATGAAGGAGCTGTAAGATATTACACAGGGATGAGTTAGGATGGAAAAGCAAAAATATATGCCCAGATAGTATTTAGAATAATTTGCAGACAGTTAACTAATTTGTAACATAAGCAGTAACAAAAACACAACATCACAACATCACAAGAGACTACATACACATTCTGAAAATCACTTAGCAAAGATTTGGTCAAAAGTAATCTGGGATAAAAGCAAGCAAAATGTGGTTGAAAGTTGAACCTTTTATGAATGCTCAGGTGACACATCTATTGTTCCAACATCTGAATGTAGTCCTTACATTAGGCTGTTAAGTCATTACTTCAGTAAAGCTTACATGCCACGTCTGAACCTCCAGTTTGTGTAACAAGGTTTTAAAGTGGACATCGAGACATCCTTTGACTTGCAAATCAGTGCTTACACAGAAAGTCATGAGTGAAGCACAAACAAACCACACAATGGTGTTAGCTGCATAGATGAAAGTGACACACAGGTGAATACTCCCATGAATGTGTTGGGAAGGTGACACCCGGGCTAATCACACTGGGTGGGACCCAAACGGGTGAGAGGTTAAACTGGTTTGTTTGACTGCAGCTGGAGGTGTGTAACACTGTTACTGTACTGTGTTATGCAGCATTTTCAGCATAAAAGAAGAAAAAGATTTGTGTTGTTTGCCTATTTGTGGGACCCTGCGCACCGTCTCCTCTTCCCCTCACTAGAACCAGACACTGAACATGGAATAAACCTTTCATGTTAAACCTTTAGTCAGGTTGTGACAACTTCAAAACACAAAACTGTGGCATAAAGTGTACCAAATTTTTATTGATTCAACAAAGCACCTAAAGATCAATTTGCTACAGACAATTTTCTGATGTGCATGATGTTACCATGAGAAGCTGAGTGAGTCACAAAGGACAAAGTGTTGTGAATGTTTCGGGCCATATAATCATAAAAACACACATCTTTACACTCGGCACTAAAAGGCTGTGATTATATGCAATAGGAAAATACAAGACAAAAACAGAAATATCAAGGTGTAAAACATTTTAACAGCAAGTCAAAAATTGCACCAGAACTTGATTTGTATCCAGCATGCTTAAATAAAACCTTTCAAAACACTTTGTACTGCAAAGCTCTGCTTTCTTATGATATCATCATTTTCTACTTTGAACTTCTACACTCACCACTGTGGTTTCTTCACACATATAAAAACATATACAAACCAACAGTAAAAAATAAAAAACAAGCTCCATAGGGCATAAATAAGTTACATTACTAGGTCAGTATATAAGGCATACAAAAACAACATTCCACACAGTAATGCTGAGGTTAATATGGGAAAGTGTCAGTCAGTGCAACAGGTACACAATGTAGAAATCCTTTTGAGGTACAAGGTTGTTCAACTTGACACCAAACATTTAGATTGGCCTAACATCAAACATCTAATTGGCCTACATCAAAATCACTGTTGCATTGCAACCAATCACAAGTTGTCATCCAAAAAGGAAATGAAACATTCAGTGTTCAGGACCTTTAATTCATTCCAAGGCACGGTCCAGGTATGCCTGCATCTTCTCCCGGTGTGACTGGGTGAAACAGTGGCCAATGGCCTGCTCCGTTTCCCTAATGCGCCTCCGGAAGCGGTCGCGGTCTCGTGCCATTTCTTCCCAGTGTCCTTTACGAGATGCCTGCCGAGCAAATGGCCAGGTCCACATGACATGAACATGGACAAGAGGAGAAAAACGCACCTGAAATCCAGAAGAAATGAAAACAAAAAGTCAGTATATTTTGTTCATCAACAGGATGTCTATGTACTCTTCTTTTGGGATTATAAGCTTCTTAGAGGAATTAAGAGTCACTAAGAAATATGGTTATCAGGTTTTTCAGAGCTAAGTTTTATAAAGACCAACAACTTTGTGAAAACACCCTGCACTTTCCAACACTAATCCTGACGAGACAGACATGAAAATAGAGTAAACCAGCTAATCATCTTTCTACCTCAGGGTGTATTTGCTGACAAAGATGTACACTGTGTCTGTTGACCAGCCTTGCAATACTGCTGCAACTTCATTCAGTCCATGTGGAAGTTAAACTCTCTGCTGACTCACTGGAGTCACATGACACCTCGTCATGACGACCAACAGTGTTGCTAACTGACAACAAACAACAACTCAGCTTAACACACTGCATTACAGTGTGTCCACTGTGGCAGGAATTAACTCTTATCTGTGACTTTGACTCACAAGAGGTCGCAACAGTCAGCAGAGGACACTCCCATGTGATATTAATGGACCAACTTTAAATATGTGATCACATGTCTGCTGTATCTCCTAAGGCCAAAGAAACTGAGGAGTGTTATCTGTCCGAAGGCAAAGCTGTCTGTCTTAGATCTGAAAACTGACACTTAAAAAAAATTCATGCTTGCACTTGATATGTATAAACATGTCTGTATTGCTTTTGATTTAAGCCATTTAGTGTACAGCTGATGTCAGAGTTACATTTTAAACCCCTTTTCTTGATGTATTGAAAGACTGTTTCAATGTTCTGTGGTCTACTAAATAGACTTCTTTATTTCAAGCTCCACGTGGTTTCCATTAGAGCTTTATGTAATTCTATCTTAAAGTTTGACTATAATTTGTTAATAGATAATGACCTTTTTCTGAATGGTGCTGGTCTTGTTGTCCTTCTCCACTGGGGGTGTTTGTCCAGGTCTTTTCCATGGCACCATGGTTTTGTCTGAATGGCAGTGATGCTGAAACTGCCTCTCTGGCAGGATGGGCTTGGTAGCTCTAGATTTTCTGGAAGCTTTTCCCCGTTTCTTGCCCTTTGCAGGTGAATTTTTCTCAAAGTGGACATCAAAGAAATCTGAATCGTCTTGGTGGTGGAGTGTTGCTGGTGTTGAGGAGCTCTGGAAACAGGCTTGGAAGTTCAGAGGGTGGTATGGGTCATCCTTTTGGGAGAGACACTTCCACAGCTGTTCTTCTTCATCCTCAGATGAAGGAGGAAAGCTGCTCTCCTTCTCCTCAGTGTCAGTCTCAGACTTGGAGGGAGGTGCAGGAAGTGAGGCCTGTTGTCTAGAGACTGTGGTGGTGACTTGAGGAGTGTTACTACTGACTGTACACGCAGTGAAGCACATGGGATTGTAAGGGTCTTCAGGACTGCTAAAGAAGTCCCAGAGCCTCTCGCTTTCCTCCTTGTCGATGTCAGGGGTCGAACCATCTGAGCTGGCCCAACTGCTCCAACTGCTCTCACTATCAGAGCGGCTGACCCAGATATTCAGGCCTTGAGACCCCAACATCTCCTCGCTGGCCTTGCTCACTGACATAAAGTCAGAATCACTACTGTCTGGCGTTTCACTTTTACTTTTCCCCATGTTTGGGCTAGTTGAAATGCAGGCTGAGAAAAAGAAGGGGTTGTAAGGATCACTAGATTTTGACAGAGACTCCCAAAGCGCCCTACTTTCCTCACTCTCAAATTCTGCTACGTTCTGGTCTTCCTCGCTGCTCCAGTGAGAGCTTCTCTCCTCCTCTGAAGTGTCCTGTTTGTAAACTTTCTCCTTCCTTGTATCCTGGTTGAAAACCTTCTCACTCTTCTTATGGCTGGTGTTGTTTGGACCAGAACTGTCACTGCTTGATACAAAGATGTTCCAGTCGCCGTTGAAGCCCATTTTCCAGCTGGATTGGTGTCCAAGAAAGATGCCCTCTTCTTTACCAGCTGTTCTGGACACAAAGTCGTCCACAAGTCCGCAGCACAGATCGTCAGCACGCAGACTGGACAGCAAGGCCTCAGCAGTGGATTTCCCAGCGAAGGGGTCGCCAACGTCGGCACAGAAGTTAGAGAGGGGATTTGAACCACCAACCATGACTCCGTTATCACCGTCAAACAACGAGGAGAACAGGAAGGATTCAGATGGGTTTGCTGCTGTGGTCATGTGCTGGATGTGTTGACCTGTCTCGTCTGTGATTCGAACGTGAACTTCGAACCTGAACATCTGGAAAACTGAAAAACAAAAAAATAGTAGATTAAAATTCAACAGAGATTGATTTAAAAGCAAAGTATTTGAGACAGTAGTCATGATGTTAAGCTATTTTACTCTGTCAGATGGTATTTTCGAGTGGGGTATTATTGTACTATATTTGTTGTATTAATCCAGGTGAAGAGTCACATTCGCTTTGCTTTGTCAAAGCTGACAGCAGAATAGTGCTTCCCGATTCGTAAACTGTTGACAAAGACTCATTGTGTGGTGCTTAAGGACTTGATAACTATGATGATTAAGAGCTGGCAGACAGAAGGTGTATACGACAGAAGTTAGTCACTGTCGTATTTAAAATTAATAAGTGGCCACTACAAACACACAGTTGGTGAGACTACCAGGGTTAACACAATTTACTGCATCGTTAACAATAGCTACTATGTGACCTGAGATAAAGTAGTAGTCCTTCACCCACTCAGCTGGATTTTGGACTTTCCAGTGACAGTAAACACATCACAACGGTTAAACTTCGCCACGATCATGGAGGCGTTGTATTCAAATGAACAACGCGGGAGAGACAAAGTACCAACGGTTTAATGTTCAGTGCTTACCTGACATGAAAGAGTAGTAAATGACTTGAACCAGCAGCCGAAGCTGTTCCCACAACACAGTCAGCATCTGTTTAGTCCAAGGCAAAAGCGCCATCCCTCCGCTGCCGAACCTCTCCATCGCCGTCCGCTCGGAGCCTCTCACGGTACCAACAGTCGTGGCCATTTTTTACGTCTGTCTTCCCCTCCTCGGATTACTACGGCGTCTGCGTTGAGAAAAACTCTCACGTATTCTGGTATTCCTCGTCGAAAACCAACGGATTTCGCGTATTTGTCGGTGACAGAAAAGCGTCGATGTGCTGTCGCTTCATTTTTCGGCAATTCCGTGCCATTTTTTGGATCTCCTTCGTCAGATAATTTCGTGTAGTTGCTCCATGTTTCACCGCGATGTTATCGTTATTGTTGTAGTAGAACGGAATGTCTCGCTGTTGCAACACCGACTGTTAAAATAAACACGGTGACGTCAGGCAGCGCAGGGATTGGCCAGAGCAGCTGCCACCGCGTCACAAGCCCAGCCCCCGACGTATGACGCATAGAAAGTGTCTGTAATTTCTTGAGCCTCCGGGAAGTCCTATTCTCACACCCGTGATCAAATCTCCCCGACAATCCAGTGAAATTCAAGTTAAATATAGGTGTTTACAGGATTTCCCAACGACTCGAAACAAATCAACTTTCATTTTCGTTGTATCACAGCAGTCTTCAAATTTTAATCTCATAATTGCACCATTTTATTTGAGAGTATAAACTAAAATATAGCCATCCTACATTCTTTCTATACTTAGCACATGTTCTACATTAATATCACAATCAGTGCAAACTCCCATTCCAGTGGTTCTCAAATTGGAAATGTTTTTAATTAAATCCATTTAGTAGTAATTTTGGCAACCATATCAATAGTACGTCACCTTTATCATATCTTTTTCTGAGGACAGATTAGAAGATCCAGGACTATTTTTCTTTCATGAGAATAAAAAACCCAAGACTATATTCAAGGCCAGTCTGACACACCTAGACCTAACAACACCACTGGTATCACAACAGTTTAAAGGTTTATAGTCCACATTCCCATTCACAGGAAATGCCTGAGCTATGATAAACTCAGCAAAAACCATTTATAAACATGGTAAAATGTCTCATCATGCTTTAAATTGTATGAACTTAGCTATATTAGAAAAAGACAACTGGACAATTCCCAATTTAAACTGTTTTATTAATCCAAAAAGTGTAGAGTTTATGCCACCAGAGCAGAAGCTGTAGAGGACTCGCTGTAAACAGAAAGAAAAACAACATTAGTGTCAGCACTCCTTAAAATTACAAACAGTAAACAGGATCTTACACTTTAACCCCACACTCATCATTTATAGGCAGCACAAAAGCTGGTAATAAACTATTTATAACACACTATCATAGTTTTAATCAGATATTTGCACATTAAGTATGAGTGTGTTACATTTTTATCTGTACTATATCCACAAAAGTCACTTTGTACTATCAAAACTGTTTGTTATACTGCCATTCAATATCTTGTTTATATACCATGCTACACTGAAGATGCTAATGGGATTAGCTCTAGATATTGATTAAATTAACACATCTGTAAGCAACAGCACTGTGTGTTAATTAACTATTTCTTTGGTTTAATATGCTGCTTATACATAATACACAGGGTGACAAACCCAAGAGCTTCAACATAAAGTCAATGGATTTCTTTTTTTATGGTATACTGAAACAACTATTTATCGTTTAATTTGTGAGTTCTGTCCATTCTTGCTTTTGGCCAGGCTGTATCATTTTTGTAATCATTATTTTAAAAAGGGATCAATGATAATCCATGTGTTTGGTTCCACAAATGACCGGAAAATACATAAATAACTTGAATGAAGGTGAAATTGTGTGAAGGGGACTGGCAGAGATGGCACCAAGTAGCCACTCTGCTAATTTACCTCCAGCTTTTTTTCTGGCACAACAGAAATATCACTACTCTTAAAAAACGTGAAGAGCAGGACAATGAATTGTGCAATTTTTACATACATGCAGCTCATTAAGGACAGTTATTGGTGTCATAGAAATGAAACAGATTTTAACTTTGTCACCACTTGTCATACCTTTGCACAGTTACATTGTACGAGCATAATCAAATTCGGGAAAGTGATGCTCGAAACCAAATATAAGAAGGAACAGCAGAACCAATACTTACTACTTCCAGTTGGGGGCCAGTACTCTCTTGGTCTTGTAGTAACGGGCCAGCCTGTGGATCCTGCTCTCAATAAGAATCAGGCGGAACTTGGCATCCTTGTCCTGGAAGTAAAGTAACATTATGGGTATGAAGTCTAACACATTTTAAAATGGCCAAATGTGTGCATCCAACCATGTAAACTCCAATAGTCTTTGCCACAAGCACATTCACCATTGCAGTTTCCTTTTGATTACCATCACATTACGCACTCTTTTGGGAATATAAATAAATAAAATAAATTCAAGGGATATAAAGCATTTCTACTGAAGCACTGTCGAATTTTAGTTTCCATCAATCTCTATATTTTATGACTGCTTTCTCCTCCAAACAGGAGGAACATTTGGTGGCACTTGGAATTTACAGTAACTACTTTAAGGCACCTTGGAAATAGACCTTCTATAAATCCTCACAAAACTGCAGAAAAGTACCTATGATGTCACTCTAACACTGGTGAAACAAATCTAAACATTACTGTTTTCATATCTGACCCAACTAATGGACCGAGCTTTGGCATACCTTTCTGTTTCTCTCCAGATGCTTCCTGACTGCCACAGCCTTCTTGATGAGGTGGTAGAGATCCTCAGGCAGGTCAGGGGCCAGACCCTTGGACTTAAGGATCCTCAGGATTTTGTTACCAGTGACAAAACGTACCTGGGCAACACCATGGGAGTCCCTCAGAATCACACCTGGACAAAGCAACAAACAGGCTTAAAACTTTGTATGTTGCTCACAAACCAGAACTTTTCTTCGTGCATTTGTCATGTCACCCTCTGGATCTATGATCATTATTATTATTGGATTTCATCAAAAATAATAACAAAGAAAACACAAGTAATCTACTAATACTGTTTCAAAAGCACAATTTCAAGGTTTCAAGAACATAGTGTTGAAAAACAAAAATTGAAAACAGAAAAAATTGTGCTGATGCCTGTCTACAAAAACTTTTTTTTCTCCAAACTACATACACTCAAAATGTGTGTGCAAAGGAAGACAAAAACCGTTTAAAACAGTTTTATGCCGACAGTAGCAACTTTTGTAGTTTTTGACTGAATGTCTTTTCTCTGTAGCTTTGCACAGCACAAATTTGCAATGACAGAATATCAAATAACGGTGTACTGTATGTCAGTTATGCCAGTGCTTTGCTGTAACAATAAGAATAATTTTAAAAAATAAGCATGATAACCATAACCCCCTACAAAAACTATGTTGAAATACTGTTTGTTATTTTGTCAAGCCAAGCTGTGACTGTTCTGCTAAAGTAGTAAACTGCATTGATATTTCTGCAAGTGTCACATTTGTGGCTCTACAAGCTATACTGTTCACCTGACATATGAAATATGAGCATACAACAATTGTTTTGTTAGGGGGGAAAAATTATTCGATGGTTTTGGAAGATGTTGGGGTCATTTTGGGGATAATGGAAAGCTCTATAAACTCCAATGTCAGTAATAGTCTCAAATATCTTACATAGTGTAATCATATGTCACCAATGTCTTTAGCTTACATGAACGCACTCAGTTAAAAAATACAGGTCATTTTTGAGATCTGTAATAGACAACTAACTGCAATTCCAGTGTTGGAAAATTAACACTACAAAAATGGATGTTAATTGTCAACTTCTCCCAAATGAAAACTTACCGATCTGAGAGGGAGTCAGGCCCTTTTTGGCCAGCTTAAAGATCTGCTCTTTCACATCATCAGATGTGAGTTTCAGCCACTATAGAAAAAAAAAAAGTTCATATCATTAGCTATCACGCGGGCTCTCCAATAGTTTGCTAGTTATCATTATGCAAAGCTAAAACATAATGCATGTATACTCACAGTGGGAACACTGCGCCTGTAAGGCAGAGCTGACTGGGACAAGCCCTTTCTGTAGAAAAGAGAGAAAAAACAAGTTAGGTGAGCAAAAGCAAATATTACAATCCTGTCAACAGGAAATTAAGAAAACTATTTCTAGAATCTTTTCAGCGTTGACGGGCCGGTTAATGCTAGCTTCATGGTCGTGCTACGGCTACATATTGTGAAATCTAACGTAGTGTTTGGCTAACAGTGCTTTAACTCGAAAAGAAAATGGGTTTAAGTTGGGACTGTCTGACGTATCTATGTCTAATTAGGAAATTACAGTGAGGGAGTAAAATCGTGGTGAGTAGCAAGTATGCTAACTTTGCTAATGCAAGCTAACTGGAGGTGGTGGTCGATTTGACGGTGCGGGTATCTAAGTCAATTTGTCGCTTACAAGGTGAATAAAAGAGCTAATTTCGGTCCTCAGTCAACCAAGACATGTTTATAAGCTATATCTGGCACCTAATACTGACCTACCGAAATAAAAATCTATCTTAAATTGATAAAAAGAGAGCTCACCCGGGAGCGTGCATGCGACCCATGATGGCGGTAGAGGAAGAGAGGCCGCACACGCGACACAAAATGGTATTTTGCGCCTGCGTCGGAAGTGACGCAATGACGCAGAGACGTATTGTTGACGGCGACTTTCCAAATTGTCTTGGCGACTTTTATTTTGTGAACAGCGACTAGCGAATTTTTCTGGTGTTATTGGATACTTGTGGGGTTTTGGACAGTTTGAAGTGAAAGCACGTATCGTTGGGCAGATATTGTCGTCAACGAGCAGTGGGTGCTGTCATGAGCTCCTCCCCGTTCCGAAGCAGTCTCAGGTGGTCTATGGTCAGTAGTCAGGCGCAGCGGTCCCAGCTGCAGTCGGATATGGCAAGCCCTTTTAACATTAAATAGCTAGTCTGGATATGTAATACAGATATCCGCAATTCAATTATTCCTAGTCAAAATGAACACATCAGATATCCACAATGACGTTGTTCCTATCCACAGTTGTAATTACAGATATCTACAACGTAATTCCTCCTAGGACGAATGACATCACTTTCCCCATTGATGTGTATGGGGTTTCTCATTACAGATATCTTTAATTCAAATATGTATGTTACATGGCTGAGGTTTTATACTCAATGTAGAGTGATCCTCAAAACATTTTGTATCTGACTTTTTTGAAGTCAGTGCTGGGTGAGGTACAGTTGGTCATCAAGGCTTTTGAGGGAGCGCAGACACATCCTCTTAAACTTCTTGACAGTTTGATAAGCCTGATAAAGTCTGAGTTGCAGAGTGCAGCATCCACTGGCAAACACTGATGTACTCGAAGAGCCAATTGATGGATACATCAGTCCCAAACCATACGTGGTTACCTTCTTGATTCAAAGGCACCTGAGCTACACACAAATGAGCTGAGGGTGAGATTGCCGAACAACACTGAAGCAGTACGGTTCATGTCCGTTTTTAATGTCGAGGAAACTATACAGCACAATAAAAGCCTGGGAGAAATAGAAAAAAGTAGTCAAGCTCCTTGGCTACTCTCCTGCAGAGACAGACAAGATTGTACAGCATTGGCGTGCCATCCATCTTAGCAAGTGGAATGAAACAAAAAAACACAGTGAACTTCTGGAGGGAGATTTGGAAGTTCAGGGATGCTGACATGCCCTTCGCCTGACACTGCCTAGTGCAGCTTCTCTTTCCCTGTCCGCCCCTCCCCTCTCCCTTTTCCCTAGGTGGGCGTGCATTGATTGGTGCGTGTAAGAGAACAGGTGCAGTGATCCTGCTGATTACCTGGAGTGCTTTCACTGCGGCGGGGCATGGTATGGGCATGGTCATCTATTCACCACTCTTCACCTGGTTCCAAAATAAGCTGACTGCAGACCACGACATGACGCCAGACCGTAAAGCTCTCTCTGCTAGTTTGCCCTGTCTCTGTTCTGGTTCTTTGCTCCGTGCCCTGAAGATTTCGCTAGCCTGTGTTTTTTCTCTGCTCCAGTCTGGACCCACCCCGCTGACTGAAGCTCTTGGTCAACACTCTGTTCATTTGCTCCAGTTTTGCTGCTTCATTCCTGGAAACAGTCAATGGTTCACCACCATGTCACCATGCCTGTCCTCTGCCACCGGCTTTACTCACATCGGCTTCCACCACCAGCCACGCCGCTTGCCACCTCTCCCCTTCTCCTTCCCCCTCAGTCTGTAAACGTCATTCTCATGCTGGGTCCTTTTGTAAATTTGTATATAGCGTTGTTTCATAGTTTTTTTTGTATATAGTCTTTATTATTTTCCATTTACTTCTCTGGTTATTTCAATTATAGTTTCTTGGATTTTTTTTGTAGTTATTTTTGCACTCTGTTCCTGTAGCTTGTTTACTCCTCTGCTCAGCCTAGTATAGTTCTCTTTGTGTGTGCTTGCTCTAGCTCTCATCCTTGCATTAAATGCAGTGTCCACCTGCTTTCTAGTTATCAGTCACTAGTCAGTTTACCTGCAACTCTTGACCCAGTTTCTGCTTCCCGTAAATATTGTCTGTGTATATATATAAATATATATGGCAAATTGGTTCTGTGGGAAGGACCAGACAGAGAGCAATTCAAACACACTGATGACAACACAGACGAGCAAAGTCGCCACCTCGCCCAGACCAGGGAAACTGGGACATCCCTCCTGAGCCAGGCCTGGAGGGGAGCTCGCCAGAGAGCACTTGGTGGCTGAGCCTTGGGTCCCCGTGGGGCTCGGTCGGGCACAGCCCGAAAAAGAGACGTGGGGCCACTGCCCAGAGGGCCCACCACCCACAGAGCAGGAAATTGGGGTCAGGTGCTATGCCCACCATGTGGTAGGCAGGAGCAGGCCCCCTGGTGGTGTACAGTAGCTCTAAGGACATGGAACCACTGGTGGGGAAGGAACCTGAGCTGGTGCGGGAGGTGAAGCGGTACCAGCTAGATATAGTCAGGTTAACCTCCATGCACAGCAAGGGCTCCGGGACCAAACTCCCCCGGCTGAGTGCTGCCTTGTTGGAGTTCTCCCTAGACAATGAGAGGGTCACCTGTCTGCAACTGCATGTGCAGAGGGGAAGAGAGAAGTGAAAAGAGGAGCGGAGCTGTCAACTGATCACCACCTGGTGGTGAGTTGGATCCGATGGCAGAGAAGGATGCCAAACAGACCTGGAAAACCCAAACGTGTAGTGAGGGTGAACTGGGGATGTCTGGCGGAGGCCCCTGTCCGTGGGGTTTTCAATTACCACTTCTGGAAGACTTTCTCCTGCATCTCGGGGGAGGTTGGGGACATGGAGTCGGACTAGGCCATGTTCAACGCCCCCACTGCAGAAGCGGCCGTTCGGAGCTGTGGCCAGAAGGTTGCTGGTGCCTGTTGTGGCAACAACCCCAAAACCTGCTGGTGGACACCAGGAAGCCATTAAACTGAAGGAGACTTTTCAGGCCTGGTTGGCTTGGGGGTCTACTGAAGCAACAGACAGCTACTGGTTGACCAAAAGGGCTGCAGCTGCAGCGGTTGCGGAAGCTAAAGGGAGAGGGGAGGCTATGGAGAAGGACTTTCGGCTAGCCTCGAGGAAATTCTGGCAAACCGTTCGACGCCTCAGAAAGGGGAGGCAGGGATTTTCCCAGGCTGTGTACAGTCGGGGAGGAGAACTGCTGACCCAGACTGGGGACCTTGTCGGGCAGTGGAAGGAGCACTTTCTGAACCCGGTAAGCACGTCCTCTGCCGAGGGGGCAGAGCCTGAAGACTTGGGGGTTTCTGTGTCCATATCTGTGGCAGAGGTCGCCGATGTAATGAAAAACTCCTTGTGGCAAGGTGCCAGGTGTGGACGAGATTCCCCCTAAGATGCTAAAGGCTCTGGACATTGTTGGACTGCCATGGCTGACACGTCTCTTCAGTGTTGCGTGGGAGTCGTTTACAGTGCCTGTGGAGTGGCAGACCAGGGTGGTGGTTCCCATTTTCAAAAGGGGGACTGGAGAGTGTGTTTCAACTACCAGAGTATCACACTTCTCTGCCTCCCCAGGAAAGTTTACTCTCGGTTGCTGGAAAGGAGGCTCCGACCATTTGTCGAACCTTGGATTCAGGAGGAGCAATGCGGATTCCATCCTGGTCGTGGAACAGTGGACCAGCTCTTTACCCTTGCGGAGCTGCTGAGGGGGACATGGGAGTTCGACCAGCCAGTCTACATGTTTTTGTGGATTTGGAGAAGGCCTATAACCATGTTCACTGAGGGGCCCTGTGGGGGGTACTGAGGGAGTATGGGGTACCAGGCTCACTCGCTGTGTCCACATTCTTGGCAAAAAGTCAAACATGTTCTCAGTGGGTGTTGGGCTCCGCCAGGGCTGCCTCCAATACTGTTTGTGGTGATCATGGACATTATTTTAAGGTGCAGCCGGGGTGAGGAGGGTGTCTGCTTTGGGGACCTCAGGATCGCGTCTCTGCTTTTTGTGGACAGTGTGGTCCTGATGGCTTCATCAGACCATGACCTTCAGCACGCACCGGAGTGGTTTGCAGCCGAGTGCAAAGCGGCGGGAATGTGGATCAGTACCTCCAAGTCCGAGGCCATGGTCCTCGGCCAGAAGCCAGTGGATGGCTCCCTCCAGGTGGGGGTGGGAGCAGCTTCCCCAAGCAAGGGAGTTTAAGTCTCTCGGGATCTTGTTCACAAGTGATGGGAAAATGGTGCAGTGTCAGCAGTAATGCGGGTGCTGTATCGAACTGTCGTGGTGAAGAGGGAGCTGAGCCGCAAGGCGAAGCTCTCGATTTACTAGTCCATCTACGTCCCAACCCTGACCTATGTCACCTATTTTTAGTACACTTATCAGTGTACTAACAAGCAGACTTAGAAATC